>NC_087218.1:58436657-58459157 GCF_015104395.2 Macrobrachium nipponense | reverse complement strand
AGTCACAGTCGAGCAGCGTCTTTTCGATTTACAAAAGGATGTTGGCGGCGTCGTTCCTCGCCCGGTTATGATTGGTGACAGGAAATGAACGCGTTCCGTTTTAATTATTTTTTCTTCTGCTTTCCCTCACTTTCCTTTTCGTTCTTAGACTTCTGCTGGTTCATTGGAAGGTTTTAAAATCCCGTTTCTGTGTCCCGTAGTTTTGCCTTGAAATTTAAGTTCGGTCATTTTCCTTTCAACTGAACTCGTAGGTTCCATTGCCTGACTTGGGACACTGTGGCTTCAGTTTTAAAAAATGAATCGAACACTTTACAAGAAATTTTGAGAGGAACTACTTGTGTGGCCACGGAACGTCTTAGCAGGGTAACTTTCCTTATATATAAAATGTGACTGGCATTTTTGGACGAATTTTTATAAATAATGGTTGCTAAGAAATCAGGATCACAGTAAAATAATTAATAATTACCAGAATCTGACATATTTGATATGTGCAAGTTTGCCGATTTTGCAGAGAACCATTTGTATTTTTTTCTTGTTTTTTGTAGCTCCTTTTTCTGTTGTTAAAATTCTTTCCACCGGAAACAGAAATTTAAGTAAATATTGGTTTCGGCGCTCCTGCTGTCATGAATATCCGCAATCATAATAAGCTCAGCGCCTCAGTGGCGTGGTTGGTATGGTGTTGGCGTCCCACCTCGGTGGTCGCGGGTTCGATTCTCGATCATTCCATTGAGGAGTGAGAGATGTGTATTTCTGGTGATAGAAGTTCACTCTCTACGTGGTTCGGAAGTCACGTAAAGCTGTTGGTCCCGTTGCTGAATAACCACTGGTTCCATGCAACTTAAAAGCACCATACAAACAAACAAACATAATAAGCTACTACTATATATGTGTAATATTAAAGAATGCATATTATAGAAATTGTTACCTTTGTCAAGTATAATATTCAAGTGATACTGCATGCACGGTATATAGTTTATAGTCTGTATACCGAATGAGCACTGAGTATAGTGTGTGGCATGGAATGTGTGCAGTGTCGAAGGCCGCCCGTTTTCTCTCCCGTTGCAGCTACTGTCGAAATTCGGCCCTGATTTAGAATCTGTTCTTCTCCCGTCGAATGAAATAGACCGAGACAGTCCTTTCCATAATGGGCGTTAATGAAGCGAAACCTCTGGGTGTCTGTTATCATTAAACTCTCATTTTTGACAAGTGCTGACGGTGGCTGTCCTTCCTATTAAACAACGAAAAGCTCTTTTGAAACTCTTCTATAGCGGAGCGGCTCTTGTGGAAGTCCCGAAGTGCCTTTGGCTTCCCACTTATGCCGTAATTGCTGTACCGAGAGTAATTGCTCTAACTCGAAAGGAAGGTAATTGACGTAATTGATTAACGTAATTGGCCGGCACCCGATTTTGAAATAGCGAGTGTACGGCTAATGAACAGGACATTAATTTACAGAGATGAAAAGGGTCTCGCTTCACTTTCGCTGACTCGATCGATTTTTTTGTTTTGTTTTTTTTCTAATATTTCTTTGTTTCCATTGCTGTGTCTGGAATTTCCGTCGACGAAAAGCTGTTCTGATTTCTCATCTAACAAGCCAGGGCACCATTTTCAAATCCTGGTCGAGGAAAAGGCGTTTGGTCGACAATTTTAGGAGAGCACTTGGCTCGCTTTCGTGTGGTCCGTGGTTCAGCCCTAGCATGCTACCATCAGTCGCCCCAACTGCAGTTGCTCCCCCTTCAGTAAAAAGGGGGAGGGCCATGGAACTAGCAGCCTCATCTCAAGACGACACCAGAAGCCTCTAAACCTCTGGCGCCACGCCCCGTAAGTGCGGAAAAAAACATAGGTGAACGCCACACACAAACTCACACACACACACACACTATATATATATATATATATATATATATATATATATATATATATATATATATATATATATATATATATATATAGTATTATATATATATGGGTGTCTTGTGTGTGTATGTCCGTATTAAGAGGGTACTTGTTTAATGTGTAGGAGTCCATAAAGAAACTTTTTTGTAAATATATATTTTTTTTTTATTGTACCCCGTGTTCAGTTCAAAGAGAAGCTTCTTAGTACTTAGGCGGGAAATGGTCCCTCTTGCATCAGTTGTTAAATGTTGATGTTGCACATCACTGTAATCATGTCATTATATTGCTTCTAATGCTTTTTTTTTATCCGTTTTTTTTTTTAAATGTAACGGTCTTTATTGCATCTGGAATCCATCCGAATTAGGAAATCATTCCCGTGTATTCAAGCATCAGTAGTAAGAACGGCTGTAAAGAAGGTAGTAGTTCAGTCCCGATTAAATCGAAGGATCTACTTAATGAAGGCGACTACTTTTCCTCAAGTGTAAAGCGAGAAGATATTTTAGGAGCAGTAGCAAGCCAATAGATAGTTTAGTGTATGCTCCCAATTTCCGTGTTATGAAAAAAGTTTGAAAACTAAATGTAACCTTGGAAGACGCGTCTTGCACGATACAGAACATACTGCTGACAAGAAAGAAATCGGAGTAGAAGCGCCTCGTTTGAGCCATTTTCAGCATCTGGTTAGGAAAAATGTATCTTAATGAACGCGCGTGCTGACTGCTGTACACACTATGCAAATGGAGAGCCATTACCGTTAATTGCGTGGAAGTATTGCGTGAGAGCCCTCTGTGCTTGTGTGTAAGTGTGTTCGCATGCTTATTTGCATTTATGTCTGCCATTAGCCTCTCATCGAGTAATGCAAGGCAGTAGCTTTTGTGTCATGTTGAAAATTCCATGATATGTGCGCCCGAGTTTCTGTCCCTAAAGTTTATCTGCATACATTACACATATGCATGTAGGCATGCCAAGATTATGTATGGTGCATTCTTCATTAGGTACCGATGCACTTAGCATACTGGACTTTATAAATTAAAGAATCTGAAGTCTAAACCATCACGTCTTATTGAAGCCTAACACGATTAGTATGAAATATATATATATATATATATATATATATATATATATATATATATATATATATATATATATATATATATATATTGTTATGGTCAGCTATGGGCTCCATACAGGTTCAATAAATACAATAACAATGGATCTGGAAAGGCTGGTAGGAGTAGAGACAACAACAGGGAAAGGACATTAGTAAATCATCAAAGTTACCTTAGACATTAGCAAATCAGCAAAATTACCGTAACATATTTTCAGGCAGTCAGGTTTGGTCCAAAAAATAATCACATTACAAAAACTGAAATTAAATTGCAAACGAGTCAGTTAAATAACATGAATGTAGCAAAATTAATTAAGGTTGCTTTAAAGAACACCATTGTAAATTACCAAACAGTAAACATTTCAATTTGAGTTAACAACTCTTTAGTTAACAAACACTTAAGCTACATCTAAAAAACAAATCAGACAGCATAAACAATAAGCGCACAAGTAATATCAAACAAATTGCTATAAATTTCATGAATTATCCACCACATTAAATGCTTAAGCAGCATACATAATACCAAGTCACTAGTATAAAATAACAAGGTAACATTATAACTTTATTTGGAGAATAATTAGATTTCAACAAATTAACCTCATGCAGTACAAAATCATCACAGACAATCTACACAGAGATGTTGAGACCACAAAAGATCTAAGAGGACAAACATCGTTGAACTCTGCCGCATGATCATCGAAAACAGCTGGTGACGGCGAACAATAACATCCCCAAACACATACAGATGATCGACAGAGTCAAGGCCAAAGCAAGCCTGCTATGAAACGGGAACGGCACCATTCCTCTGATGGACAAGGTTCAGCCATTAAAATTCTTGAACTGCGGAGGGTCAAAGGTAGCTACATACCTTTAGTTCCAAAGTTCTCCAAGCTGCTATGCTGTTGAGATCCATACTCACTGCTATCCCAAACCTAACTAAAGGTAACAGAAATGTAAGCGGCATAAGTCACCTACTTACAGAAAAAGCAAGCATTACCAGGTAAGGAGTGCACCCTCAACAAGGGAACAACACGACAACAATTGTTGTCGTCAAAAAAATAAGCACAAAACCTTGCACCTCCTCACCTGGCAAAAAAAAAAAAAAAAAAAAAAAATTGCATTTTTTTTTTTTTTTTTTTTTTTTTTTTTTTTTTGCACTTTTCCTCCCTGAAGCTGCCATAAACTCCTCCAGCCAAAACAGAACCTTATCCTGGCAAGGTCGCCAAATATTATGTTGAGCAATGGGCTCCATACAGGTTCACAAATAAAATAACAAACAATCTGGAAAGACTGGCAGGAGTAGAGTCAGCAATGGGGAAAGGGCTTCAGCAAAATTACCTTAATACTAGTATTTTAACCTAAATTATTCACACATTTACAGGTGAGTCAGGATTGGCCCTAAAAATAATCACATTACAAAAAATGAAATTAAATAGCAAATGAGTCAGTTACATAACATGAATGCAGCAAAATTAATTAAGGTTACTATAAAGAACACCAACGTAATTATCAAACAGTAAGCATTTCAATTTGAGTTAACAATGCTCTAGTTAACAAACACTTTAGCTACATCAAAAAACAAGTTAGACAGCATAAACAATAAATGCACAAACAGCATTAAACAAAATTGTATAAACTTCATAAATTATCCACCACATTAAATACTTAAGCAGCTTACCAATTCAGTGCAAAATTACAAGGTAACAATATAACAGTATCTGGAGAACAATTACATTTTAACAAATTAACCTCATGCAGTACAAAATCTCCACAGACAATCTACACAGAGATGTCGAGATCGCAAAAGATCTAAGAGGACAAACATCATTGAACTCTGCTGCATGATCATTGAAAACTGCCCCTTGACAGCCAAAAGGAACATCCCCAAACACATACAGATGATTGACAGTCAAGACCAAAGCAAGCCTGCTGTCAAACAGGAACGACACCATCCCTCTGATGGACAAGGTTCAGCCACCAAAGCCATCCTCAAACTGCAGAGGGCCAAAGCTAGCGAAAAACCTTTAGTTCCAAACTTCTAGCTGCTATGCTGTCAAGATCCATACTTGCTGCTATCCCAAACCTAACTAAAAGTAACAGAAATGTAAGCGGCATAAGTCACCTACTTACAGAAAAAAACATGTATTACTGGGTAAGGAGCGCACTCTCAACAATACGAGAGCATTTGTCCTCGACCAAAACACTAAGCACAAAACCTTGCAGTATATATATATATATATATATATATATATATATATATATATATATATATATATATATATATATATATATAGATGTGTGTGTGTGTGTGTGTAAGAGAGAGCAAGAGAGAGATAGAGAAAGGAAACGAACCACCCGTTGTTCGTAGTGCATGGAATAAATAGATATATCTTAACTTCTGACGCTGTTAGCGACCATTAGGAGAAAATTGTAAGCCCATCAAACGGCTAATTTT
This sequence comes from Macrobrachium nipponense, assembly GCF_015104395.2. Classification (NCBI taxonomy): domain Eukaryota; kingdom Metazoa; phylum Arthropoda; class Malacostraca; order Decapoda; family Palaemonidae; genus Macrobrachium; species Macrobrachium nipponense. The sequence goes on along the minus strand of NC_087218.1, from coordinate 58,453,704 downwards.
TTCCCTTTTTTACTTTTTTCAGCAATATGTAAAGTAATTGGATCACCTTTTATGGGTTCATAATTTTGCTGCTGTGTTGACGAGGACCGTTCGCTTCGTAAACGATAGTCATCATTACTCATCGTGCATTGGTCATTACTCCGTGATTTGCAGTTCGTTGCCATCGTTCCGACATCTATCGAATGGAGGAACTGCGATCCCTGCCAATTTATGGGTGATCAGAGGACAGTACGGCCTCCCTCATAAACAGCGTTTGTGTGCTGTGTTAAGTGTATGTGTTCTTCCTTCGAAGGGGGAGGGAAGGACAGCGGGAAGGAAGGTTTGTTCTCACGGGGAATGCGACTGTTTGTATATGTAGGTCAGCATAATGTCGGAGGTTCTCGAATCCATTGTGGTTCCAAAGTATACCCTCTTATTTTTTGCTTTGGGTGGGACTTCATCTTTAGCTTTAGTCCAGGGGTTCCCAACTTGGGGTACATGTACCCACAGTGGTACATTTGCACTCTTCATGGGGTATATTGGACCTGAGAGAATAGCCAGTACTGCTCAACACATGATGTCAGCTGCATTGAGATTGAACAATGTCGTGTCTCTCTCTCTCTCTCTCTCTCTCTCTCTCTCTCTCTCTCTCTCTCTCTCTCTCTCTTGTCTAAGTAAACAATACTTTTACTCAAGTTATATCAGGAGTAGGGTGAATATAATTTGTTTTTCAATATTATGGAACTTCCCGCGGCTATAATATGTACCCTCACCAAGCCTGAAAAGATGTGTTGGATCAAAATACTTGAAATTATTAATCAAGTGAGGCTCGTGAGCTTATTTTATTGATGTTATGGATAATCACAAAAAAAAGATATGTATATGATACATCACAATATTTCATAAATGACCTATTTAGATATTGAAGTTATTACCATTAATATTCTTATGCAGTTTACACAAACAGATTTCATAATAAGATTATGTGACAATATCAATTTCATTGTTTTTTTTTAGGGGTACACAGAAACCAATAAGAATGCCGAAGAGGTACAGAACAAAAAGGTTAGGAACCCCTGATTTAGTAATTTATTTTGCGTTTTGCGCCTTTTTCAACCTAGGGGGCGAGGCGAAGAGCGCTTTTCATTTCCATTTGCTCAGTAGCTAGTGTCAGGAAAATGAGATTTATATATGTGACTGAACATTATTTGCCCTATAACTTTGACAGTCTCTCTCTCTCTCTCTCTCTCTCTCTCTCTCTCTCTCTCTTCTCTCTCTCTCTCTCGTCTTCCTCTTCCTCATTCCGCCACTCCTTCCTGCGCTTCTCATTCCAGTGCCATCTGCTTCATTCCTTTCTTTGGCACTCTTGTGACATCTATAACTTTCTCATTCTTTTGAATATCCTTTGTAAAGTTTCCCTTTAGTTTCTTGTGGTTTTTTGTCTCACGTCGCAGATCTCTATCTCTTGAATGTTTTTCATATATTTTTCTGATATAGTCGAACGCATGAGATATACTATATATCCTTTGTAATTTCGAGTATTTCATGTTTGCATTTTTCATATCTTCTTTACAGTATTTTATTTCATGCTTCGCAATGACTATGTCCTTCCTAGTTTCATATTACTAGTTAATTTCCTAATTCTCCTCGTAGTTCCTCTTATCTTTATATATATATATATATATATATATATATATATATATATATATATATATATATATATGTAATTTTTATGATTTATCATTGGTATAATTTATGGCGGATTATTCGACATGTCTAATGTAGGTCTAGTTTTTCCGGTTTTATACGCGTAACTTTTGTAACTTCTCACATAACCTTTAAGATGTATAATATTCTCTTTTTTTCTCAATAATACATCTTTTTTGTAGTCACTTTACTTCCTTTATAGTCCGTCATATCTCCTCTAATTTTTAGTATAGCCTTTATAATGCTTTATTAACCTTTTCATAACCTTTTATAGTTCGTTTATGAGCCATTATATTCCATTTTTTACCTCTCAGTTGTCTTACTATTTTATGCATGGTTTATAATTTTCAAAGTTTATACATCGTTTATGATTTTCTATTTCTGTCATTTTTATGTAAGTTTTATGTTTTCGTTTATCTTCTCGCTTTATCATTTCCCTGTTTTGAATCTTCCGTCCTCATTTATTTAATGAGATCTTTGCAACATTACCCCAAATGTGAGTACATCCATGACGTTGAATTGCCTGTATAATGAAGGCCATTAACACTGTAGCGTTTACGCATTTCCATCAAAAACAGCTGCGTCGTCATTAAGATGATCTAGATTATATGGTCGGGCCGGGAGCCGTGACGGGTGTTTGCCGTAGCGGTAGCGATGTGACCTGGAACTCCACTCCAGGGCTGGAAGCGCGGCTGACATTCATTTAAAAGGCTCAGATTCCTTGATAAGATTTATGGGAAAATAAAAATAGGCAGTCGCTCTTGTCCATCCTCTTCTGCAGTGCTTATTATTATATTATTATTATTATTATTATTATTATTATTATTATTATTATTATTATTATTAATTATTATTATAAAACTATCCAATTTTGTAACCAGCTTTCCTCTCCAACTATGACAAACATCTGCGTGTTACTGGCAGAATGCAGTATTTAGAAACGTCAGTTATCAGAAAATCAGAGAAAACTCTAGACAAACCGAATGACGTTGATGCAGCTATCACCTTCAAAACCACTACTTATTTTTATTATTATATCATTATTTGTCAGCAAGAAGACTGGTTTTGATTGTGTATTGTATAATATATATATATATATATATATATATATATATATATATATATATATATATATATATATATATATATATATATATATGAATAGTTTCCCAGAGAGAGAAAAACTATAGCTACTGCCTCCTTCAGCCTCTGAGAGGCTGATCAGGGATGAACCGTCTCTCTGGTCACAAACCTCCAATGGTCAATAAGGCGAACTTTGCTGCAGAAACGATATGTTAATTGTACACGAGGCAGGACCCCTAGAGTTAAAAGAGTCGGGTGGTAAACGTGAAAATATTCAAGGAAGCAAAGATTTCTCATGTTACGTGACAGCATTCCATTTCCCCGTTCTTGAACAGCAGCGGTACTGAGGGCTTGATTGTAATTGTTTCTTTGTTGAGAAGTACGCTCCTCCTACTACACGTGTTTGCTGGTGGTGGTGCTGGTGCTGCTCGTATCCGGTTTCGTGGGTTGGGCATGTGCTGCTACTATGCAAGAACAGATGCAAGGATTTTTATAAGTGGTTTCGGTAGTAAATGTGGTTTGCTTGAGTGCCAATGTTTGGGGTACTTTCAGCCATTCACTGGCTTTTAGGATCTCTTATATTTTTCCATTGCCTTTTAGCCTCTCTCTCTCTCTCTCTCTCTCTCTCTCTCTCTCTCTCTCTCTCTCTCTCTCTCTCTCTATCTCTCTTCCGTCTCTCTCTCTCTCTCTCTCTCTCTCTCTCTCTCTCTCTCTCTCTCTCTTGATTTGGATTTTTTTAATCGTCTTTTTGGTATATAGATTTATGAGAAACACTGAAGATTTCGGTCGTTTTTCTAAAATCAATACACTGTTCGAATTGCATCTCTCTCTCTCCTCTCTCTCTCTCTCTCTCTCTCTCTCTCTCTCTCTCTCTCTCTCTCTCTCGAATAAGAACAAATGTCTTGTGAAATTCAAGGGTTCCGTTTTCCCGGTGCAGTTAATTAATCGTGAACTACCGGCGTTAAATGCCACAATCTTTTTGTAAATGCCACGATCTTTGGAGTCAAGGTTTCACGGTACATGCCCATTCTCTCTCTCTCTCTCTCTCTCTCTCTCTCTCTCTCTCTCTCTCTCTCTCTCTCTCTCTCTCTTTGTACTCTGACAATGGTTGGCTTAATTGACTTTTGACTTACAGAGCGTTTAATATTTTAAGACCAAATGAGACCTTTTGTTTAGTTTCTCACTTTCTGTCTGCCTGTCATGCTGCCGTGCAGCGCTTTGCATTCCTTACCCGTTGCCTTTTAACCTTACTTTCATTTTTTGGGGTGGATTTTGAACTGGTTTGCTTTCTGACGTTTGTTGCGCTGCTTTGTCGCTCGTTACCCTCTCCCTCTCTTTGTCTATATATATATATATATATATATATATATATATATATATATATATATATATATATATATCAACAGCAATGAATGATTAAACATTTGGCTATGACGGTGAGGGTAGGTCTATTCCTGCTCTAATAAAGTATCTGAAATCGAAAGATCATGGAACTTTAAACATGGAATGGACATGCACATATAAATGTATTGACGCTGATTGTCACTACGCGGCGCCATTGGAAAGGGTGGTGATGACGCTGAATTAAGCTATTAAAGCATAGTCTTGCTAACACTTTTTTCACTCTATCGTCCTTAATTGTCCAACGATTTTAATAAATATAGGCTCACTGGAAAGCTTGAAAATCCCTTTTAAATACATATAATTAAGCGTGTAGAAAATACGGCGCTGTGTTTTAGGTAAAGATATCCAGATATGCATTAACTGAGTTCGCTTTTATAGTCTACTGTTCCAAATTTTTTTATATAAATTTCAATAAATATATTATCGGTTAAAAGCTCTTGAAAACCACTTTTCAACGAACCTAATGAAGTACGTATATGTCTCATACAATGCCATGTGCTGAGACAGTGATTTCATGACTTTGCCATGAACCGCTTATATTTAATATCCTTCTAAGTATCTAGGTCTTTATACTCTACCTACTTTGCATTGTGATAACAAAGCTCTTTCCGGCCTTTGCAATGGCGAAAAGCTGCACACGGCGATTTCGCGCATGTCCATTCTATGTTTATAGTTCCACGAGAAAGATATATGAACGTATTAGCGTAAGCAGACTCACATCTTTCGTCGTGTAAGAGGCCAAAAAGTTGGCCAGAGGGCTTAAACGAACAAGATAGAAAGGATCAAAATATGTTTTGCAGAGAAGCAATGCCGGGCTGTGTGATGGAGACAGCAGTGCATGTATTCAGACTCATGCGATTGCCTTCGTTTGCATTGGCACAGAGCACCATTAACCCCATTCTGTGGGGTCTCCTGTGATTTCACAGATGTGAAAGGACCCAGGTTGTATTCAATCATCTTGAAATATTGCTGTGCTGCTACGGACTATCCACTGTACACGCATTTTTCTTGTCTTCATGTGGAGTTGAAGATTGCGTGTTTAACGGTGAAATGTTTCCGGATCCTGCTAGTTATTATTGTTTTGATATTAATAATGAGAACATTCATATGAAAAAAGCCGGAAATTCCTTTAAGTAAACTTGCATAGAATAGAATACCTCCATGTGAAGGGGGAAAATAGTTTCCATCTTAAGACTCATAAGAAATGGTATAATCTGCTTTTGGGTCTTGAGCCTTGATTAAGAATCCCTGAAAAGAGCAGGCGAGTTAGCTCCACCGAAGAATTTAGCGCGCTACTAATTTTCTCGTATACGGTCATTTGTTTCCCTGTCCCTCCGCTTTCAACCTACACGTCGGCTCCAATCTATGCCGTCCGTTTAACAAGATGTCCATAAGTTTCAGTAGAAGTTGTTGATTTTGCTGTTTCGGAAGGTTAAGCTGGTCTTTGGACAGAGCGTATTATGGAAATATGGATAGAGGTGCTTGATATGAGGCAGGAGATTGCATTAGATGGGGCTTACGTGTTCTGAGGGCCCTGGAAAAAGTGGGTCTTTCCCTCCAACTGGTAGAACGGAAGAGACCGTTGCTGGCTATCAGTGATGTTGCTTAGACGTGTTGGCGGCACTTTTAAGTATTTGGTTGTTTTATTCCTATAATTAATTGGAGGACTATTGCATTTCTTCGAAGAATAAATGGTTGGATTTCATATTGTGAGAAACTAGAGTAATACGAGTATATATAACCAGAATTAGTTTACAGAAAGCTGAAATTCTCTCTCTCTCTCTCTCTCCACAAAGAGAAAGGTACTACGTAGACTTAAATTAATCAGTCCATTAGAAGCACACACACACACACAAATGGCCTGACTAAATCCCCACTCTGTTTCATTAGCATTCGGCTTCATTTCAGAAATGATCGCGTCCGCCATCTGTTGATTGTTTCAGACCTTTTTTTTTTCTTTTTCCCTCTGCTAACTAGCAGCGATATCCAGACTGATTTATGGTGCTGATCACGTATTTGTGTAATACGGTGGGAACTGATTATTTCAATTAGTCTGGATGTGGCCCTTATTCTTTATGGCCCAAAGGAAAGATCGGTGGCATATGGCGTTCTCCGAGGGTTATGGACGTGTGTGCAAATGTGGGGGGTGAGGTTTTTTTTTTTTTGGGGGGGGGGGGGGGGGGGCAAGGAGGTGATGGTGCGCTTTGTTTTGTAGAAAAGATAATTATCATCATAATAAGAGTCATTTACAGATGTTCCCGTTTATTCATATATCAGTTATGTATTTTATTTATAAATAAATATACTTAATATATCATATATATATATATATATATATATATATATATATATATATATATATATATATATATATATATATATATATATATATATATATATATATATAACTGGGTATGTTGTCGTTTATAGAAACCTTCAATTTGAGGAGGAACAGGATAGCCAGAAGACGTGGTATTATTCCAGACATTATTATTTCCTTAAAATCAAACAAGGGCACAGCCGAGATTTCGGGAATACATTGCTTTTCCCATCATCAGGGTCACATACCTATAAAAAGATACAAAAAAGAGAAACAGTAAGAACTATACTGATTGACTATATCTAAAAACATTACAATACTTTAAAATACATGACACACACACACACACACACACACACACACACACACACACACACATATATATATATATAAGATAAATATATATTATATATATATCTATATATATCATGACACACACACACACACTCACACACACAACACACACACAACACACACACACCACACACAACACAACACACTCATATATATATAAAGTATATATTAATATGATATTAAATATATATATATATATAATATATATAATATATATAATATATATATGTATATTGCACATAAAAATCTAGGTGATTTCGGCGACTTTCCTTAAGACGTATTTCTTGGGCGTAAGTCCTAACAATATATCCCAGTTTGAATTTAATATAAAGAGCAGTATAAACGTTGCAATAACTTCTAGAATTCAAAATGTTATGTAGATTTATTTGACTTTGATGTCAAAGAACTTCTCGGAATCTGAATATGTAACCTCAATTTCATTCAGATATATGCGCATATGGAAAGGTCATTTTACGGAGCAAATGTAATTAGATTTTAGATTACGTAACCGCTTCGAATTTAGTGGCGTGAAAAAAAATGTATGAAAACGGTGTCCCAGAATATCCTTATTATTGAAAATGAACGCTTTTAGGCTCCGTTCAGTTTTGCTGCAGATTATTTTTATCTGGATAAATGTGCAATACTGCTGTTCCTTTTTTGTCTCGGTTTTCACGTGAAAGGAAGACCCCATGTGAATTTCATTTACAGTATAGTATATTTGTCGTGTGTGTCTGTATTAGCTGCTTCCTTGGCTTCTTTGGAAGTTTGAAAAGAACGATTTTATGTATTATTATTATTATTATTTTTTGCTCTATCACATTCCTCCAATTCGACTGGGTGGTATTTATAGTGTGGGGTTCCGGGTTGCATCCTGCCTCCTTAGGAGTCCATCACTTTTCTTACTATGTGCGCCGTTTCTAGAATCACACTCTTCTGCATGAGTCCTGGAGCTACTTCAGCCTCTAGTTTTTCTAGATTCCTTTTCAGGGATCTTGGGATCGTGCCAAGTGCTCCTATGATTATGGGTACAATTTCCACTGGCATATCTCATATCCTTCTTATTTCTATTTTCAGGTCTTGATACTTATCCATTTTTTTCCTCTCTTTCTCTTCAACTCTGGTGTCCCATGGTATTGCGACATCAATGAGTGATACTTTCTTCTCGATTTTGTCAATCAACGTCAAGTCTGTTCTGATACCATAGTCCCAGAGGATCTTTGCCTGATCGTTTTCTATCACTCCTTCAGGTTGGTGCTCGTACCACTTATTACTGCAAGGTAGCTGATGTTTCTTGCACAGGCTCCAGTGGAGGGCTTTTGCCACTGAATCATGCCTCTTTTTTGTACTGGTTCTGTGCAAGTGCCGGACATTCGCTTGCTATGTGGTTTATGGTTTCATTTTTCGTATTGCACTTCCTACATATGGGAGAGATGTTATTTCCGTCTATCGTTCTTTGAACATATCTGGTTCTTAAGGCCTGATCTTGTGCCGCTGTTATCATTCCTTCAGTTTCCTTCTTGAGCTCTCCCTTCTGTAGCCATTGCCTTGTGTCATCACTGGCTAGTTCTTTAGTATGTCTCACGTATTGTCCGTGCAGTGGTTTGTTGTGCCAGTCCTCTGTTCTGTTTGTCATTCTCCTGTCTCTGTATATTTCTGGGTCTTAGTCTACTTTTATCAGTCCTTCTTCCCATGCATTCTTGAGCCACTCGTCTTCACTGGTTTTCAGATATTGCCCCAGTGCTCTGTTCTCGATGTTGACGCAGTCCTCTATACTTAGTAGTCCTCTCCATCCTTCCTTTCGTGTTATGTATAGTCTGTCCGTATTTGCTCTTGAGTGTAGTGCTTTGTGTATTGTCATATGTTTCCTAGTTTTCTGGTCTATGCTGCGGAGTTCTGCCTTCGTCCATTCGACTATTCCTGCGCTGTATCTGATTACTGGCACTGCCCATGTGTTTATGGCTTTTATCATATTTCCGGCATTGAGTTTTGACTTGAGTATCGCCTTGAGTCTCTGCATATATTCTTTCCTGATCGTGTCCTTCATCTCATGGGTTTTATATCCCCTCCTTTCATTATTCCCAGGTATTTGTATCCCGTCTCATCTATGTGTTTGATGTTGCTCCCATGTGGTAGCGTTATCCCTTCAGTCCTTGTTACTTTGCCCTTTTGCATGTTGACTAAGGCACATTTTTCTATTCCAAACTCCATCCTGATGTCCCCAGATACAATCCTTACAGTCTGGATTAGGGTATCTGTTTCCTTGATGCTCTTACCATACAGCTTGATGTCATCCATGAACATCAGATGGTTAATTCTGTTGCCTCTTTTCTTGAGTTGGTACCCGGCATCCATCTTCTGCAGTACTTATTATTATTATTATTATTATTATTATTATTATTATTATTATTATTATTATTATTATTATTATTATTATTATTATTATTATTATTGGGGCTTTATAACATTTCTAAATTTAAAGTTTGAATTGCATTTCACCTCATTTATGAAATCGAGTAACGATGTATAAGAGCTTTTCCCGTTAGCTTCTAGAGTGAAGATTTTAACCACTTTCTAGGATGATTTCCAGGTAAATCCATTCCAACAATGAATGATTCAGACTTGAGGCGATTCCAGTAATGATTCTGGCGTAAATGTGATGAAGGATAAGAATCTCCCTAAATGGTTAAAGTTCCGAACGATCTTCTATCCATTATTCTGATTCAGAGTTAAGATGGACATTTCGGGGCGAAAGTTAATGGTAATAAGGATAAATCTGTAAGTTAGTCGGGTTTGATAAGTTATAATTGAAGTCGAGGAGCGTGGTTGCAATTAGAGAGAGAGAGAGAGAGAGAGAGAGAGAGAGAGAGAGTTATGACGAGGAATAGTTTGGACAAAGTAGGGATTATTAATGAAGGTGGATAATTCGTGCAGGGATAGAGAATGGGGATTTCGCTAAAGCTTCATCTCTTAGGCCTAATGGAGTCATTTAGAGGTCACGAATTGACGTATATAAACCCATCTGTGGTGATTATGAAGTCAGTTGTAATTTTAGTGATGGGTTCATATGATTCAGGAGACGCCGATTTTTCTCTGGCATACATCATGCTTGACTATATCCACCAGCTGACCAGAATGTAATTTGAGATATGCGTGAGGAATGTATTGTCGTCATGATGGCATGAATATCAGTTTTCAAGGTTTTATTTTTGTGACGTGAATGTTTTGACTTCTCGTTCTATATCAAACTTCAGGAAGAGCACAGATTTCAGGTGATGTCAGTATCGCATTTCAGATTATTTTTATTCATTGAATGTCGTATATCAGATATTTCTCGTGATTGGACTAATTTTTCTTATTTCAGTATAACATTAATTTTATTTTCCTTGTGATTTGTTTCATCTCAATTCTTTTATTTTGAATTTTAACTCCTGTACATTTCTGATTTCAAGGACATTTCAATGAGTTCTCAGATGCCACAAGCGTACAAATTTTGTCTTCCGATTCGTTTTACGCATTCAGTATCTTTACGAAAGATATAAATAAGATATTCTTTGTTTCGGAATTTTCACGATATTTTATACTTGATAGTACTTTTGAATATATATACTATACTATGTATATATATATCTATATATATAATATATATATATATATATATATATATATATATGTGTGTGTGTGTGTGTGTGTGTCTGTGTGTGTGTGTGTGTGTATATATATATATATTTATAGTATATTATATATAATTATTATATATATATTTATATATTTTATATATACTATATAATTATTATATATTATATATATTATTTACATTTAATTATATTAATTAATACATAAAATATAATATATAATAATATATATATATATATATATTTTATATATATATATATATAATATATATCATAGATTATCTTATATATATAATATATAATGATAAGAGTATACATAATATATATACATTTTTATATATATTATACATATATGATGTATTATATAATATACATAAATAGTATAATAGAGATATATATAATTTATATTATATATAATATATAATATATTATATCTATATATATTAATTAAATATATTATATATATATTTGCATATCACATTTCTCACTTTCTGCATGACTTAAACTTTACAATTTCCATTTATTGTATTACCCGAGTCTCTGTTGATATTTACCAGATGACTTCAGTGATCCGTTGGAATTTCACTCAGCAGGTTTGTTGTTGGGTAAAGGTTCGATTTAGTTGGCAGGATCTCTGACCACAGCTGGTTTTCGATTGTGGTTTACGTTGCAGAACTCTTGAAATTTTTGATGAATTTGGCTTTTTTCATATTTTAAGATTCAAGATTTTTCTTTACTGTTATTTGCTGTCTACTTGCTCACTGTGATTGAGTAATCGTCAGCTACAACAAAACAAAACAAAAATGTGCTCAATTTTTATGGTTTTATTTGTTCATTCATATATTTTTTGTTTTCATTCTCATATAATTGTATTTCAGTAACGGATTCGGTTAGACGCTGTCATGAAAGACTAATAAATTTTATATTTTGAGATGGAGTTTATTTGTTTTCAAGCTGTACTTCATGTGGGTACGGGCAATCTGCCCTTCTCTGTTTTTAGGGTACTTGGTCAGCATTGCTTCTATGTACTGGCGCGCATGGTACAGAACAAAAGAACAAAAGCAGTCTAGCTGATGACTGACTAAAACGCTAAATCCCGCCTTTGCTGGCAATGAAGGAACGGTGTCCATTTGTTTAAAACGTGAAAGCTTCTTCAGGGAATAGAGTAGCAATGGAGCTCTGGAGAAAAGTACAGTAAGTGGAAGTAGCCCGGATGAGAGGAAAGAAAATCACGAGTTGCCTTCTCGATGTTGTTGCTGCTTCGACCCGAAAATTCCGGATCGGAGGAAACGGCCTTTTCATGGCTTCTTGTGGCCATAAATATTTGGGGGTATTTTGGGTGCGCCTCACATGACCGGCTTTTTTTGGTAGCCGGTTCGTTTAGTGCTCTGAATTTAGACTTACCTGTTCTGAGTGTTCCTCTGATTGCATCGTTTTGAAAGTGTGGAACTGCCTGCTTGGGTGAGTTTCATTGTAATCATACACAGATACGAGTAGCCACCAAAAATATTCATTATGTATATACAGGTTTCATACATATTCACTCAATCTTCTGACACTGCATTGTTTAAATACAACTCGCTTACTCTTAATAAGTTGGACATGTGTGCGTGCGATTTTGCCCTTATGCTGGATTAAATCGCTGTATTTAATGATAAACGGGGTATGCTATTCGCTGATTGATTTCGTGATCAGTAAAACTTCACGTGAGATGTTTTCACCTTGATCATATTGATGACTGCTGGCGAGACTATCTTTATATCGTATGTATATGTATTGGTATGAGTGTGCTTATTCCTGCTAATGAAATTGCAGCCAGCTATGACTCATAAATGAATAAGCATCCCTTGACTCTTCGTGCTTCGTGTAGGTACTCAGTAGCGGGCTGGGTTTAGTGAACAATAAGATGAGTCAGGCCCGTGTTCTGTCTTTTACCCTACACAGTACGTAAGGGCCGCTTGCAGCTGGTCGATTTCCTCTAGGAATATTGCATCGCTCACCTTTGTCTGTACGGTCCCTCCTGCTTCCTGTCCTGGGCAGTCCCTTCGTTTTCATCACCTGTTTCAGCCAGTCCAATCAGCACCTTCTTGGTGTGCGACTGTTCATTTAACCCGTGACTTCTCACCATTTCTTCTCACCCAACCTGATCAGACCTTCACAGAACACTGAACCATCTTTTTATTTATAGAAAGCACAATTAATCTTGGTAACATTTCTCACCTTTTCAACCCTTCTTAGACAACAGCTTTTACCCATTTCACTTTTGTTTCCATTTCATAACTCGTATTCACGTACAATTTCTATAAGGGAGATTTGGCTCAAAAGATTTGGCTCAAAAGCCTTTCGTAATTACCAGCAGTTGCCTCATGTTTTAGCTATCTTTGATTTCTAACTTTTCCAAACGATTAACCAATCTTTGCAGCTTCTCTTTACTGTAACCAGTCTACACTGCATCTGCTGCAAACGCTGTCTACTCCACATTCAGACTTAATGCACGCTAGTCTCAGTCGTATTAGAAATTTATTCTCTCTCTCTCTCTTGCTCTCTCTCTCTCTCTCACACACACACACACAGCGTCACTTCTTGTTAACTCTTGAAATCTGATATTTGCTCTACAAGTGGCGTAACTGTTTATTTTCCACACGTTTCTCTCTGACTCTGTCCTCGCCCTTATGCCTATATCATCTTCCTGGAATTAGCCTACGCATTAGATTCTCATTAGAGAGGGATGATGGAGTGTCACTGTAATCAGGAATGTTTCCCCGGGCAGATAAGGGGTTTGGGGGAAGGGGGATGAACCCCTCCCCCCTCCCCTCTTACTTTCCTCCCCTTCACATCCTCCCCTCCCTTCCATTATTTCCGTCCTCGTTGTTTTCCGCTCATCCTCCAGCACGCCCATCTCTGCAGACTCTCTCTCTCTCTCTCTCTCTCTCTCTCTCTCTCTCTCTCTCTCTCTCTCTCTCGTAGTGATTGCTAATGGCAAGAGTTTCTCTCCTCTCTCTCCACGGGGCTCCTCCCCGTTCGTTTCGCCTCCGTTCCTCACTTGAGCAGTCCGTTCCCTCTCTGCCCCTTCCCCGACTCCTATTTTCACATGGGACTGAGTAAATGGAACTAGAATTGGAAATTTACCTCCTGGCAATATGCGTTGTCTTCTATTGTATTTTAGTCAACGGAAAATATTTCTTGTTGCAAGGAGAGAGAGAGAGAGTTTTGAGTGGCGATCTTTTTCTTTTTCTTTTTGTTATTAAAGGTGTTACAATATTTCTTTTAGAATAACTTTATTATAAAAGAAATCAGTCTTCGGTCCAGCAACCAGTGAGGTCGAATTTTTGTTTTGATGACCCTCTTCATGCTTCACCTCTTGTGGCAGCGCGCGTCAGATGTGCCAGGTCAATGGCCGGCAAATCAGGTCGTGACCCCGACCTGCTTGTTGACCTTTAATGTCTCCCTTCACAGAGCACAGAGCGACCTGGGCTTTGAAATGTATGAACTGCGCTTTTGTGATATCATCACCACATCACCGAGTTATATGACGCTGAACGGCCGGATTCACCTCGTATGATGAACTTGTTTTCGTTCGAACCTGTTGCTTTGTTCATTATGATCCTGTTTGCCTAACGAATGTGTCGACCGTAAACAGCTTTACAAATAATTGTTAGAGAAGCTTGGAAGTGGTTATAATTCTTTAAGTTTTTTTTGTTAACGTACATAAACATGTGTAAACTTCTTATATACTGATAACAAGACCAAAATATATTTTAATGCGCATCGAAAATTTCAGGTAGAATCATGAAATGGAAACCTTTTGGTGGCTACTTGCAGAAGCATCTTCAGCGGAGGCTTTGCTGGCTGTTAGATGAACCTTAATTCTCCCTTTGAATGTGGCGTTTGACTACATTTGCATTACGTGCTCGTAAAGAGGCTAATGTCACGTGTGACATACTTTAGAAGTTTGTGATATATATAGTATATATATACAGAATCTACTAGTCACTTTTTTGACCAGATACATATGCAATTGTAATAGCCACAATGCCATCTTAACTTCTTGAATTCTTTGCTCTTTTTTGGATACGCTTGTCACTACAAAAAAAGTATATCTTAGTTTTACCAGACCACTGAGCTGATGAACAGCTCTCCTAGGGCTGACCCGAAGGATTAGATATTTTTACGTAGTTAGGAACCAATTGGTCACCTAGCAACGGGACCTACAGCTTATTGTGAGATCCGAACCACACTATATCGAGAAAGGAATTTCTATCACTAGAAATAAATTCCTCTGATTCCGCGTTGGCAGAGCCGGGAATCGAACTTCGGACCACCGGGCTTGTCACTATAAAGTCTGAAGATCCAAGTTCAAAGAAATTTGAAGAAGAAATTGTGATGTCCGGTCCTGGGAAACGAACCCATGTCCAACAATCACAAAGAGGTCACGTTGCCAACCTGACCACGAGAAGGATTAAAACTTTACTCCCTCTCATGCATACATATATCTGTCGTTTTCAGATATACTTATTTGAGCTGGAATAGACCCATCCTCAACATCGTAGCCAAGTGGGCAATGATTTTTATAACTCTTTAGACTGAAATATATATATGTAGATTCTACTGGTCACTTTTTCTACTAGATACATATGCAATTCTAATAGCCACAATGTCCTCTTAAGAAGTTAAGAAGTTAAGAGGGCATTGTGGCTATTACAATTGCACATTATATATATATATATATAATATATATATATATATATATATATATATATGTGTGTGTGTGTGTTGGTGTGTGTGTATACATATTAATATATATATATAATATATATATATATATATATTATATATATATTGTCATAGTTGCCATGCAGGGGTTAATGCAAATTTACAAAATCCAAAATTTTGGAATTCTCGAAATTATTTCCTTGAGCGCAACATACGCAAATGCTGATTAATGACATGCCGTCTGTGAACAGAAAAGTGAGTGTACACCCATTTAGAATAACCAAAATCACAAACCAAGAGAGGACTGAATATAACATGTACTCTGTTAATAAATGCTTATAATTTCTAAAAGGGAAATCCGAAGATATTCAGTTCCAGGAGCATTAACTAGTTCCATGGCACTAATGATGTTACTTCTATTAATCCCAGTAGTGAGGCAAAGTACCACCGAAATGCAAGGAATCATTTGTCCTATAGAATTAAAGTTATGGATATAAGAATAAGGATCACAACCTATAATTAAAGTGGAGCACTGTAAGCGACCTTGAGAGTCATTGGCATATAGGAATATGATTCTCCAATACAGGCACTGGCAGTGTTGAGTGAAGGCACTGTTGATCTACAGGGGAGGCACACAACAGGGCAGTCTACACAAATCTCCAAAGAATTCCTGCATGAAATACTGGAAATTGTACAAGCAGAAGTTACACAGAAAAATGTAGAACTTCTCAAGGAGATTAATTCATTAATATTAATATTACGTGAAGCGATTTTTTAAGCTAAATTACTTGAAGCTGTTTTTTTAAGCTTAAGCCCTATTTTAGAGTAGAAAAATTCTATCAAAGTTACAGCCATATCACACAAATTACTCACTAGTCTCATAGGTTGAAAGGAATCTAGGAATGGGAATGAAGTGAGAAAACACAGCTGGAAATAAGAATGAGTCATAGGAACAAGGGTGAAGAGCCGACAGATCAGAACCTTTATAAGGCAGCATGAAGGTGGTAGTCCATACCAGGTCGTCGGCCAAGGGATGTGGGTTGCTTGCAGGTCTTCACAGCCTCTTCAGCGTCAAGGCTATGTTTCAAACATTAGACTGCGAGTACTCTTATCTCTATCACAGTGATATCTCCAACAGGTCCTGCGTGTCGTAAAATGCGATTAAAAGGACAGCTGCTGCCTTGCAGTCTTACCTTTTCAGTAGAAGGCTATAGGCCCACTGCCAGTAACTGTGGAAACTGCAGCCTTGCAGGTGGACTTTTGAGTCAAAGGCAAGGCCCACTGCCAATAACTGTGGTTGATGACAGCAAGGGCATGTGGTCATAAAAACCCTTTTGCCAAATAATAAACCATGCCTGCTGTTGTAAGGAAAGGCACATTAGGCAACCAACGCTTAGTCGCTTAGTGTAGGGATAATGGTGGGAAAGAAGAGGAAGGTGCGAAAATAGAGAGAACAATACAAGTGCAGGAAGATAGAAGTCAAGGGGTATGCAGGTGCAAGGAGGTTGAGTCGGAGCTCCAGCGACTTGGCAGGAAGTTCTAACTTTAATAATTTTTTACCAAATTAAACTGGGACCATGTTACAGTAGAAAAAGGGGCACTAGTCCCTTAGGTGTGAATGACCCTATTGTGGAGCTCTTGACATCGGTTAGCAGACAACCCTGAGGAGGTATGAAAGCTCATTTGTCATCCAGAAATTAATCCTAGGGAGAAACCATTGAAAGGGTTTTCGTCTTTGTTCGTTATATCAGTACAAAAGGGAGAAAACTGCTAAGTCAAAATACTCTCAAGGGATCCCTTATCCGATCCCAGTGTGGAAGGGAAATTTGCAACTAGTTCAAAATAGGGAAATAGG
>NC_087218.1:58406657-58431657 GCF_015104395.2 Macrobrachium nipponense | reverse complement strand
TGTTTGTGTTTTGTGTATATGACATTATGTGCATAAATCCACACACACATAAGTGTGTGTCCTCTTTGACTTGAGTTTTGCCTGCCAGACCGGAAGCTAGCTCAATTTAATCAAGTGAAAAGAGAAATAAATTGAAATATTTTTAAACTACTGGCTCGACAGCGTCTTGGAAAGAAATGAGCTTCTGCCGAGTTTCTGCCTGATAGTACTTGCTGTGTGATTGCGAACCATTTTAGGGGTCGAAAATTCACAGTGATTCTTGTTTTGATAGGAATGGAAAAAGTTTTTTTATCGGTCAGGTGGTTGAGTGCACTAATATGACAGAGGTTTATGCCTGTCATAGACGCCTCGTCAGAAGGGTTTTAGTAAAAAGAGGAACGAATCCAAATGTTTCCAAACTGAAGATTAGGTACTGTATTGTTGAAAGACACAAATGACAGAAAGTTTCAATTGATAGTTTGGTGGGACAAAAAGCTCAAATGGCCTCCTGTATGGCCGATATAGTCATTCGTACTGGCTCCATGCGGCAATAACAAGAACTACCGAACTAAAATAAACAGGTAATTGAAGATTTGAGAAGTGTGGAGTATTGCGGAGGCATTGTTACGTTATTATTCGTTATTAGAAATGTAATGAAAAATAATAATTCTTGTAAGATTGGCTTTTTCGGTTTGTGTTGATGTGCCGTCCGCATAGGCCAGTGAAAGCGGGACTTCTGTTATTGGGAATTTCAGGATGTTTTGCAGACCTCGATTTTTTTTTCCATTGTCAGCAAGTGAACAAATGTGTCCCGGACACCTTCAGCAGCTGTAAGGGCCTTTTTCTCCTTGGTGGTCTTTAGTCTGATATTATCAGCTGCAAAATTCTGCACCTTAACCTGCTCGATCCTTTTCAGCATTATTACATTGCTTATTTTACATCCAGCAAGAAACTGTTTCTTCAACGTGGCCCCACGAGTTAGTGTTCCAATCAAATAGTGTGGTTACCCGGTTTGCAATTGTTCCTGTGGCGTCCTAAGAAACGGTAGTCGTCATTTTGCATTATCAGAAGAGTTCTTTTGGGTTTGTTGTCATTATTCATCAGTTATTTATGATCTGATTCAAGCCCACCAACACTAAGGGGGCTGTAATCTGGCCTATTCTGCCAGAGCTCTTGTCGAGAGATCTTTAGCCCCTCGCCCATTTTTGGGAAACGGGAAGGAGGTGGCGTGGGGCGGGCGAAGGACGGGGGATTGGAAGGGTGCAGGAGGTGGGGTGAGGAGATGGATGGGGAAGGAGATAGGGGGAGTGGGCGAAGGGAAGGGAGGTGGGAGGATACGAGTGGAGCCATTTATTGGATATGCCGTCCCTGTCCTCCTTCTGAAATTCATCCTTGTTACTAGGGATCCTGAGGTGGGAGGCAAGAGAGAGAGGAAGAAAGGCATATATTATATAAATAATAGTAATAAGACCATGGAATAGTCGATGAAACAGTTATCAGCTTGGAACGAATAAATATACCAGTACTGTAGAAGTTTTATTTTCCTCTCTTGAAGACTCAAAAAAGTACTGGAGATAATGGAAGTTTAGCCATTAAATAATTGAGCCCATGCTCGTACACACGCACTATACACATACATATATTATATATATATATATATATATATATATATATATATATATATATATATATATATATATATATATATCGAGTGTGTGCGTTATATTTTGTTTGTTTTACACTCATTCCTTCATAGGGGTAAATTTGACTTCGTACCCTATGCAAACTTTCTGTTTAATGATCGGTGGTTTAAAAACATCTGGCGTGTTCTTGTTTATCTGTTTATTCATATACATTTGACGAGATAATGTTTAAGCATTAAGATACAAGTTATTATTAATGATTGTTTGTTTTTTTGTTAAGGCACAGTATACTAGAATTAACTATTGTTTCTCTATAGTTTACGAGAAGTTACCTAATGATTTAGCTGTTGTTTAATGGGACTCGACTCATTACTGACATTCTATATTATTGCGAAAATGGAAGAGACTTCAGATGATAAAAGTTAAATTTTGTAAAAGAGCGAGAAAAAGCAAACATTTTTGCCCAGGCCCCCAAGTTAGCCACCATTTCTATTTCAAATGAGAGTGAATGGGCAAATCCGGGCGTTTCTTTGGGGCCTTGGTCACTCTGGATGTCGAGGAAGTTAAACTAATTTGCGCAGTGTTGGAAGACTCCTGATTAATGCTTGGAGATTCTTGCTACGTCCCTTAAGAAGACTATTTCCCACATTGCCACAAGAATCTCGCTGCCTTGCACGCTTACTTTTTGACCATTCGTAGATTACCCATTTTATAAGAAATATGATATCGTTGGTATAATATCCGATGTACATGAACCTTGAATTAAAAGTACTGGCCATCCCAAAGATCATATACTGTTCAGCAAATGTGTAAAACATTAATATTTTGATACTGGGGCTGAATTCTTGCACGTGCAGCGTCGTATGCCTACAGAGCAAATAATTTATCTGAATTATATATATATATATATATATATATATATATATATATATATATATATATATATATATATATATATATATATATAATGTATGCATGTGTGTGAAATACAATCACAGTTGGTGAGCCCCGTTTTCTTTGCCTGTTCTAGGGCAAGAATTCAGCCCCTGTATAAAAAAAAAATTTTTTATACATTTGCTGAACAGTATTTGGGATGACCAAGGGTTTTATTTCAAGGTTCATGTACATCTGATAATATGCCAACTATATCACAATTCTTATTAAGATGGGTAATGTGCAAAGAGTTATAAAGTGAGTTTGATAGTGGTGGAAGAATGATGGTTTGAGACAAGATTGGAGGGTTCTGATATTTTGGAGAGGAAAACCTAGAGAATACCAGGTGGAAGGATTAGCTGTAGAAACGGAACAAAGCAGCCGTTTAGCCAGGAATCAAGTCTGCGTGGAAGAAGATTAATGTGAATGATGCAATGTGTGTGTGTTTGTGTGTGTGTGGGTGTACATTCGCCTCTGATTTATTGGTGAACCCTCTCCTGAGTACAGCGCGTCGTGGAATGACTATACTCGGTTTTTTCCATCTGTCCAGCCGCCTGTGGTGTTTGTGTATGGTAACACTGCGTCCGGGGTTTTAAATAGTCACATTCAGCTTACATTCAACAATAATAACAATATCCTATTTCGAATATTAACGGTGTAATTCGCATACAGTAAATTATTAAAACGCTTTTCAGTTGCAAATGTAAACCAAATATCCTTTTATTTACCTAAAATTTACACATAGCGTAACTATTTAAAGCCCGGGAAGCAGTGCTACCATGTGAAAACACCACAGGCGGATGGACAGATGGAAAAAAAAAACAGAGAATAGTTTTGGCCAAGGATTATCTACTTGAGTTTTAACCTTGATTCAGCAGGGAAAAGTTGAATGTGGCATAAGCCATCTTTGTTTTTATCCCCTATCAGGGGAAAATGCTTTGTGGTGTTAAGCAAAGAGGCATAACGGTCTCTAGTTTAATATCTTTCAAATGAACCATAACAAGAAAGAAAACTTGTTGGGCTTCTGCTTTCATACATGAAGGGACACTCTCTCTCTCTCTCTCTCTCTCTCTCTCTCTCTCTCTCTCTCTCTCTCTCTCTCGGTAATGCATTATGAATGGTGGACTACTGTTTACAGAGCGATTGAAATAACGCAATAATTTTCTACGTTTTCAGAAGTAATTTTAGGTTTCTTCTGCCTCATCTGAACGATTAAAGCAGAGGGATGTGCATAAATACAATTTCTTGATGTTTTGTCTTTATCTTTTACTATATCTGCATGACCGCACTTGAGTTTTCTCGTGGAGTTTTAGCGTTTGCCACCTATATTTGTCTTTTTACCATCTTTTTTTCCCAGTTTATTTCAAATGAGGTCACGATATTGGGTACACATGTTTCAAATGAGGTCACGATATTGGGTACAAACGTGGGAGGAGATATTGTTGCATGGAAAATGACCATAGCGTGTTTTTCATCTCTGGGGTCATTTAAGACAAATCTCCTTTGGCGCGTGTTGTTAAGTGAGCATTAGTTACTGCAATTTTCGCCTAATTACAGAGACATTGCAATGGCCTGTCTTACGAATGCACTAATCACGGCTCATGGCATGCCAGTTGGCATCTCATATACCAATTGGCACTTTAAACCGGGTGAGTTTCACGTTACATTTAAAGTACCCAGAATGGTGATGTTTTCGTTCTTAACACCGAAATTGTTGTTATTTTTTTTAATGGCGATTTAAAATAAAAACAAAAAACAAAGATGATATCCAAGCTTAGATCAAATAAGTCCTACGAAAAATTTGAGTGACTATAATTTTAAGTGCCTCTTATTTGAGGAACTTCATTATTGGTTGAAGATCAACGGATTGTATAAGGTCATAAATATCGCAAATGATTTCATGTTGGCTTTGCGTGACAAATATCAGTGGAAATTTAGAGACACGAAATATGCTCATAGTTGTGTTGAATAATTTCATATGAAGACATTTTCTTCAAAAGCTGAGAGAGAGAGAGAGAGAGAGAGAGAGAGAGAGAGAGACTCGTAGTTGGTGGAGTATTCGTTGTGCAAATGTAGCTGTCTAATGTCTTGATTTTAAAGAAGAAAAAAATTATTCTCATCATTTTGACTCATAAAATACAGTTTACTCATTATATAAAGTAAAATGTTGAAAATATGGTCTCATGTCTCATGAATGAAAATGAAAAAGTGCTCGCGTCTATTAATTGTTTATTAATGAATTTAGGGGAAATACTTGTGCAACTCTGCTGATGAAAAAAGTCCAATTCTGGCTCTTTAAATATAAATGTTATTCCTCTGCTGTAAGACTGAGCGAGTACTAGATGAATTCTGGGTCACTTTTTCATTATATACGAGTTTTGATTGTTTGCTATGAAATTCATTGAGTAAACTAATGAACGATCTTGTTCACCGAATGAAAATTTCAATCGTTTGTTGATATATTCGGCGAATAGACTCACTTCGGATCGCGTATGCATTGAAGAAAGATTGGTTCAAATCTTTTGTTACGACTCCAACGAATAAGCCAAATAAATGGTTCCACTAGAAATAATGGCATATTAAAAATAATGAAGTATTTATTTACTGCCATCTCATTCGCCGATAAGTAGCTCCACGGAGTAATTTGGGTAATGGAAAAACTTCCCTATACGTTGTTTCGTTAAATATGAAAGTCGAGTGATCCCAAAAGGAGAATGTTGAAACTTGCAATAGACAGAGGAGTGCTCCTTTTGCAAGAACGACATTGAAAGGGACACCGTCAATGATGCAATACAAATATAGTAACTTAGTAAATAAATCGGTGAATGTTTGTAGGTTCGGAACGCTTATGGAATCTTCGTGAATTGACGTTTTGTTATGGTATTGTTACTTTTTTTTTATTGTATTTTTCACTTGAAGTGGATTCCATGGTTGAATATAATGTCACATTTTCATTTAATGAAGAATTCAGGATTACTTCTCTATCTCGCGGAAACTCAGTAGTACGCTGAACGCGCTGAGCAGATACCATCTAGTATGACGAAATAGTAAACAGTTCAATTTACTAATGATTTCATTCGTAAGTGTTATACCAATTTCGGGAACCGTAAATTGGCACTTGTCTTGATCATTTTATTTCGCGGTAAGAAAACCGACTTGGAAAACCTTGAAGTGAACCTTCCCTCAACCCGAAGCAGCTAAAAAGGAGAAAATTCTTTTTCATTCGTCCAATGTCGAGTTACCTGGTCTGGAGGAGAGTGATTGACGTGCAACTCGGTCGGGTGATTAGAAGGTTTAAGGGGGGGGGGGGGGGGGGGGAGCTGGAAAATAAGGTCACGGGAAGGATTGCCAGTCTTGGGCGAAGTTCGATCGCCTACCTATGGAGGGAATATTCCTAGGCATCTAAAGGTCAGTCACGGCCGTGGAGAGTGGAAAGTAAAGGGAACTTCCACGGGGGGATGGGAAGAGGTTTTCACCAAAAAATGAAGAAAGGAACTTCGGGTTTGCAGAATATGAATCTCTCTCTCTCTCTCTCTCTCTCTCTCTCTCTCTCTCTCTCTCTCTCTGTGCAAATGAAAATCACAATTTTTCACCTTCCTCTCGAAAAGAACTAACTGTTCGCTTTGATTAATTTCTATCGGCGTTGGATGTTTGTCCCTCCCCTGATGATGTGAACGGCGTTTTTCTCAGTTTTGTTAATTAAGGTGTTTTCAGACAAAGTTTACTTTCCGCAAATTATGCTTTTGGATTTTTCGTTTTTTTTTCTTTTTTAATTTAGCGTTTGTCCGTTTTCTATTCAAGGTTCAGATATCTTGATATTTTACGCTTTTTCATTGGAACTTTTTATGCATCAGTTTTTTTTTTCACTGTTATTTCAACATGACGGATTTAATATGCCAAGTTTGACTTTTTATCTATCAAGTGAATTGTTGACGTCTGTTTCTTTATGCAAATTATTAATGCAGACGTTTGATTTTTCGTAATTTGAATAAATTCATATACATTTCATAATATTTCCTGTGTTGCATACATCGGATTTTTTATTTTTATATATTAAACATTTTTTTGATGAACTTTCCATATTTCGGTTTCTCGGTGTGAGACCACCTCTCTCTCTCTCTCTCTCTCTCTCTCTCTCTCTCGTGAGCGCTTTAGTTTTTATTGTACCCTCTCTCTCTCCCTCTCTCTCTCTCTGCCTGTTATTAGAAACTTGAAAACCATCTTCCTCGGTTGTTAACGCTTGTTTGAGCATACTAGAACTAGACACTTGTACTTAGTTACCTCTTCCTTGGAATCGGCAGAATCCAGCGATGGAGGAAAGGCGTGTCTCCGAATACGTTGCTTTGGGGGGTACGAGTCTCAAAGTGAATGTAGTGGGCATGAAATAGATTTCCATTTCGTTTCCATTCCATACCTATTTGTCAGTCCAGGCGATTGCGTCTCTCTCTCTCTCTCTCTCTCTCTCTTCTCTCTCTCTCTCTCTCTCTCTCTCTCATAATATTACGATTGAGGACAGTGTGAACACATTACGACCTGACTAAAATACATGTTCATTGAGAGAGAGAGAGAGAGAGAGAGAGAGAGAGAGAGAGAGAGAGAGAGAGAACTTCGTATAAGATCTAGAAACATGAAAATTATTTCTGAATTTTTAAGTTAAATTGAATAATTAAGAGCTTCCTTCAACACGTTTTACTGTGTTATCATATCAGTAAACAACCAAAACAACAGTTAGACACTAATGATGCATTACTTGACGTCTTTTCCTGAAGGGTCATTCTTTCAAGTCCTGTCTTTGTGAAAGATCAGCTATGACATGAATGGGAGGTTAGCCTTTGAGGATCTTAAGCTATTCGAAATCTAAGAACACCGACTGTAAAAAGGCCTATTCCTATTCACCTTTTTAATGAGCCCCAGAGGGTTCAGTGTGTGTGTGTGTGTGTGTGTGTGCGCATGTAAATGTAATAGCCGTAATGCCCTCTTCATTTTTTAAATTCTCTGCTCTATTTTGGTACGCTCGTCACTAAAAAGCCTCGAAATCCAACTTCAAAGAAATATGAAAGATATCAGGATGTCCGGTAGCGGGAAACGAACCCATGATACCACAATCACAACGAGGTCACCTTGCGGATCTGACCACGAGAAAGCATAAAAGTCTATTCCCTCTCGTACATATACGTATATATACACCTGTCGTTTTCAGATATATATTTATTGGAGATGGAATAAACAAATCCTCACCATCGTAGTCAAGTGGGCAATCGTTTTTATTACTTTTTATACTGGAAATATATATGTAGAATCTACTGGTCATTTTTACCAGATACATATGTAAATGTGATAACCTCAACGCCCTCGTAATTTTTCAAAGTTAAGAGGGCATTATGGCTATTACATTTACATATGTATCTGGTAATATATATAATATATATAGATATATATATATGGATATATATATATTTATATATATATATATACATATCTATATATAATATATATTTATATTTATATTTATTATAATATATAATATATATATACATAATAATATATAATTTATATATTAATTGATCTGTTACTGTTTGTAAAGAACTGCAAATGGAAAGCAGAAAATCGTGGACAGCAACAAAAGAAAGAAAGAAAGAAACATCAGCTGACTTGTTTGTTATATTTTTTTGTTATAATTTAAGGCCTCTGGATGGATAACAAATCACGTTCCAAGCGATCAAGGAAAACGACTTTTAAAGCAGCGTGAAAAAAGGAATAAAGATGGAGCCTCGCCTTGGTTCCAGAATAACAATGTTGATTTATTCTGCATAATATATGGGATTGAATGGGAGAGAGAGTGATAGAGAGTAGCATACAACGTCGACGTATTAAAGGGAAATCCCCTGACAGGGGACCGACGCAGAGAAAGAAAATAAAAGAAAATAAATCCAAAGGAAAGAGAAAGAGCTGTGTTTACATTTTAAGTTAAAAGTAAGAGATGGAGCGAGGGCAGGGGCGGCTTCACAGACAGCGGAAAAAAAGAATCCGTAGACGGAAATGTTTAGATTTTTTCCTCGTAAGAGAGGAAGAGTATAAGAGACGCGGTGGGTACGGCCGGGTGCAGATGACAGGCTTGAATAAAGGACGTCGTGCTGTGGCTCCTTTTGAATTTAGATGCCATCTCTCTCTCTCTCTCTCTCTCTCTCTCTCTCTCTCTCTCTCTCTCTCTCTCTTATTTTCACTGTGAATTAAGTGGTGCATGATCGTAAAATAAGGCCAACAACAGAAAAATTACTTTTTCTTTTTCATTTCAGCGTAGAGGAATGGGGACTCCTCTCTCTCTCTCTCTCTCTCTCTCTCTCTCTCTCTCTCTCTCTCTCTCTCTCTCTCTGCTCGCTATTGCGTTTTGGAACCCGGCTGAATCATGCGTTTTAGCGGAAAAGCGATTCAGTGACATATTCGTCTTGTTCTTATACTAAAAGCCTCCTGAGATTATAGACTGATCTTGTGATAGCTCAGGGGATTGTGGTTGTAGATTACAGAAAAAAAAAATGAAATTGAATGATAAAACCCTTACATTATCCGTTAGATTTCCGTCATGTGTCTCCTTCCGTAGGATTTCCAAACGAGAGAGTAACCAAGCAAACTTCCTTTTTATTTAAATGTTTTGAAGACTTATGTCATGGAGATTTATAATTTTAGTAATGAATTGTTATTCAAAGAACATGCATGGTGATTCGTAGGCAACTCACCTTTTTCCGGTGATATTTCAAGAAAATGTATAAGAACGTATGAAGAAAATCCGGTATTTTAGTTTGGTAGAGATACGAAGGCTTAAGCTTAAGACGGTAACTTTTGGAGCAATTTTACTAAATAGTCTATGAAGATTGACGAGCTCCGTAGATGGGAAGTATTGCTTCAGGAAAATGCAAAGGACTCCTTAGAGAAGGCAATGCATAAAATTCTATGCTGAAAGCACTAATGGCGAGCTGATGGAAAGGAAAATATTTGAGGCGCGTCGAACGCTCTCCCAGCCGTCAGGCCCTTTTGACAGCGACATGCGAGGGCGGGCGGGCGGGTGGTTCCTGGGTGTAAGAAAATTGTCGGCTTTGGAGCTTGGTCACGCGCTCTTAGTGGAGGTACGTGGTGGAATGCGCATGGCCTTTAATTATTATCATTATTATTTGATGCAGAATTTGAGGGATGCAAAGAACGGAATATGCTTTCGGCAATTTGTTTTGAGTTTAATTTATCTACGGACTTCTTTTTTTTATTTATTGTTACTTGTGTTGTATCATTTGTATTAAGCTTTGTAATGCGATGCCATTTTTCTTTAAATTTAGGAAATCTGGTCTTTCTAACCATTAAATGATTTGCGGTTTAGGGAAGAAGACAGTGCTCAGCTCATAGAATGAGCTTTTAAGGGGAGACAAAGTGAGATGGTATTCCTTTTTAAAAAGTGCTTTCGCGGAAACAACTTAGAGAGAGAGAGAGAGAGAATTTTTCTTTTTCAAGGAAGTGTTATTCCTCAGTTATGTCAGGCAGAGAGGGTTGGGTTGAGTGTGGGTTTGGGTGGAGCTTGGAATGATATAATGTATACATTGTTTTGCGCTTGTGCATTGTGGAGCCAAGGGCGAAAGGAAGGCTTCATCCACGTGTGGTTAATTAGTGCCGAGAGAATGGAACAGAAGACTGGCTCAGCTTGTAAGAGATCTAACACAATAACGGTATAGGATTTCCTCATTTTCTCTAGCATGTAAATCTGCATCTCTCTCTCTCTCTCTCTCTCTCTCTCTCTCTCTCTACGTTTATATGATTCGTATTTATTGATGAGTGATTTTCCAAATCAGTAGTACTATAATTCGTCTTGACACATTTTCATTGGGGAGAGAGAGAGAGAGAGAGGGAGGGAGCGATGAATGCCAGAAACATAATGAAAAGGTCTTTGACCATTTCCCCAGCGAGCTGGTGTGCGCTCGTCTCTCTTCTTATTTACAAGACAGGTATCTCACTCGAAGAAGAATCAACAAAAAGCATACTCGCTTGCATTCACGACTCTTCTCGTTAGCAGGGGAGTAAACAGGCAGGCGGTCTCTTTCCCTCATCTCTCTCTCTTTTTCTTTTTACTTCTCTTTTTGAGATATAATTCTCTGCAAATCTGACATGCTGTTTCGGTAGATAGCTTTGGATTATACTTGCAGCACTAAAATACCACATTTCCCATCTCTCAGATCTAAGAAAGAGTCATTTTCAGGTTTTGAACTGCATACTGTACGCTATAGGAGTACTTACATTGACTTCGTAAACGAATAACAGCGTCGTAATCAGTTAACAATAAAGAAGGGTTTCCAGTGAATGAATTGATGTTTTAAGAATAAATGAAGCGTGTTCCATCTGTGATCAGAAGCAGAGGAATGAAGGCGCAGTTGACCGATGTCTACCAGATGTGAGGAATGAAAGTTCCCGTTCAAGAACGACTTGACAAAACAACGTTCCCGAAGCACTGCTCTCGGTCTTGGAACTCAGTGTTTCAAGTTGAGCATCCCTCAGATTGATTGGGTCCTTTAAAAGTGAGTGATTTACCTCCCTGTTTTTATCCATTCATTTGAACAAGGAAGCAAAGTCACCTTGTTAACGCATACGGTAGATGAGGTTGCGTAACGTCGGAGAGGTGGAATTGCTTGGGAGTTGTGTTTTAAGGATGCATAAGTCTAATATACCAGATTGGAATTTGAGTCTATTTTCTTTTCTTTCTTTTTCCATGAAAATGAACGAAATGATGGCTTTTCCAGTCTGTGGAGAGAATTATATTCACTCCTCTATTACTGCTTAACACATCTACTAAGAGACTTGTTCGTCAGGAAAGGCCTTCAGCATTAGACGCATAGAAGCTTTTAACCCGAAAACACAGCGCCACTCCAATTATATGGTAATGAGAGGCAGAAAGGTGCTATTCCTCGCTATAGCAGCAGCAGCCTTCCTGCCAGCAAGACAGAGGGGCATTTTATTCCATTTAACATACGAGAGGAACCCTGCAATACTCTCTCTCTCTCTCTCTCTGGTTTCCCTCTTCTGTTTAGTCCGTGAAATAAACTTGAGAGAGAGAGAGAGAGTCTTGGTAACGACGCCACTCCCGCTGCTGGTTTATATCCAAAATGAAAATGATTCAACAGCATAAGGCGCCGGGAACATTTTAATGGAGAAATTTCAGTCGAAAAGACTCTGGCAGATCAAAGGGTTTTCCAAGGACCTCGTTACCGAAGCGCCCATTATCACACCTTCAGGAGAAATGAAGAGGGGAAGAGCTAATTCCCCTTTGCTGCGTGCGAGTGTTGGTTCCAATTACACCATGTTTGAGCACCGTAATCAGTGCTGTACGCGCTCGCACGCGTTTGCGCATGACGGTGAGGTATTTAATTAAGGTGTTGGTAGACTTCTTAGCAAATTGCATGATTCAGTGTGGTGATCTTATGTTATTTGTAGCGTGACATTTTTTTTTTATAAAGAGATATCGTCAAGTAACAAACCTTCTCGACGCGATTCACATTGATATAAATTGTCAATCCGGAGCTTTCAAGATCATAATCATCATGGTTTTCCTTTAGGTGTTGGAAACTAGATGCCTGTTCTCATGTTCAGTTCTGCAAATTGTAAGAAAAGAACCATTTGTGAGCCTGCTTTCAATAAAGTGTCTCTCAGTTATGGTGGAATTCTCTTTTTGTTCGACTGGTATAGATATTATATTGTTTTAAGTGAGCTGGACTCTGGTTGTGTATCACTCTCGAGATGACCATTGTTTTCAGTTTTTTTTTTTAGTTAATGATTTGTTTTCATCCCTTGTTCCCGATTTTTCGGTCTGTGAGTAAACTCGTTATCATTTCTTTTCAAAAGCATCCATGCGTAACGTGCAACGTCTCAAACCTTTATAGTCTGAGAGAGGATTTTCCCAATAATGGATCTGTATGTAGCTGTTCTATAGAATTCGTTTTTAGATTTAATTTTTGAAGTTCGTGGTCTACGAAGACAACCATTCTTTTGGCGATATGATTTCTCGCAGTCATGGTCCAGGGACAGGAATCGAATACACTCTTAATTTTAAATCCTGAACCCAAAAAATTGATTTTTTAATAGAATGGGAAGTTCTCTGTCATAGTAACTCGTGTTTTAGTGCAATTAGCTGCTTATAGATGTATCAGTTTATTCTTATAAGTTCTGTTGCCAAGTGAGAGAATTGCGGTCTTCGGTAACGAGTGACCTCAGCTTGACTCTTTACTTGGGCAAGAATTAGGCTTCAGGATTTACAGATTCTTCCTTTATGAGAACAGAAAAGGTGTCTTTTGAAGCCACTTCAGCCTGTAAACAGCTCTAGCTTTGTGTTTATATATACACACACACACACACATATATATATATATATATATATATATATATATATATATATATATATATAGTATAACTGAATCACGAAAGTTTTTAACGTGATAAATCCATAAATAAATGTATAAGCCACGAAGGAAAGATAAACAACGGAGTTTCTGCAAGACCTTTCACGTTGTTTATCTTTCCTTCGTGGCTTATACCTTATTATTATTTTTTTTTATTATTATTACTATTATATTATTATTATTATATTATTAATTATTATTATATTATTATTATTATTATTATTATTATTATTATTATTATTAGTTATTATAACTATCTATATATTATAATATATATATATATATATATATATATGTATATATTATTCATATATATATGGTATATATACACACATACTCGCGGGGGACTCGTAGAACATACTATACTACTTAAATGTAAAATAGTATAAAGAACAATGAAACGGACATGTTTCTGTTGAGGGATTTTCCAGAGTATAAATTGATTCTATATATATATATATATATATATATATATATATATATATATATATATATATATATATATATATATGGTAGGCTAAGAACACAGGACACACGAGTATTCAAGCAATTAGAAAAGGAAGCGGAGATTTTTTTTTTTTTTATCAGAGTGTATTCTACTGAAGGTTAGGGCGATATTTATATTCCTATCAGAACTTAATTTTGCAAATCCATACCCATTTATACTTAATGTTATGAGACTGAACAAATTATTTAGCGCTTGTCCAGTTAATGGCATATATTTTTTTATGCTGATCATGTATCTTTTCCAGTGATGTACCAGTTAAAATGGCATGGGATTTGATACGAAGAACCTTTGGTATTTTCAGGAGAGTTCCTCAGTTGTGCTTTTTCCTCGTATAATTGTATATATACACTATACATATTGTATAATAACTATAATATACATATAGTACTTATATTAATTTATAATATTATTATGCATATAGTATATACTAATCATTAATCATCTATTATACATATAATTAGAGGTTAGAGATGTCGGCGATATAGTTATAATATATATCATATAGTATATATATATATACATAAGTATATATATATATTATGCATATATATATATATATATATATATATATATATATATATATATATATCTATAGAGATTTAAATGTAATTTTTTTTACTCCGTACAACTAGTTGGAAAATGTCTAAAGAGATAAAACTGTTCTTGTGGGGGAACTATAGAAATCTGAAGACCAGACTGACTTGGATGAGAACCAGGAGAAGAAAGGCGGGAGACGAGTGGCAGGAAGACAGGGCCCAGGGAGGCAGTATTTTTGGGATTTCACAGAGGTACCTCTAGTCACGCGGCCTTGGAGGCGATGATGATGATCATCATCATCATATACGGTCAGATTTTAAAATCATATCAATGCGAGTTTGGAACCCAAACGAATTGAGGTCATCTGCTTTAATGAGGACAACCCCATTTTCTATGTGGTTTTCGAAATTATGACTTACCAGCTGTGGGAGCTCATCTTTATAGTACAACAAATAGGAATAATAATTACAAATTCAAAGCCATATTGTGAGACATGAATTGAAATAGAACTACTATACTCTGTTTTTTTCCATCTGTCCACCCGCCTGTGTTGTTTACGCATGGTAACACTGCGTCCAGGGCTTTAGATACTTACGCTATGACTAAGTTTTAGGTAAATAAAAGGATATCTGGGTGTACATTTGCAACTTTAAAGTGTTTTAAATATTTACGGTATGCGAATTACACCATTAATATTCGAAATTATTGTTGAATGTAAGCTAAATGTAACTATCTAAAGCCCGGGACGCAGTGTTACCATACGAAAACACCACAGGCGGAGGGACAGATGGAAAAAAACAGAGTATAGTTGAATATTTTCTCTGTTCTTCTTCTAGTCCCATATTCATAATTTTCCCGCCTTCGTTCTTACATCCTTATTTAAATCCCTGGTCTTCGAAATTGACTCTGCAATGATGGTCTGAGTTACCGTAAGTGGAACAAACTCGGGTGATGGCGACTGATAGCTGTGGCTGTGAAAGCTCTGTCTCCTCTTGGTTGAGATGCTCAGGTCTTGCTTTCTTTGCACAATAACTGTAATGCCTTTCACAAAGAGAGAGAGAGAGAGAGAGAGAGAGAGAGAGAGAGAGAGAGAGAGAGAGAGAGAGAGAGAGAGAGCAAACTTCTAAATTTGGTAAAGGTGCGGAGGGATCTGATCTTACAGGAATTAGCTCCCGGGGAGTCACTTTGTAATTTTTTTTAGTGTCATTAGGCCTAAATCCCAAGGTCACATTACGTGTTTTAGTAATTGTAGGTACAGTTCATTTCTTGGCAAGTTAGGCCTATCTCTTGGTGTGTTTGAGTCTTCAGGATTTTTTGTGGATTTGTCTCTTCCCTGGTTTTATCTTCTTTATTCGCTATGTCATTTTTGTGTTATTTTTTCCTTCAAATTGGGTTGCATGTTATTACCTCGATGTCTTAATATTATACCTTTTAGTACAATAGCTCTATATGGGGAAGACTTTATATTATATATTGATTTATATATTTTTCTGCTGCTCTGACAAATAAGAGAAATATGTAGCAAGTACACAGTTACGGGTAATTTTCACCGTATGTTATATAGTATACATATGTGTGTGTTTCGTACGCGCGTATGGACTGACCTCTCATAAATACCGTCGATGTTTCTGAACTCACCAACATTTCCTGCACGGTTCTGTTATCATTCCAGATTCTTGTGGCATGACTGTTCTCCTTCTGCGTTTCTAGAAATAATGCTTGACAGGACGGCCTTTAAATTAGACCCCCCCCCCCCCCTTTTTTTATATGATTATTTTAATATGAACATGTCTGTAGGGTTATGCTGTGTATATTATTATTAATGATAATAAATTCCTATCTTGATTTTTCTCTCTTTCTATATTATTGCTTATAATAATTACCCGATTATTCATTGAAGTAGCAGCAGCAGCAGCAGCAGCAGTAGTAGTAGTAGTAGTAGTAGTAGTAGTAGTAGTAGTAGTAGTAGTACCTTTGGTGTTGTTTTCCTCGTTGACAGGGCAGCTGTTGTACTCCTGGTGGACGTATAATAGTTATAAGTATTCTGATTAATATTTAGTTTCGTATTATTAAAAAAAATAAAAAACAAATTCGTTTCTGCTTCGCCCCTATTTACCCCGGCTCTTATCCCTTCTTGATTTTTTTATATTGTTCTTTTGTTAAAATATTTCCTGCCCTCTTTTATTTTTTTTATTTCTCTTTTTACGTCCCCTATCTTTTCATAAAAATCCCCTTCCCTTTGCTGCATTTTCTCTTGTCAGTTTCTGCATTTTACATCTCTTATTTTCTTTTCCATCCCA
The DNA here is from genome assembly GCF_015104395.2 of Macrobrachium nipponense. Taxonomy (NCBI): domain Eukaryota; kingdom Metazoa; phylum Arthropoda; class Malacostraca; order Decapoda; family Palaemonidae; genus Macrobrachium; species Macrobrachium nipponense. Next base: position 58,415,330 of record NC_087218.1, on the reverse strand, counting down.
TTTTTTCTTTACTTTTTTTACGTCAGCATTTTTTGTTGCGTTCAAATTTTTCTCATATTCTTCGTCCATTTATTCCCAGACTTTTCTTCTGTTTCTCCCATTTTGAGTTTTTTAATACCGTGTTTTTTTGTTTTGTTTCGTTTTTAGTTTTGTTTTGTTCGTTTGCATGTTTTAATTCTCTTGTAAGATATTGCAATGCCCAGATATTTTTCCCTCTCTCCGTTTGTGTATAAACACTAGCACAGAATTTCATTGTCTGTTCCATCTTACAGCCAAATTTCTATTTTGTTAAAGTTATCCAACGAAAGTTTTTGAGTTTTTCATTTTCTCATTATTTCCTTTCATGATTATTGTGATAAATCTACCAGTTTTCTCAAGGTGTTCTCATTCTTCTGCCTCTTCCCTTAGTTATTGGTGATCAGGACTTACTGAATTTTTCTCTTTTCTCCCGTTTCTTTTTCGCTTACTCGGGAGTAAGCCTGTAACATATAGTGCTTTGTTGTTGCTGTTGGGGGATAGGAAAGATCCATGGAAGAGCCCAAAAATGTCGGAAAAAGGTGCTTCGCATTGAGTTAAAGGTACAGGAATTTTAGGATAGTATATGTATGATTTGTATATTAGAATGAAAATGTAATAAATAAATAATGTACAGAAAAATTATTTCCAATAAAATATAGCATATTTTTTTTACTGTCGTTGGTGAAACAATTCGCTGATTTTCCATAGAATTTAGTACGTTTTAATTTATTTGCTATACTGAAATTAGAGGCTACATTTCTGTTTAGTTATTTTGTGTTTCCATTTACAACTGGGAATATATGAACCTGTTTAATGTTTGTCCTTTTTATTTTATCCTTATTGTTTATATGAGTAGTATTGAATATAAGTATTAATGACAGAGACCACTTCACCTCAAGTTCGGAATCTAGTGTTTGCAAATTCTGCGTCTGGGGAAAATCTCGCCAGGTCCCAAAGAAGCTGGAGGTCGCATCAGGCTTGTTCTTCTCCTACTTCCTTCTTCCCCAACCATTCATTCATTTTGCCAACCTACATCTTCCCTTTTCCATTTTCTTCCGTGGCCAATCTCTTCACTGTATCATCACTTTCCATTCTTCTTCTCTCCCCCTCCCCCTCCCCCAATCTCTACCCCAAGCGAATTCCCCTTCCTATCACCTGCCTCCTCCATAGAACAACCCCTCTTGACGTCCCCTACCCTCCATACCCTCCCACGGGGCAATTCAGAATCCATTCCCCTGGTCCCTTGTTCTCCATAATTGGGAATCCCAGAACGCTTATAGGGCCTCTTCTACTTTCCCCTCTCCTACTCCTTTGACGAAATGCATGGGAGGGAGGGAGGGAGGGAGGGAGGCGGGAGGGTTCCCTCTCTGTTCTCGCGTCCCTTTTTTTTTTATCTTTCAATGTTGAAATATACCTGTTTTTTCCTACTTGTTCATAACCGGCCCCTTTTTCCCCTTCCGTGGGCGTTGAAGCATCTCATTTCCCCCTAATCTTTGCAAACCCAACTCCTCTCTCGGGTCGATTCCCTATTCGCCTGTTCCTCCTGTGTAACCTGCAGCTCTCTGTCTCAGCTTCTTTCATGAAGGTCTGGCTGTCATATTTGGTTGCTTTTCCGTGTCTGATATGTTTCTTCCCTTGCGTTCGTAATTTTGTTTTCTGATCTGCATGTTCATTTTTTGACCTCCAAATGCACCGCTCTACAATTATTCATGTAAGATTTATCATGAAATTGCTTGAGAGTTTTCTTTTTTCGTTAAAAAAAAAAAAAAAAAATCAGGAGCGAAAGGGAATTCCCATTTTTGCTTCAAGGCAAGTGTATCACTCCGCACGCCAGCGAAATCCATACCCCTCACTCACCCCTCAAAGCAATTTCCCCTCGTAACCCCTTTTGCTGGCCCACTTCCTTCTACTTGCACATATTTCTATATCCTCTCTTAAATCATGGCCATCTCCCCTCGGTTGACTCCTCTCCATCCAACCCTCCTCGTGTGAATAAAGAAAAAGAGGGACTCTCGGTGCAGTGCTCGAAAATGTTGGTGTTCCGGCTTGCGACTGTGTTCCTTAAAGCGGCCAACACGATCCGGGTACATGTCACTCATCGGTACAGTGAAAGGTGGCCCTGGGACGGGAAATTGGACATTGTTTTCTCAATTTTGGTAGATATTTTTTGCAAATATATAAATCTTCTGCATATCATTGGAATTACAAATACGTAGTACATTAATGCTTGTATGTATATGTGTGTGGTGACAGTTTTACAGGAAATTAGATTTTTGGATCAAAGGGACTTGACAAATATTTGGTCTGCTGGATATTTAAAAACTGAAGAAATGTAAAAAAAAAATGGTATATATATATATCAGGTGTTAATGGAAGGGCAAGACAGTTCTGGAGGCAGTCATTCATTTGCTCCCTCGTTGCATCAGAAATCCGAAGCTCCCTTATTTTTACCAGAATATATGAATCCATTAAAGCCTTTTTATCTTCTGAAATTCAGTTGCTTCGTTAGTTACGTCAATTACTGTGGGCTGTTGCACCTTTTTCGGTTTCCGTGGCGTTAACGAAAATACTCGGAATGAAACGCTGGAATCAGATGTGTGAGTGTCAGTGAAAATAGAAATAGAATCATGGATAGATGCTGAAGACTGGTATATATGGTTACGTTTCGATCAGTTACAACTGGAAGTATAGAAGTATAGCGCCTCAGCGGCGTGGTTGGTATGGTATTGGCACCCCACCTCGGTGGTCGCGGGTTCGATTCTCGGCCATTCCATTGAGGAGTGAGAGATGTGTATTTCTGGTGATAGAAGTTCACTCTCGACGTGGTTCGGAAGTCACGTAAAGCCGTTGGTCCCGTTGCTGACTAACCACTGGTTCCATGCAACGTAAAAACACCATACAAACAAAACAACTGGAAGTATATTTTTCTCATGATAATATTTATTCCCGTTCTTCACTGCTTCCTCCGCCACACAGAAAGGATACTGAGTTATTGTTTTTGGCGTTTATGTAACTGATGGCGAGCGATGTTTTTACGAATACTGCCTATCTGTCGACATGTATCGTTCTGTGCCATGTTGAGAAAATGAAAACGGCTGCTTTCCACAAGCATTAGTAAATCTGTTTTTTTAATACTGAACTTGCCCGGTTAAAGAAATGCAAACAGTGGCACCGGTTGATACTGGCAGGTGATGGTTTTGGTACAGGAAGGACGAAACAGTCCAGTTATCGGTTGTACAAATCAAGCTCAGTTAGTGCAAGAAACCTGGGCATGAATGATCTTTATTTCAAAAATAGCCAGTTTAATGATTCGGAAAACACAGTGAAAGAAAGACATGGAGTTACAGATGACAGAATTTCATGGTGAAAATGAGGAGTTAGTTGGCAAAGGAAGGTTATAATCTTTCTTCTTATTTTCCATTATTTTCGATATGGCAGTTGGAATGGTGTAAGGAAGGTACACTGACCCATTTCCAGTGGATGTTTATGGTGTATAACACTTAATATGTGTTTATTGTTCAAGTAATACCCTCTCTCTCTCTCTCTCTCTCTCTCTCTCTCTCTCTCTCTCTCTCTGTCGTTGACGTGTTGATAGTCAATATATTCGAGAAAATAGGAGCAGATCAATGGGGAGGAAATCTTTCCTCAAAGGAAACTATTCACCAGCGAAAGAAGTCACAGGAAATTCTCAGATTAGGAACGAAGTTTTTATGGGCAAAGAGTTGACCTCAAAGGAATTAGGCCACGAGGAAAATATTTACCAACGAAACTAGGTCACCAGGAAACGACTGGTCACAAGTAAGACGCGTCTTTGTGGCTGTATTAGAAAAAGGGTGTCAATATTCGAGTAAGGCGAGTGAGTGAGAAAGGCAGTTGTGAGAAAGTGGAAGGTGTAGCAGAAGTACCGGGAGTTTGTTACAAATACATAAACATTATTATAAGAATGTAATACACAAGTATATCAGTATTTGAATGAGGTGGGAGAGTCTATGATATCACGTATTATGTATGCGAGGGAATGAAGAAGATGAAAGATGATTGAGGATGTATAAGATCTGCGTGAATGTATTTGAGATTTGTCGAGCAGCACATAAGTGTTTGAGAAAGTTAGGTGAGAATTCGGGATCTTGGCGGTATTGAGAACGTGTTTCTGTTCATATCCGTTGGATGGCTGACGACCGGCCGTAATGAAACCCACTATCATTAGATATGCTTTTGTATTACTTTTGCAATCGCAGTAAGTCAGGATCGAGGTGCGAGTGCCTTCATCCATTTCGAGCAGCAGTGCCAAGATTCTGGCGCGAATGAGGGTTCAGAAGAATGTCGAGAGTCGATATTTATTTCGAATCCGCTGAAATGAATGGTAATGACCATAATTACTTGTTATATGTATAATTAGAGGGGATAGAATGGAATCGTGTCTCATCGATTGCCATTACAACTGATGGGATATTAGATTACCAACCATCTCATTGCGACGAGTTTGTTTATGCCAAGATTTGATAGATACGCGCTGCTAAGGGTCTTTTTATCGCGTTTCTAATTTCCGAGGTTTTTCTCTGTGCTTGTAATAACATCCTTTTATTCAGTTTGAAAAATACTGATCGTTTATTTCCGGTTTTGTTATTGCAAAGTCTTCGCGTATGTGTATATTGTGGAATAATAGTATAAGTTCTGCATCTCGTAGTGTTTTTCATAGAATTGCTAACGCTCAGTTTGAAAGCTTTCCTTTCATATTTATAGATTAATTTTTTCTTTATACTTGTCCAAGGAGTGTCCAAGGTATTTTATGTATGCTATTTCATGTGTTTTTCTTGCTTGTTGTGTTTGCGTGTTGTTTAACGACTTTTATTTGCTTTATTTGGAGGATGATTTCTATAAAATATGTCATAGTCTTATTCACTATGCCATTTCCTCATATGGCTCTAACTTAACATTGCTCGTGTATGTTTACTCTATTTTAACGATGGAATGAGGGAGTGCAGTGACATACAAGAGGACATACAAGAAGTATGTATTTTATAAAATAAAATCTAGAAAATAATATATATATATATATATATATATATATATATATATATATATATATATATATTTGTCATTCAACCAACTTAAGTATCTTTTTGCCTTTTCTAGTATTATCGGGACTTCCCAGTTACACTTGTTTATAACGTTGAGAAAAGTCGCGTTAATTTTGTACTTCTGGAAGGATCGTTTTTCTTTCCTTTCCTTGTTCCTTATACTTCAATTTGGCTTCATTGGTTGGTAAAGGTTAAAACAAAAATGTTAAGCTTGTCAAATCCCTAATTAGGTGAATGACAGCTTTGAAGTCTTTCTCTTTCATTTGTTAATGTCACTGACAGGGTGGAGGATGATTGATGGGTCTTTTTGAGTCGCGTCACGTCAAGTAAACGATGTATATATTATGATGTATTATATATATATATATATATATATATATATATATATATATATATATATATATATATATGAGTAATAGATAGGGAGACAATTTGATTGATAGTACTAGCTATGAATGAAATCTCAGTTTTTAGAAGTATAAACAGTGAAAAAGCAAACTGGGTCATTGAAAACATCAGGTTTTGATGGAATGACTACAGAGATGATGTAGCTGGAGTCACAGCTAAGTTACCAGAGAAAGGTGACCCAACTGAATGTAGCAACTGTAGAGGTATAGAGGCGTTGCACGGGCGTCGGTTGCAACGAAAATATTCTAAGTGGGCGGGATAACAAGGTTGTTATGAGAAAGCCAAACGTCTCATGGATGGAATTTAAAGGCAACTTTTTATGAGTTTTGTTGATTGCGAGAAGGCATTTGACAGCATCCAATGTTATGAAAGATTTTTTTTTGTCACTGTGGCATTCCATTTGTCCAAGAACGAAGTGAATGCAAAGTTAATGTGAATGGGAAAATAGCTGTGTGCTACGAAGACTACTATTCAATTATGCTCTTCGCCCTTTTGTAAATTTCGTTATGGAAAAAAAAAAAGATTGGTTGGAGAACGAAATGAAGGCTTAGACTGGAACTTTATTATTATTTTTTATTTTTTTTTTTTTTTTTTTTTTTTTTTTTTTTGCTCTATCACAGTCCTCCAATTCGACTGGGTGGTATTTATAGTGTGGGGTTCCAGGTTGCATCCTGCCTCCTTAGGAGTCCATCACTCTCCTTACTATGTGTGCCGTTTCTAGGATCACACTCTTCTGCATGAGTCCTGGAGCTACTTCAGCCTCTAGTTTTTCTAGATTCCTTTTCAGGGATCTTGGGATCGTGCCTAGTGCTCCTATGATTATGGGTACGATTTCCACTGGCATATCCCATATCCTTCTTATTTCTATTTTTAGATCTTGATACTTATCCACTTTTTCCCTCTCTTTCTCTTCAACTCTGGTGTCCCATGGTATTGCGACATCAATGGGTGATACTTTCTTCTTGACTTTGTCAATCAACGTCACGTCTGGTCTGTTTGCACGTATCACCCTATCCGTCCTGATACCATAGTCCCAGAGGATCTTTGCCTGATCGTTTTCTATCACTCCCTCAGGTTGGCGCTCGTACCACTTATTACTGCAAGGTAGCTGATGTTTCTTGCACAGGCTCCAGTGGAGGGCTTTTGCCACTGAATCATGCCTCTTTTTGTACTGGTTCTGTGCAAGTGCCGGGCATTCGCTTGCTATGTGGTTTATGGTTTCATTTTTCGTATTACACTTCCTACATATGGGGAGATGTCATTTCCGTCTATCGTTCTTTGAACATATCTGGTTCTTAGGGCCTGATCTTGTGCCGCTGTTATCATTCCTTCAGTTTCCTTCTTTAGCTCTCCCCTCTGTAGCCATTGCCATGTCTCATCGCTGGCTAGTTCTTTAGTCTGTCTCATGTATTGTCCGTGCATTGGTTTATTGTGCCAGTCCTCTGTTCTGTCTGCCATTCTCCTGTCTCTGTATATTTCTGGGTCTTCGTCTACTTTTATTAGTCCTTCTTCCCATGCACTCTTTAGCCACTCGTCTTCACTGGTTTTCAGATATTGCCCCAGTGCTCTGTTTTCGATGTTGACACAGTCCTCTATACTTAGTAGTCCTCTCCCTCCTTTCTTTCGTGTTATGTATAGTCTGTCCGTATTTGCTCTTGGGTGTAGTGCTCTGTGTATTGTCATATGTTTCCTGGTTTTCTGATCTATGCTGCGGAGTTCTGCCTTCGTCCATTCCACTATTCCTGCGCTGTATCTGATTACTGGCACTGCCCATGTGTTTATGGCTTTTATCATATTTCCGGCGTTGAGTTTTGACTTGAGTATCGCCTTGAGTCTCTGCATATATTCTTTCCTGATCGTGTCCTTCATCTCTTGGTGTTTTATATCCCCTCCTTCCATTATTCCCAGGTATTTGTATCCTGTCTCATCTATGTGTTTGATGTCACTCCCATCTGGTAGCTTTATCCCTTCAGTTCTCGTTACTTTGCCCTTTTGTATGTTGACTAAGGCGCATTTTTCTATTCCAAACTCCATCCTGATGTCCCAGAAACAATCCTTACAGTCTGGATTAGGGTATCTATTTCCTTGATGCTCTTACCATACAGCTTGATGTCGTCCATGAACATCAGATGGTTGATTCTGTTGCCTCTTTTCTTGAGTTGGTACCCGGCATCCATCTTCTGTAGTACTTTTGTCATGGGAATCATGGCTACTACGAAGAGTAGTGGGGACAGTGAGTCGCCTTGGAAGATCCCTCTCCTGATGTTAACCTCTGCTAGTCTTATTCCAGAACTTGTAAGTATTGTATTCCAGTTGCGCATTGTATTTTTGAGGAAGCTGATGGTGTTTTCCTCTGCCCCATATATTTTCAGGCATTCTATTAGCCATGTGTGTGGTATCATGTCGAAGGCTTTCTTATAGTCTATCCATGCCATGCTTAGGTTGGTTTTCCTTCTCTTACTGTTCTTCATTACCATTTTGTCTATGAGGAGCTGGTCTTTTGTGCCCCTACACTTCCTTCTGCAGCCTTTCTGTTGGTGGGGGATGGTGTTTGTCTCCTTTAGGTAGTTGTATAGCCTTTCACTGATGATACCTGTTAGTAATTTCCACATTATTGGTAGGCAGGTGATAGGCCTGTAGTTACTGGCTATATTTCCCTTACTCTTGTCTTTTTGTACTAAGGATGTTCTTCCTGTGGTCATCCATTTTGGTGCATGGTGATTTGAGATACAATGCTGGAGTTGTTCTGCTATTCGTGGGTGTAGGGCCTTGAAGTTTTTGAGCCAGTACCCATGGACTTCATCGGGACCTGGGGCTTTCCAGTTTGGCATTTTCTTTAGTTGGTGTCTGACTGTGTCTGTCGTGATCTCTGTGAATCTTTGTTTTATTCTCCCTGTTTCTTCTTCCTTGACTTCCTGGAGCCATGTTGCATGTTTGTTGTGTGATACCGGATTGCTCCATATGTTTTCCCAGAGTCTCTTACTTGGTTCGGCTTCAGGAATTTCTGGGTGGTTGTCTTCCCCTCTTAGTTGGCTGTATAGTCTTTTCTGGTTGGTTCCGAATAGTTTGTTCTGTTGGTATCCCTTATTCCTGTTCGTGTACCGTTGAATCTTATGTGCTTTGGCCTTATGTGTTTTACATCTTCTATTGTGTTGTTTAGTCCCCT
>NC_087218.1:58399157-58401657 GCF_015104395.2 Macrobrachium nipponense | reverse complement strand
TCCTTTTTCCTCCTGCTTTAAGTTAGCTGTCGAATATTATGTTATTCGCGGATTGTCAGCCGTGATTTATTTAGAAAGCTCTCTCGTCTATAGTTTTCTCTCTCTCTCTCTCTCTCTCTCTCTCTCTCTGTCGGAGCATCTCACATCCTCAAGTATAACTCCCGCATCGGAGCCCTGTAGTATCTTCCCACCTGAATATCGGCACCGATTCTTGTTTTCTTGTTATTGCCGGAAGCAGAGGCCATAATTGGGCGAATGTGTGTTTGTGGTGCCTGGAACGTTTTCTTATCGCTCCGGAGAGAAGGAATAAAAACAAAGCCTTTCGTCTGAACATTCTCGCAACCTTGCATTTTTCTCCTTCTTCTTCTTCTTCTTTTTTGCCAGAATCAGCTCAAGGTGTTTGGGTTCGTTTTTTATGCCCGTTCGTTTAAGATTTGAATTCTTTTCGCAATCGGAGTTGAGTTCTTTTCGGTTTTGTTGTGGTTCGGCTGAAAGAGTCACCTTACGTCGTTCTGTCATCTTTAAAAAATCTGTGTAACCGCATTGTTTTCAGCTTTTTCGGATTCTGCATAAGTATTGTTTTGTGATTTTGAAAATTCGTAAATCCGCAGTATTGTTCGTTAGTTTATGTATAGGTAAATTTTTGCTATGGATATTTTTCTGTATTAGTATTCAGTTGATATATAAGGTACGCGTTTGGATTATATATATATATATATATATATATATATATATATATATATATATATATATATATATATGTATGTAATATATATATATATGTATGTATATATGTATGTATGTATATGTGTATGTATATATATATATATATATATATATATATATATATATATATATATATATATATATATATATATATATATATAATATATGTGTGTGCGTGTGATAGTTTCTTTCATATGTAACCCTGTCATTTAACTTCCTCGGGTAAATCCCTGAATTTCTCTCGAGTCACATATTAATTTGAGATTGTGTTCATGTTATGTAATTTTCCGCTTTATTGTTACCCGTCTTGTTATGTAGTTCTGGAATTTTGAGAACTTGTTTATTGCTCTTTTGAACTCAGAATCAGTATGGTGACGTGAACTTCGATTTGAATTGATTCATATTTATTGCTCAGTGGTATTTTTGTGACTATAAAACGCGGTCATGGAATATTGGTTTTGTATCCCAGCTTGTATGTCACTCGATCCATACGCCCATCGCTAAAGTGGCTTTTGTGTTTGGAATTCTCTCTTGGAATGGATATGCGCTTTCGATCGGAACTTTGAATCGTTCAGATTGTTCTGCCAAGTTTCACTTCACCACTGACAACAGCTTGAAGGTTTTATTTCGTACACGGGAAGCATTACTGTTTTGGCGGCATTTTTTTTGTGGAGACTTTTAACAGTTTATCAGAGTCAACATTAGACGTCGCTGGTTATCCAAATGTTGTTATTGTTCGCTGGCAGGTGTCATGGAGCTTTAGAAATGTTCGAGGTTTTTCACACAGCTGTAACTTTCATTTCATCTATCTATCTCTCCCTCTATCTATCTCTCTATCTATTATCTATTCACTTTTTCATTATTTACTGTCCTGTACTTTAACGGTAAATATTCCAGCCCACGAGATCCCAAAAATATATAATACATTTATTCCATCGTTCAGCGAATAATAAATGCAAATGTGTGTCCCATCGGGAAATTACAGTTTCTTAAGCTTCATTGACATTTACTCAGAGGCATTAATGATATCCAAAGTTTCTCTTTCAATTTTTTTGCGGTCATTTTTCTGTACATAAGATATTTCATCTTTATTTATTATCACTGCATTGCCAATCATTTTTCTGTATATACTGTAAGATATTTTTTCGTCTTCATTTATTACCACTGCATTGTTTGCCCAAATTGGGCTTGCCTTTTGGGTGGGCGGTCTGCTCCAAGACAATAAGTTTCCTCCCTTCCGCCCGGGATGGAAACGAAGATTGGCATCTGCTCTTTCTGGCTGTTTACGGGGGAGGGAGCAGTAATTGCTCTCTGGAGTTGCTCTTGGGGAGCTGCTGCAGCCATGGATTGTGCGTGCGTGGAAGCACAATTTACCTCTGGCTTTGTGGAGCCGTGCTCTATGTGCTATGCGTGGATTAGTATATTTAATATAAAATTGTGCTCTGTGTGAATATTTAAGTGCGTTAGAGAAATCTGCCTTTATTTATCCAAGTTTGAATGTATGTAGGTATAGTATGCAGCTGTCATTTTGGTCTTAATTGTATCCAGATATGACGTGGCTATTACCATACTAAATGGTACCTTATAATTACTTTATAATTAGGTTATATCCTGGATTCGTCTTGACTTTGAATTTCATCATTTTGTTCGAAGAGTGTGATGCGATGTCGGGTCTGATTTGGGTTCGAAATACATAACTGGGTTACCTCTCTCTCTCTCTCTCTCTCTCTCTCTCTCTCTCTCTCTCTCTCTCTCTCTCTCTCGTTTCGTCAGC
>NC_087218.1:58364157-58396657 GCF_015104395.2 Macrobrachium nipponense | reverse complement strand
AGAATTTTAGGTGATAATGTAAATTGGCTTCTGTGGGGTAGTAGTAGTACCGTCAGTGCAGCTCATGTGGCGCACTGGAGGCATTACTTTAGGCTCTTTGCAGCGTCCCTTGGGCCATTAACTGAAACCCTTTTAAATAATTTTACTGTGCCCCCGTAGTTCCTCGTTGGATGTGTGGTTTTCGCACTCGTCTACCAATCCGGTGGTCCGAAGTTCGAATCTCGGCTCGGCCAACGCGGGATCAGAGGAATTTATTTCTGGTTATAGAAATAAATTTTTCGATATAATGTGGTTCGGATCTCACAATAAGCTGTAGGTCCCGTTGCTAGGTGACCAATTGGTTGCTAGCCACGTAAAAATGTCTAATCCTTCGGGCCAGCCCTAGGAGAGCTGTTAATCAGCTCAGTGGTCTAGTAAAACTAAGATATACTTACTGTACCCCCGTTCATATTCTCTTTCTTCCATCTTACTTTCCACCTTCTGGTAACGGGGAATTGTAAGTGCATCCTTTCAAAACTTTTCACTGTCAGTATGTATTTCAATGCTGAATAACCTCACAGGTCCCAGCGCTTGACTTTGGCCTCAGTTCTATATTCAATTCTATTCTGTTCTGTCGGCGCCAGAAAAGTTGGAAGGTCTAGGTCTGCGTGGCTGAGAATTCTCAGAAGGGAGGTTGGGGATGAGTATATATACTTTTGGAATGTGAAAGTTCCTCGTTGGACGAGTGATTTACGTGCTCGCCTACCAATTTGATAGTCCCGAGTTCGATTCTTCGCTCTGCCAACGGGGAATCAGAGGAATTTGTTTCTGGTGGTTAGAGATTCATTTCTCGATTTAATGTGGTTCGGATCTCACAATTAGCTGTAGGTCCCGTTGTAAGGTAACCTATTAGTTCCTAGCCACGTAAAAATATCTAATCCTTCGGGCCAGCCCTAGGAGAGCTGTTAATCAGCTCAGTGGTCTCGTTAAACTAAGATATACTTAACTTTTGTGGAATGTGAGGTAAAGTACCGGAAATATAAGAAATACAATTGATTGAATTTCACACTTACACACACACACACACACACACACACACACACACACATATATATATATATATTATATATATATACATATATATATATATATATATATATATTCACATATAATATACTGTAGATATGTAAGCCACAAACATCGCTCAATATCTTGGGAATCAGTTCCATCAAAGTTAAACCAGCTGGTCATGTCCAATCTTCTATCACTTGTAGGTGAGTTTAAACCAAGCGTCTTGGTTCGAATCCTGGCTAGGCCAAAATACTCGTCAGTTAGAGTTCCTCTCGTGTGTAAGTTATTTCTAAGTTATAATGAATTCGACATTAAGTGATTTACGTGAATGATATTTGTATGTTTACAAAATCACGAGTGTGTAAATTATTATATATATATATAATATATATATATACTATATATATATTTGTGTGTGTGTGTGTGTGTGTGTGTGTCTGTGTGTGTGTCTGCGTGTGCGCGTGCGTGCGTTTGACTTTTTCATGTCAGAAAATAGGTAGCCTCATAATGCCAGCTACTTAACAAATTATCCGGAATAAAAGTTAACTTGCTACTCTGCTCTGAAGATAAAATAGAGTGAATTGTATCTCTCAGTCGCAAATACATTTCATCAACTTTTCTGTTTGCTCTAAATAGGTTATAGCTGTGAAGGTTTTACGTCATATTCAGGTGAACTATTTATTTGAGTGTGGTTTTTACGTAAACTCGTTACCTTTTAAGTCCAGATTCTTGTGTATACAAGGACAGGCATAAAAGTGTATGTCATTGAGGGCAAACAATGCCTACTGTAAGCAGAGAACATACGTATAAGCTGTCAGCAGCAGTAAACAAAGAAACGATGGCTTGTTTGGTCTGAGACGCAAGAAATCGTTTGACGTCCTGAATCAGATTAACCCGAATATTTTCCATCTTAGCTTGTTGGACGGGTAATTTTAGATCGTTTATTTTATCTGCTTTCAAGCACTGAAAACACACACACACACACACACACACTTCCTGGCATCGCGCCTCTGTAGCCCACCCAGCCAGCCAAGGACTCGGTCGGTGTAGGCCTGGGCGATGTAGCGCTATTTGGAAATGAAACATTTTCACCGATTGGCTGAACCAGATGTGAAACAACCAATGGCCGAGTGGAATGCTCGCAGTTTTCGAAGTTTTGCCATGCTGTTTTTCATATTGATTGTGTTGGTCTGTTACTATTCCGAAAACGAACGGGGTTAGTGTTGGCGAACAGACTACTACATACATGCTGCTAGGTATGCAGGTGGAATGTTTTTGTTGTCGTTTCACTTTGTCTTTGGCCCATGGGAAAACGTTTATCATAGGACGAACCTTTTTGTGGTGGATGGACAGGCAGGATGTGTTTTTGTCGTTATTCATAAATCTATTGATTCAGCGTTGATGCTGCTGTCATAACTGTTCCATTTCGGTTTTGGTGTTCTTAGCGTACGATGAAATATTCGTCGTGAAATTTATCTTTTTATATTATATAAATTCAAGTTTGCCGATTAAAAAGAAAAAAATCTCTATTAATATGAATGGATTTCTATGAAATGATCATCTTAACACAACAGACAAGTTTGCAGCCACAGGTTTTTTTATCATAATGATTACATATTCGTATATGCATACATACATATGTACACATATCGAACATATGTACATACATCGAGCTACAAAATATGTCCTTTAATATCTAATTCGCTCTACCTGAGAATTAACATATTTTCATATATGTAACCAAAGGGGAATTATTTTGGTCGATGAGAAATTGGTCGGCTCACGGGCGCGAACCATCGAACCCAACAAATTCAGGATGCACAATGAAGCCTTAAACCACACTGCTGAGTCCAAATGATGAGATTTACCGTGGAGACCTTCCCTAGCCTGTTTTGATAACGTGTGAACAACTCGACAAAATATCTGATGCTCTGACAGTGTTTTGGTGACTCACGTATTGTTTATTTCTCTCTTGGCTTCTATCTTCAGAAGGACCAGACATACATCAGTCAGTTAACTACCTTTCTTCGGCCTGTGATCGACACGCTGGTCTTGAGTCCGTTTCCACTGTACTAGGAAGGCCAGAGAGAGAGAGAGAGAGAGAGAGAGAGAGAGAGAGAGAGAGAGAGAGAGAGATTGATTGATTGATTGACTGATAATAGAAACTAAAAATGGCGTTACAACGCCCAGGTTATTGACGCCGTAATAAATAAAAATAAAAAAAAATAAATAAATGAATCACCTTAAAATTAATTTCGTATATATATATATATATATATATAATATATATATATATATATATATATATAATGTATGTATAGTATATATTATATATATATATTAATAGATATATATATATATATATATATATAAGATATATATATATGTGTGTGTGTGTGTGTGTGTGTGTGTGTAAAGGGTCCGAACAGGACTGAAAGTACTGGCTATCTCGCTTTTTCATTTTCTTTTTTCCTTCGTGGCAAAAAAGCCTTTATTTATACATAGGATCACGTTTTATATACTTCGTGATCAAGTTATTCATCATGTGTGTGTGTGTGTGTATATATATATATATATATATATATACATATAACATATATATATAATATATATATATATATATATATATTAATATACATACATACACATTTTAGAGGAGAGAGAGAGAGAGAGAGAGAGAGCGAGAGAGAGAGAGAGAGAGAGAATTTATAGTTGGATAAAAAAAGACAAATATTTGAGTGACACGAATAATAAACAATTTGGGGCTGGCATTTCAGCGTTAATCTACAAAAGACGCGCTGATCTGTAAACACTCACGTTTGTTCAGAAGATGTATGATTTACGTGTTAGAGATGCCGAACAAACCTGGTGTATTCGCTGACAAAAAAATGTCGGTCTAATCTAGAGTATCATGTCATCTATATGTTTAGGAGTGTTTCTGTATCACAAATTCCTCTGTTAAAGGATTTAAAAAACAAAAGAGAGTGCATGTTCCATTGGTTTTTCTTCTGGAGCCACTGCACATTACTGGAAATATATATATATATATATATATATATATATGATATATATATATATATATATAAAATGTATAAATGTATATATATATATATATATACTTTTTATTATATTATATATATTTATATAGATATGTATACTCATTTATGAAAGCACAGCACTAAGGGATAGTAGTCTTCGTACTGATCTTTAAGATGGATTAGCACGGATTTAGTTTTATTTTAAGATGCGAAAATAGATACATTTCAAGTGGTAAACTATGCATTTATTTTAGTTAGTTAGAATTTTGTGAAACTATTCATCATTAATCAGCATTTTGATTTAATGTGTATAAATATGTATTTATAAGAACAAACTCGTATATCTACACGACTCTGATATTTGGCATATTTCGTTATTCGATGTTGAAGAAAGTCCGTGACCGGTGGTTCTGGCTTACCAAAACGGAATAAGCCAGACCGGCTGAGATAGCATTAAACACACGACCCGCCCTAGTCCAGGGATTCTCCTTTACCAAACAAGGAATGAGAGAGAGAGAGAGAGCACGCGAGGGAGCTCTTGTTCGCAAATATCCAATATGCATCAAGTTCCCGACACCTGAGTCAGCCCCGGAAGGTCCCGGATCTGGAGCGACTAAATTACAGTCTTCCGGAGGAGCAGCAAGAGGACCTTGCCTCTCTCTCTCTCTCTCTCTCTCTCTCTCTCTCTATCGTCTCTCTGTTAGTAGACACAGGCGGCTAAGCTCTCTTGTTCGTTCCCACAGTCTTTTTCCATCCACCTGTCAGAGATGGTGGGGGTAGGGAGGGGAATGTGGGGGGGGCGGCCTAATGGGAGGGAGTTAAACATCTGATTTCTTCTATCCCGTCTCCAGTCCCGTCATTGCCACTCACAACCCAGTTTTACCTTGACGTCTCTTTTCTTGCCTTTTATGGTTTCAAATTTCAGCCAGTTTCTTATTCAGTTATTTTCTGGAGGGTTTCTTCAATTTTTAGAATCAGCTAAAATGCTGCCTTTTTTAGGTTGCGTGTTTTTTTTTTATTCTTTTTTGAAATTTCAAGTGAATAAGTTGCGGATATTTAACAAAATCTCTTGAGTTCTTCAACAAAATATGAGGGAGAAGAGGGCCAGCTGTTGACTATTTATACTGATTCAATTAAAGTCTAAGGAATGCAAGGTTCAGAGGAAGTCTATTTTAGTTATATATTCTTTCTCAATTGAAATAAATATTGAAATAGAAGCAACCAAATTAGAACAACTAAATGTAGTTCTTTCTCAAATGAAAATTGCTTAAATTTTCGCTAAAAGCAAAGGATTCAGGAATTATATGTTGTCAATATTACGAATAAAAAATACTCAAAGGAAACATTTTGTGATTATCGTATTGAAGAGACAAGATTTATTTGTTATCCTCATAATTACATTTACGTCTGCACTGCCTAAAATGTTTATGGGATGTATATGTATATACACTTACACACATTTTATATATAATATAAGATATCATTATATATATTATTATATAGATATTTTAGATAATAGATTTACAATATATGATGGTGTCTGTGCGTGCGTGTGTAATTACATATATATATATATATATAATATATATATATATGATATATATATATAAATATATATAATGTATATCACATCATACATACATACATCCATTATATATATACATACCTTATATAGTATATGCGTGCGTGTGTCAATATATATGTTTACAGAATTAGCTCTGTATGAGAACTGGTTCTCATTGCTTGGAGAGCGCTCTTTCTTATCTTATAAAATAATAACTATAATTGTGAGGAAAACGATTATTATAATAATAATGAGGATAATGACGGCAAGAATAGAACATTAAACTTAATTGATTTTCACTGCTCTCTCTCTCTCTCTCTCTCTCTCTCTCTCTCTCTCTCTCTACTCTCTCTCTCTCTCTCCCTTCCCCCATTATGTTAATTGTGAATCTCTGGTTGTCACTTATTTAATGCGATATATATATATATATATATATATATATATATATATATATATATATATATATATGAACGCGTAGAGAGTATCACAGTATGTGATTACCATCACTTCCAAATGATATCGGGTGATGAAGTAGCAAAATCAAGAAATAAACGGAAATTTATGGTTTAAAAAAAGGAGATTATTCTAGCAGTCTTACCTCACAAAATTAGAGTAGCTGATTAAGAAGAAAAAATAAAATAAAACGTAAATCACAGTCATAGAAAAAAAGTTGTAATTTGTGCTGCGTATTTCACTTTTCGTATTTGATCGTTTTCCAAAATGACTGAAATTTCCAAACTAAACTTTGCGCAGAGTTCGTCCCCTGCCGTTGGCAATCTGCTCGCGGTGAGACAATTTCGTCACGCTTTTTTTTTTTCCGCTCACGGTTCTTTCTCTCCTTTTTTGATCTACGTAGTATTTGCATTGCGTCCATTGAGCATGACTGTCTGGCTTTCCACTGTTCTGAAAAACGATCCCTGGCTTAATTACTGAATGCTTATGAGAGAGAGAGAGAGAGAGAGAGAGAGAGAGAGAGAGAGAGAGAGAAATTAACTAAGTACTCTTAAAGATGCTGAGCTATGCACACATATCACACACATGCACACACACACACACACACACACACACACACATATATATATATATATATATATATATATATATATAGATGAGAGAGAGAGATGAAGAGAGAGAGAGACGAGAGAGAGAAGAGAGAGAGAGAGAGAGAGAGAGAGAGAGGAATCAGGCAAGATAAGTTGCAGGAGGAATCGCAGGTGTGGTATTAGGTTACTGGACTCCGCCTGGAGGCAGGACCCATCGCGACGCTGCAGATTTTCTTTTTTTATTCCAATATTTTCGTCCTTTCTTCTTTGTGCGCGGCGACTGTTTCCCTCTTCGTATTTTGCTCTCTTTATATCCCGCATCTACTTTCGTCTCGGGTTGCAAAGGCATTGCTTCCATCTGATCAGGTTTTACGGTTCTGTTTCTTTGAATCTTATAGCTTCCTATTTATATATTTATATGGTGCTAATGTTTTCCTTGGAGATTTTAGAGAGTTGTATAATTTTATATTCTTTTAATGTATTATTAGTGATTTTGGTATTTGTGGATAAAAATCGTTATAAAAAAGCTAATATCACTTTTCAAGAAATAAGAAAAATTCAATTTTACCCGTGATGTAAGTGGTTTTTTGTAATGCTTATTCTCTTATAAATTTCTTTTCGTTCTGGTGAATATATATATATATTATATACTATATATATATATATATATATATATATATATATTATTATATAGTATATTGTTGATTCATACATAGTGTATATGCATATTTATGTGTTCATCCCCAAGACAAAGGAAGATATTCAGTTTACTGGCCTAAAAATTTGTACACATTTGATTCCCCTCTGAATTTGCATCAGAAATGAATGAAGAGTCCCATCTGGTATCTTTGTGTCTCCAGGTATTTCCCCCATTTTGCTCTTGAGTTGTTTCTTATTTATTTGAGAACTGCTGGTTTCACGAGTCTCAGATTTTGAGCAATATCATACGTGTCTCAGACTTCGTAGGAAATTTACTATTTCATGCTTTGTTTTTATTAAGACGCTGAGTTAATAAAGGAGTCACTTCATCAGAGCGAACAATAAGTTTCGGAAATGTAAAGGACCGTTCTTGTTACTGAACAAGTGACGGTCAACAACAGTTGATTTGTAACAAGTATGAGAATACGAAGTCTAATGTTTGGTATTTTTGGCGCGTTATTTCTGCTTTTTGAGAAAAAAAAAATCAGCTGCAAAAAATGCACTTTTTTTTTTTTAAACGTGGGTGAACATAGACTGAATTTGGATTTCGTAACATATTTATTCGTAGAACTGTTTTAGAGCATAGCATTCATGCAGATACCTTCAGTATTAGTGCCTATATAGTATGGAGAGGAGGTTTTGTCTAAACGGGCGTAGACGTCTCAACGATGTTTTTTGGTCAAAAAGGACAAAACGCAGGAGCTACGTAATTGAGGTACTCTTGCATCTTGCAAAAAGAACCGTGGGAAAAGGACATTGCTTTTGTGCCAAACAAAGCGTAGGAATTTTGTTAGGTTTGTTGCCGGTGACAAGACGCTGCAGTTACGGTTTTGTTGTTTTATTCTTTTGTTTTATTGTTTTTAGTTCTGTTCATTCTTATCTCAAACTGCTCGGCAGCAAAGAAAGCTTTAACGTAAATGGGGTTGGATGTATTGTATAGTGCTCTTGTCGGTATAGTAATTGCAGTGGCAGCTATATAAGGAGACTATCTGAGTCTGTTTGATACCTTGCACGAATAAAGGTTGTGGAGGCAATAATAATAATACTAACACTAATAATTTTTGAAGTTCTTTGTTATGCAAAAGTGGATAGGAGAGGTTATTATTGATACACAAGTAACGTTAAATAGATTATTATTATTATTATTATTATTATTATTATTATTATTATTATTATTATTATTATTATTATTATTATTATTATTATTATTATTATTATTATTGCCTAAAGCTATACACAAGCCAGTGGAAGTGACCCAGTTCACAAGCTCAAGTACTTCAACGACTCAAAGGCATGTGATAAAATTCTAATGTGTCTCACAGTGGGCCAACTGAGTCAACTTGCAGTCAGAGGCGAATGGTATTTCAGATCGTTGTGAGTGATCTAAACCCTCCTTTGCATAAACTATGCACCCCGCAATCATCCTATAAAAGAGTTGAAGTGGTTGCAATACGGTTGAAGTGGATGCACTGGGTGTGGTTGTTGAATGTTGGTGGCTTTCTCGACGAGTCCCCAGAGTGTGGTGGAACGTTTCGGGTCTTGGAGCGAAACTCGTCGCTCGCCATTGGTGGCCAGTCGAAGGAAGAGAACGTTTAGAGACTTTAGGGTATTGGAGCGAAACGCGTCGCTCGCCATTGGTGGCCAGTCGAAGAAAACGTTTAGGGTGTTGGACCTGGTGTTGATGAGACACTCCTGAGTGGTTCTGGGCCGGGACGTAGGACGCTTCGAGTGTGGAAGGAGCACAATTACTAGCATAAATGCACTTGAAAAACAATGTACAGCACGTGGTCTGAGTCCCCCCCTCTCGGCCTCCCTGCAGGGAGGGAGGGAGGGAGGATGAACCAATTGGAGCCTAAATCATACAATAAACGTTCACCAGGCAAAAAGCAAACACAATAAAACAATATAAATACAAATAAATTAATAAAGATACAACAATCATTACATTACAAAAAAGACAAATGGGTCTGTCCCATTCTTTTATCGCTTCTCCTCATACCTTCCTTTCGCCCGCACTATATCCACCCTTCAAAACTTTTGACTTCCTTCCGGGGGACCCCTCTGGGGTTTAATTCGGTTGCAACCGAACTCTCACTCTATCCTAACCCCCCTCCTCCCCCCCAATCTTTATCGTTATCGTTAGCACACTGCATGCTTGGCTCTCCCAGTTGATGCGCGGGTCGCTATGCTGCTAGAGCCATCTGTGGCACTTTATGAAAGCTTGTTTTACAAAGACAGGTGGAATCAGTTGCTAATGCCTGTATAGTCTAGAGAAGACGCAAAGTTTATTGTTGTTTATAGTTTAGAGAAGACGCAAAGTTTATTGTTGTTTATAGTCTAGAGAAGACGCAAAGTTTATTGTTATTTATAGTTTAGAGAAGACGCAAAGTTTATTGTTGTTTATAGTCTAGAGAAGACGCAAAGTTTATTGTTGTTTATAGTCTAGAGAAGACGCAAAGTTTATTGTTGTTTATAGTCTAGAGAAGACGCAAAGTTTATTGTTGTTTATAGTCTAGAAAAGACGCAAAGTTTATTGTTGTGCGTAGAGCTGCAACTGTTGCACTTCTATATTGAAGCGGAATAAAAACAAGTTATAAAAGTCGAATTGGCGTCAACAATGGTTATTAATCTTGCTTTGTTAGAAAAGGAGGATGATGACGACGAAAGTAGTAATATTATAAAGACAAATATTGATCATTGCAGCAATTACGTAGATCACAGAGCTAAAAACGAAACGTTAAAGGTAGCGTCATAGAAATAATGTCACGATTAAATAGAACTTAAGTAATGATTTTAAGGATGATTTTGGTGATAGTCTGTTAGTTTTGCTCTTAAAGTATTGTCATTTCATTTAACTGGATGATGAAAGCAGTCATTCAAAATAATTAGAGTATTTATCTTATATAGCTCCTGGATAAAAGGCTTAGCGTTTCATTATATCCCTGGTTGGTGTCATAATTGTTTTATGATGTGATGTGTAATTATGATAATGCTTTGGCAATCTTTGTCTTCGTTCGGAAGGCTTTGCAACAAGTTGTCGTTGATTAATGTATTTTTACTGAAATGTTATCCTCCGTTTTCTTATAGTTACGAATTTCTCAGGAAATTCAGAACAATCGCTATTTCACTTATTGTTCTCGTATTATTTATAGCAAACTCTGTTGCAGTTGTTGTTCATATTTTGTGTAGGAAATGTTTTTATGAATTTTGTTCTTGTGGTTATGCGGTGACTTGATATTGATATAAG
Source organism: Macrobrachium nipponense (assembly GCF_015104395.2). Lineage (NCBI taxonomy): Eukaryota > Metazoa > Arthropoda > Malacostraca > Decapoda > Palaemonidae > Macrobrachium > Macrobrachium nipponense. Next base: position 58,386,016 of record NC_087218.1, on the reverse strand, counting down.
TTGGCCTTCTTAATCATTCTATTGTTTTGACTCTTATCTATTTATGTGCTTTTGTCCTCCTGAAGAGGAAGATTGCTTCGACATAAAGTGACGTCTGTTTTTCTTTGAAATTTGATGATGCATAAGAGGCAGAATCGGGATAGATTTGATTGAACATGATTGGATTTATTTCCTATCTTGAATTTTAAGCAGAGGTGAGTGTCGAGAGGGGAAAAGACGTGGCCTGATTCAGATGCTGATGCGAACGATTTCTTTTCAGGAGGACCTGTTTCTCTCCTCTGATTGGAAGGGCTGGATGACGAGAGAGAGAGAGAGAGAGAAGGGGGTTGGGGAAAGTTTATGAAATTTAGAAGGAGAGACGTTGAGATTACTATATGAATTACCTCGGGAGAGAGAGAGAGAGAGCTCGGAATTTTATGACTGTAGAAGGATTGAAATGTAGAGATTATATAAATTGTCCGAGAGAGAGAGAGAGAGAGAGAGAGAGAGAGAGAGAGAGAGAGAGAGAGAGAGAGCTCGGAATGTTATGACTCTAGAAGCATTGAAATGTAGAGATTATATAAATTATCTGAGAGAAAGTGAGAGAGAGAGAAAGAGAGAGCTCGGAATGTTATGACTAGAAGGATTGAAATGTTGAGATATAAATTATCTGGAGGAGAGAGAGAGAGAGAGAGAGAGAGAGAGAGATGAGAGAGAGAGAGAGGAGAGATATGCGGAAGGGGGTGGGCTGGGGGAGGGGGGGGGTTGCAAAGACGGATCTGGCCAAGGGGTTAATCTGATTATGTAACCTGATATATTTTTATGAGAAGACAGATGTAACGTACGACCTGATGCCCTTATGATGTAATCATGCTTGAATAGAGAAATAGGAAATGGGAAGTGGAAATACAAAGAGAAAGAGGGAAACAAAGAACAGAAAGGAGGGAGGAAAATAAAGAAAGTCAAAGAAATAACACGTGAAGAAAGTCAAAGAAATTGACCTCTATTTGTAGCGTAGCTAAGAGTTAAAATATCATGTAATATGGAAATTGAAATGAATAAAGCTGAAGTAAACATCCTTTTACGTCATTATGTAAGCTCATTAACGTTGCCTCGGCCACTCGGGTTAGTCGGCATCACGTAAAGCCGTAACGGCGTCTGCATCCGATTCGTCAGATCTCCCAAATGTTTATTGACGAAACTTTTTCTCGTATTGAAAAAAAAGTAAGCCGATTGCTTGATTGGGATATCTTCTTACTGGTGCATTGCTAACGATCTATGTTATATAGACTACACACACACACACACACACACACACACACACACACACACATATATATAATATAATATATTATATATAATATAATAATATATATTAAATATATAATGTTTATATATGTGTATATATTTATTTATTTATTTTACTATTTATTTATACTATATTTTATATATATATATATATATATATATATATTGTGTGTGTGCGTGTTATGTATGTATATATATATAAATAAATCTATAGCCTGGGGCCGCTGTTATCATGAGCCTCCTCCAGCAGTTTATATATATATATATATATATAGATATATATATATATATATATATATAATATATATATATATATATATATTGGACGGACTTTTCATATATAGATGTTTGAGGAAGGACGAACGTCCTCCCTGTCTATGCAGCCTGGGACCTGCACTAAAGTAAAAGTTCGAATCATGGCCTGGATAGATGCATTATCTTATATAATGTTCTTTTGTTGAAAGTTATTCACAAAGTAAATTGCATTCGCTATGAAGATTTATTAGTGCTTACCGCTTGTGAGTATTAAAAAAAGTCACGTGTTAGTGAAACAGACACATACGTATATTCAATATATAATATATTATAGATTCATACAGATATTAAAAAATGTATGAGTCCTTATATTACTATTTGTGCAAGCTCTGATGAAGAAATGGGGAATTCTTTCGCTGTTATTTGGTATTTATCTGCGCACACACCTAGGGTCACGCTCCTCGATTTGCATTGAATTTCCTCATCGAGTAGATTGCGTGCAATTTTACTTCGTGCAATCGTGACATTTATTGCAACGGATTGCCGTGACTTGCAACATTTAGGAGAGAAATTAGTCTCGTGTTGCTGTGTGTCTCATCTGTTACGGTTCCTCTCCTGTTTCGGTTTTGTCTCATTTTCTGGATTTTTTTACGTTTCCGCCGTTTCAGCTCCGTGGGCGATTGGAGCAAAAACTTTCCTCTCTTCCCCAAAGTTTGCTCTTTATGGAAAGTTCCTCTTCTCGGGCACTATACATATATTGCAGGAATCTTTGGTAGGAAAAACTATAAGATTCTTATCATTCGTTAGAATTGTCTAATATGAAATCCTTCCATTTCGGGTTTTTTATTTTTTTTAATAATTCATCAAAAACGTTCTTTTGTTATTTTATTATAAAAAAAAAATAAATTTGTTAGGAAAAACTATAAGATTCTTATCATTCGTTAGAATTGTCTAATATGAAATCCTTCCATTTCGTTTTTTTTTCATTTTTTTTAATAATTCATCAAAAACGTTCTTTTGTTATTTTCATATACAAAAGATAAATATAATTTTTCGATTATGATACATGAAGAAACGTTTTTCCTTGAGTATAAGGAATAGTAGCCATTTATTTGTACTTTAAGAACATTTTCTTTTTGCTTTTGGAGTTTTATGAAACAAGGGCGCTTCTTACCTTCCCTTTTAGTAAAAAACAAAACAGACGGGTTTCTGTAGAAATATATAATGGAATTTTCTTTTTAACTATGAATTAAAATTTTTTTCTGAAGATGTATTAAGGGAACGGTTGCTATACCACATGCACTACATGTAATATGCTTTTCCTACGAAATTCGTCAAACATATGCGTGCGTGCGTGTGTCTATGTGCACGCGCGTGAGTGTGTATGTATGTGTAAGCGATCATAAAGGATCCTGATGTGAAAATTCCTGTTTACCGAGAAAGTTTTCCTTCCTTATTTTTGCGTTATTTGCTCTGAACTTCCAATTTTTCCCGTTTGTTTGCATGTGTGCGCAGCATGTTTGTTTGTTTACTTTCTACTCGAAACGTATTTAGATCGCCCGAACGTTTCGCCATTTTTACTTTAATTTGTACATTTTTTTTTTCAGGTTTTTTTCTGACTTCCCAAAGATCCCGCCGGTTGTTGTCCTCGAGAGTTTCCAAATTCGTCCTCCCCATCCCCGCTCCCCCCCCACCCCGCCCCCAAACCGCCACCAGCCCCCATCTCCCCCCAAAAAATAAACATGAAAAAATGTTCTGTGGGTACGATGTTGATACAGAGATATTTTTTTTGGAGAGGTATCTTTTTCTTTTCAAGTCGTCGATGGGAATGGGTATCCGTTTTCGAAGGCATGCATTGATCATGGTATACATAGGTATATATGTCTTTCTGGCCGAAATCTCGGATTTTATTTATAGAAAAAAAATTGATACTGGTTGTAGCCGCAGTAATCGTATTCTTCGTGACAACCAAAATATAGATATATATATCCTGAAAGTGTTTGTTTTAGAAAATGTTGTTTGTGTAGGCACTTGATATATTTCCTCCTCACTTTGCATACCTTGAGACCCACAGCATAAAGTTGTGTCGTTTTTCTAGATTAACTTCTGACAGAGCGCTCCATGAATTCCGGATTCATTGTAAATACAGAATTTGAGTCGAGAGAGAAGATAAAATGGAGGTAGCGTGTTTCCCACTCTCTCTCGTTTGTCTTCTTGCTGTCTGGCCCTCTCTCTTTGAGATAATTAAAAAGTGTAACACATTTTTTATTTTAATCGATACCACCTTCTGATTTAGGTCAGACCCAAGGCCAATGGTCAGACCATTCATTAGGTCACGGTATTCACAAGTTGGATAAATCACTTCGTTTTTCTACGCGGGAAAGACATTTTGAGAGAAGATTCTGGTCGTCTGAAGGTTTTTCGTCGGAGGGGAAAACATATAAAAAAGCAAGACGCTCATGCCCAGAAATATGGCACATTTGAGAGATGAACTCTGAAAAATATCCCTGAAATGTACCAGGGAAGTGGCCACATGCATGAAAAATGAACCAGAAATAGCAGCCTCTGTTTCAGAAAACCAGAGGGAATAAAACATTGGTAAATGTATGAAAGAAAATCGCATCAGTACCCTTTATATTACAATGGCTGACATATGTTTATAAGGAGGAGAATTTAGACGAAGCAAAAGGTACTCATATTTTTTTTATGAAACTAAGGGGAGATCTAAGGCCCTGGCATCTTGCATGAGCACAAGGATGAACCAAAAGATAGAGAGTGAGAAATAACAATTGCAAGCAGGAATTTAACATAAGACACAGATTTTTGTACAAGAATAAGCTACAAGAGTGTGAGGATTGTATCCCATGGCATGACTGCGGAAATGCAGTAGCAGATACCATTAGGAAAATGGCCAACATGACGTGGCAAATATTGAGCAAGATTAGCAGAGCAGGTAATTGCCATACGGAGAGAAGTTAGATTTAGTAGTAAAATCGAAAGCACGACCAAGATGACAGGTGATGTGATCAGGAAGATGGCGGCTGACATGATTAGGAAAATCCGACGAGGGATTTGGAAGAGAAGCACATAGTTGATGTAGAGAAAACGTCCAAGAGAAGTGTGACGCACTGGGAAAGGTAGCTTCGGTAGTCTTGTTACTTTACTTTCCACTATATGATATTAACAATAATTCAGTTAGGTTCTATAGTTGGTCAGTGTGGAACAAGGGAAATTCCTTTGTAGTCGTCGTAGTAGAAGCAGTGGATTTTCTGGCAAATGGGTCACAGTTCCCGTCCCCACCCGAAATTCATTCTGGCTTTCCCGTGACTCACTTTTGCCGAGTCATTCTACTGTAATCAAATAACGAATAAAAAAAATTTGGATCGTTTCCCTGTAACTGAGAGAAAGTTTCTCTCTCTCTCTCTCTCTCTCTCTCTCTCTCTCTCTCTCTCTCTCTCTCTATATATATATTATATATTATATATATATATATATATATATGTATGTATATATATATATATATATATACATATATATATATATATATATATATATATATATATATATATATCTATACATGTGTCGTTATATATTAATGTGTGCGAGTTTTGTACTCTTTATTGAATGCCCTTGAAAAACTTTTAACGGCGTGAAAGTGAGAGCAAGTACTATAATAGAAACGAAACACAATACAGGGTGAAGCAGAGTATAAAATGAAAATGAAATCAGAACCTCAAAGCTTCGTATACCTGAGTGTGTGGCTACTTGTTAGCGACAAACTTGGGATTTAGCCTACTGGGAAATTTACAGTCCAGGATGTTGTAGCCTCTAATAAAATACGCCGGAGTTCACTGAAATAGGACGCACGGTATTTACAGATAGTATCATGTGTAGCATGAGAGAGCTCTCTTGTGTGTGTTTCTGCATATATATATATATATATATATATATATATATATATATATATATATATATATATATATATGACTGGTAAAAATGTTCTGTTACAACAGAATTCCATCTAATAAAGAAGCTCATAAAAACACCAAAATATAGAGAGAAAAGTACTGTATTTCAGAGACTGTTGTCTCTCTCTTCAGGTATATACCTGAAGAGAGAGACAGCAGTCTCTGAAATATAGTACCTTTCTCTCTATTTTTGGTGTTTTTATGGGCTCCTTTTATTAGATATATATATAATATATATATATATGTATATATATATATATATATATATATTACATATAATATTATACAATATATAATATATATATATAGAGAGAGAGAGAGAGAGAGAGAGAGAGAGAGAGAGAGAGAGAGAGAGAATACATTACGGTACCATTGTTCGGGGGGCGTCATGCTCTTCACAGTTCTATTGTCGCCTGAGAAAAAGTGGGAGAGAGCGTCGGTAGATAAAGGTTTATAGTTTGGGAGAGGCGGGTTGATGGGGGGGAGGGGGGTTAGGGATATGGAATTAACTAGTCCAGAGAATGAGGGAAATGGATGAATAAGTAGAAGTATGTTAAAGGAAATAAAAGACTGCGAAAAATAGAGCTGGAAAGACTCGACTTTGCTGAGAAGTGAAATAATAGAATTGTTTGACGAGCTACTGAAGAAATGGGCGTGTGAAAGGAGGGGATGCGTCAGTGGTAATGAGAGTGGAGGGCGTGAAGGTTATATGTAGGATGTCCACCAGGTGACTGTTGCCGATTCAGATCAAACAGTAATTGTGTCACTTCGAAGGCTGTGACGACAATAGCGGCTGTAATTAAAAACGGTTTTGGCGTGATTAAACATGGCTACGTGAATGACGACCAATCATTGATTACCCAGCTGGAAGCTCAGCAATTTTGTTTTATTTTTTTTCTAAGGAAATGTGTCAGGATTCATTCCCTAAATGGAACCCCAAATATAACGGTTTTCCGATACGGATTTAAGGAGACATCTGGACATTAAAGCTTCTAATTTATAGTGGAAGGGGAAACTGCCATGAGCACCGTCGAAGTTTTATGATACGTGTTAGTGATCACAAGTTTTAAATAAATTGAGGTATCCGAGTTTATTATGCTGCGTGTGTGCGAGCGCACACACACAGACACACAGACACACACACACACGCACACACACATAACTAATGCATTCTAAAACCAGCTTAATGATATTGGAGTCCACTTAGTGAATTCTATCACTGAATTTCAGAAATGCGAACTAGGTCTTTGATCCTGGTGGAGACCAAAGTCGAACGATAGAAATTATTTTCCTTACGCTTGTAAATCCATACAACTTTATGCATTGTGTTATGGGGCTTATTTATATGTGTGCCAATCAGCTAATTGTTATAAATGAGACATTTGGAACTGTACATATGATCATCATTTCACATGGTCATTGTGCTCTGTAGATGCTTGTTATTTCAGTTTATAGTCTCTCCGGATATTCCCAAAGGGTTTATTGTGCCTAATAATATTGTTAACAAGAGCGTCCGGAGACCGCAAACCTCAGCCAAGGCTAAGTAAAATACCCCAAAAGGCCCTTCTCCCCAAATGCGGCGACTCGTCATCAGTCACGAGGTCTTTAACCTATGGTCAGATTTTCGTCAAATTCCGCACAAGTTTTACGTAATCCTGCTCAACAAAACAGTGACATCCAAACGAAACCAAAAACGCAGCCACATCGGAGGCGGTAATAGCGACCTGTCACGCTATAGGAAGCGAGGGCACTTTGGATAGTTTTTCGGTTCTGTAATAACTATTTATGTGAATTATTCTGCAGCTGATAACGATAACCTTAAAGTATTATGTTATGTATTCATGACACCATTGCATTTCAATGGCTTTTTCTCGCTCTGTTCGTGGTCGGTTTCCTATGCTGAATATGTAGCATCCAGGAGTTGAGATGTATACAATACATGACAAACTTTGTTTTCTGTGCTCTCTATATCAAGGCGGTTTTCTTTCTGTCCGGAAAAAGTAAATTCTCTCTCTCTCTCTCTCTCTCTCTCTCTCTCTCTCTCTCTCTCTCTCTCTCTCTCTCTCTCTCTCTCGGTCCATTTTGTTCCGGGAAAAACAGAGGCACGTTAGGAAAGAGTAAAATAAAATAACAGAAATGAGTCATCATGCCATAAGAATGTTAGAACGAGTTGGATACAACGAATGACCCTCAGCTACGTGACGGGGAGGAGGAGAAGGCTCACTATGGAAAGACAGGTGAAAGAGGATCGATATCAAGGCAGTTCTGGAAACGAGAGAGAGAGAGAGAGAGAGAGAGAGAGAGAGAGAGAGAGAGAGAGAGAGAGAGAGAGGAAGATGTAGAAAGGGTAAGCTTGGATGCTGCTAATGCTCTTGCTTGCTTCGGGTGATGCTGCTCTCTCTCTCTCTCTCTCTCTCTCTCTCTCTCTATGATTTTTCTTTGCATTTCTTATCTGATATTTTGTTATATTCTTGCCACCCTTGAATCTCCTCTCCATTGAACAGCCTCATGTCCATGATTCTCCCATTGGTTTAAAGACGAAGAGATTCACTTTCCTATCCTCTTTAATACTTGCGTGGAAATTTGTACTCTTTTATTTTTCTCCGTTTTCTTCTCTTCTTTCTCTTTATTTTCTTCCTCTTTCTCTGAGCCGCCACCTTTTTCCAAGTGTTCTCCATGCTCCCTCCTATCCTCCATCACATTCTCCTCCTCCTCCCCCTCATCCTCTCATCACCTTTTCTCCTTTTCTATCTCCCATCAATCCTCGTTTACCTCCTCAGTAGCCTTTCATCTTTCCATTTTCCTTCCTCTCTTCTCTTTCCATTCCCGTTCCACCTGCTTCTTCATTTTCCGTCCTCTCTTCTTTCTTGACACCTTCATTATTCTCTCCATCCCCTTCTCCCCACCTCCTCCTCCTCCCCCCACCACCACCTCCTCCTCCCACCACCACCTCCTCCTTCTCCCACCCCCTGCTGGTCCTGTTCCTTTGATGATGCGTTGAGCACAAAGCATCCACGGCTTCATCTCTCGGGAGATTTCTCTGAGGGAGTTCTCATCTAATGGCGATGCGTCTCCCAGGAGAGGAGGGAAAAAAGCAGATTGTTTGAGAATCCTGCAGAGTTACGTAATTTACCTGACTAATTCATGGGACAGAGTTTTTATATACTTTATGATTTTATGGATACTCGTTTGTATTAGAATACGAGGAGTGTCTCTATTTAGATATTGTTACTGTTTCTAGAAATGTGATGATACACACACACACACACACACACACACACAAACACACACACATTTATATATATATTTATATAAAATATATCCTATATATATATACATAGATTATATATATATAGATATCTGTTCAAGTCAGGATAAGTCGCAAGTATGAAAGGCCCATTAAAACACTCTGGGTAAAGCTAAGGACTATATTTCGGTGGACTGACTCCCACCCTTATGAAGTAGTGAGTCTTGACAAGGGTGGGAGTCAGTCCACCGAAATATAGTCCTTAGCTTTAAACCAGAGTGTTTTAATGGGCCTTTTGTACTTTATAATATATATATATAATATATATATATATATATATATATATATATATATATATATATATAATATACTTACTCCACATAAAATATGAAATTAGAATCTCCATTCCATACTTTAGTATTGGCAGTTTTATACTTTCGTGTTAGAGTCGTGTCCTTCGACGATATGGCCTAGACTTCCCCACATAGACCTTGCATTGCCATGGCCACTAGCAAAAAGGCTTCTCGTTTCTTTCTTTCTTTAAATATTCAGCTGGTAATCCTTATGGGCAGAATACACAGACTATAAACCGAAGAGGTTTCCAAAGGGAAATGAACCTTCAGAGTGAAACAAGTTAAAGGAATAGGTTGTGGATGAAAAAAAAGCGGGAATGAATTTGCTCATCGCTTAAACATTTGGAGGTCAGAATGTTCCACAACTGTGCTAAGCAAACTGTTTCACATTTAAGTTAGCCAAAATAAAACTCCTAGCAAACTGAGTAGTATTAAACCTGATACTATAAAACGACAGACTGCAGCAGCCTGCGCAATGTATTGTGAAATGTGTAGTATACCTTTGAGGATCCTCCATACCCTGAAATATGACCAAATGGTTGATTTCAGTGCAGAATTCCATTCTTTAGAAACCATCGCACAAATTGGTAAGAATAATAGTCGTGATGGTAGTGGCATCTTTTTCCATTAATGAAAATGTGAAATACCATTATTACCAAAAGAAAGAAAGGAAGACTCTTGTAGAACATATTGCATCAAATATGATGAGCGTAACTTCCTTTGTTCGCACAAGAAACCTTTCCCCCTCCGTGTTTTTTCCCTCCTTTCTCGTGTTGTTCTGCTCAAAGCGTCTGTTTAATTAGCTTCGTTTCGCCCCGGGCGTTTCTCGTTAAAGTTCATTGTTCATTTCGAGGTTAGGTCACTGTAATGAGGTCTGTCGTATGGCGTCCTGGGAAGATTTACTACTGTACTACTACTATTACCACTTTATAGCTTTATGTTCTTTTGCTGTTCATCAGTAATACTACGGCCGCGACTACCTCCACAGCAACTGTGAATGCTGGAAAAGGCATTCTGTTCGCGTTCCCTTTTCTTGGAGGGATCATCTATGATCCAATCCAGTTAGAATGGCAGGTGAGCCCCATTCTCTTTACAGAAATAAAATAACAGGATGAAATATATAGTGATTGTTTTGCTGTGTGGTTCAAATTATTACATTGTGCGTACTATTCGTATTAGGATTTTTTCGAGATTCAATTAAATCATCAGTTGTAAAAATATGTTGGTAATCCTTGATCTTATTTCTTTTTGTTTTAATATAATTCTTTCACGCATTGTTTGGTTTGTTGCAAACAGCTATGAGTTATAGTGAGACCAGAGAACTAGCTGAATGAATGCTCTTTCACTTCACTTTTTTTTTCTTTTTTTTCTTGGCGACGGAATATATAACATCAGCGTGGTTACTTTCGATCAAAAGTTATGGATTTTATGAGCGTCCTCGATATCCGGTTAAAGCAAAATGATCTCATTTCCCTCTCATTTCCACATCGTGCCCATCTTTCCGATCCCTCATCTTCCTTAGGAATCCGGGATACCGGGGCGCCTGCATTATGCTTAAAGGAGGCGAAAGCCTCTTTGATGGAACTAAAGTAGTTCGTGATTATGACAGGAGATTTTAGAGCAGTCGCGCCATCCCGGATCAGGCACGCCCCTAGAGATCGTTTTCTTCTCGTAGAGCGCCAGAATGATTGGAGATTTCTCCTCGCTTCCTTTCGATCATGAAGGTATCATAGGTTTCCTCCTCCTCCCTCCTCCTCTTCTTCTTATTCTTCTTGCAGGTTGTAAAAATGTCTCGGCGATTTTCTCTTCCTTGTTATCAAAGACCAGATTTTTTCCTTTTGTCTTCTGAAAAATAACATCAAATGTTAGCCTTTTCATTTTCCGCTTTTCTGGCTATTATGTATTCCCTATGTGTGTGTTATTATCAGTATTTTTAACACATTATGTAGCAACTGTTTTTATTAAGCTACAGTCAATGCATTTCAGGCAGGTTATAACTTATAGTTCGCCCCTTAACAATACAATTTGGATTCTGTAAGCGTAATTGATATATATATATATATATATATATTATATATATATATATATATATATCATATATATTATATATATATATAATATATATATATATGATATACATGATATATATAATATCTATGAGTTATAGGCTTTCAACATTATACTTAACTGTCACGTGACACTGCTCGAATTGAGTCTCGTTCGGTACACAGAATCAGTAATTATTTGTTCAGTGTACATTCTTCCTGCGGTTCGAAATAATCATCCCTTTTTGTTAATATATATTATGAGCCATGAAAGTGGTTGTACTATTATTTCTAAGACGATTACAGAACATCGTTGCTTTTTTTCTTCATAAGGTATGTATGATGTTTCAGTTTTGGGAGAAGTATGTACCCATTTTTTATTTTCTATTATCATTCACGTAACTCTCATTGTGTGGCTATTATTATTATTATTATTATTATTATTATTATTATTATTATTATTATTATTATTATTATTATTATTATTATTATTATAATTATTATTATTATAAGTGGTGGTTTTAATTTTTTCCTTTGTATCAATAATTACAATAACGCATTAAGTTATGAGAGCATTGACATTAACAGCATGTGGATACATACACTAACGCACATGAAAGTTGCAATGCGCGTGTAGTGTCGTTGTGGATTGCAATCTATACCGGATACTGATAAATGTTGATTCTTGCATGTTATTTAGAGCGCTGTGTCATTATGATAGTCCATTTTTATGTGAGAAGTGGTTGATAAAGAGGATTTTTCTAGCGATACCCTCATATAAGCATAGATAATAATGATCATAGTTGATATTTTTAGTGTAGTAATGAAGATGATAATTTTATTTAGTGTTGCTCATGATTGCCGTTATTAACGTTGTTAATGATTACTTGTCATGGTAAGGATTGTCACAGGTACAATGTTATTAGGATAATGAAATCAATATAACGTTATTTTTTTGATATTTCAAAGATATTTCAAACAGGTTCACTGACACTACGCTGCCAGGAAAAGAGCTGGATGTTTTATTTATTTATTTTTTTATTTAGTGTTAAAGGTGATAAAACTTGGACGCTGGTTTCTGGGAATTGGTGAAAAAAGGACTAAACAATCAGAATAAAAATCATGTCCTGTTTGGAATTGTATGACGGATCCAGTTTTAATTGTTCATGGAATTTCTATACATGTGAGGTCGAGGAATTCTTTAACGCTTTGTTTTATTTCAATTTTAAGTCGTATTTTAGTTATTGCTTTTAAAGGGGACCTGTTTGTTCTTTGCGAAGTAATAGGGTCAGTATAACAGTTGCCGGTGTTTGCGTATGAGGCATTAATGTATATATATATATATATATAATATATATATATATATATATATATATATATATATATATATATACACATACGTATATATATCGTGTGTATATGTATAATATATATTATATATATATATATATATAATGTGTGTGTGTGTGTGTCTGTTCTTGTATAGTTGATTTTTTGTCTCCTTTGAAAAGAATGATTTTATATACTCATGGTAGTGGGAGAAAAGAAGAGTTCTCATTATCTCTCCGAAGAATAATTTTCTTGAAGACAGGAGTGTTGGCGCTAGTCTTCTTCGCTGCTATTTCAGATGAAGCTGCCTCTATGTTTGCTCGAGCTCTTTTGCCCTTAGAGCAGCCCCTCATCACTACGCTGAAACCGCCATCTTTTAATTTTGATGTTTTTATGACTGACTTTGGCTTTGTTGTGCCTAGAAACATGGATTCTTTGGTCATGCTCAGACGTGCCCTTCGATAGTGAATGTAGTGATGTGAATGTCACTGTAGCACTGGAGAATGAGATGTCAGCAGAAGTCGGTGATTGCAAAGCGTAGAGAAAGTTATGCGGGAGAGTGTTGGAAAACCGGGAGGTACAATTTATCTGGAATCGTTTTTGACAACTAATGATACCTGGCTGAAGTTTGTTCTCTTTGTATGGCAAGACTGATCAGCACGTAAGAATTTCCTAATTAGAATTTATTACAATCTACACGTGCAAACTTGCACCAGTATTCTCTATCATAAAGGAGACTTTCCCGATGAAAACCTGATCACGTTTGCACACTTTTTACAGATTAAGTTTTTCTAATTTGATGTTTCACTCTTAGTTTTTTTTTAAATTCTTGGTTTTCTTCAGCCATTATAATCCACGAAAGAGAACCTGGATCAATCTCGATCGAGAAACATCGGCAAAAGCTTTTTACAAATCATACCTTTTACATTGCATTGCTTTATTTCCTCAGCAGAAATATAAGAATGTTTTAAGGCTTTCATTAAAGACCATGATGCCGCCATGAGAGACGCTCCAAGAATTCAGGTCTTGTTTTATAGTGGATGTCTTTATTATGTGCATGATTCTCTCTTCCAGGAGACTCCTGGAGGAGGTACAGAAGTTGCCATGGCAACTCTCCCTCGGGGGGGGGGGGGGGGTGCTAATGGCAACCTCTCTCTCTCTCTCTCTCTCTCTCTCACTGTGTGTGTGTTGTATTTCGTACAAGGTTTACTCGCTGATTCTTGGTAGCGGATAGAGAAAATCTGAACCTGTTTTAGGGTCTACCTTTTCTTTTGTATTGATAACCTATCTAGCTTTTTATCTCCATTCCTTCTGTCACCGACGTTACGTAAATGCAGTAAATATGAATAAACCTTTTAGTTTATATTATAATATATGCAGATCTGAGTGTATGTAAGATATACATACGAATATGCGTTGATGCATATGGCCGTATCCAGCCATCCAGTTTCGCTCTCCGATTCATTTACCTATATTGGATGGCCAGTTTCGAAACAGATTGGGGCGCTATAGAGCAGTTTCTATGTCCGTTTGAAAAAGTGGTGGATGCTCATCTCACGTGACTTTTCCCTCTGTTGTCTTTTCGCTTTTCCTCTTTTTACCATTTTTCAACTGGATTTGTTTTATACCTTTGAAAATTATGGTCAAAATGTTCGGGGTCTTTCTTTTATAACACCGCTTATAAAATGTGAATTCCTGTCTTTTCGGAGTAGTAAAATATTTTGAAGTTTCTTAACGATTCTTTGTTCTTTGGTTTCTGCCAGTATTAGTTTCTTTGTTATTCTTTGGTGTGTTGTGTTTTTGTTGGTTTTATTGTGATCAGTATTGTCAGCAATGTTCATATGAGTGTATAGTATATATTTAGATATTGGTAAAATTCTCTCTCTCTCTCTCTCTCTCTCTCTCTCTCTCTCTCTCTCTCTCTCTCTCTCTCTCTCTCTTTATGACGGGTTTCTCATGAATGGTAAAAACCTGGCCTTAGAAAACCTGTTAAACATTTCCGTTGATGTCCATGTTACTTTCTCTCTCGTGATAGAATTTGCTGTTGGAAAAAATGATTATTGATCTGTAATGCCTTTATATTTATATATGTTCTCGCGCGCTCGCGTACGCACATATATATATATATATATATATATATATATATATATATATATATATATATATATATATATACATACATGTATATACAGAAGCGACTACCACAGGAAAAATAATAGGCAGAAAATCTAGCCGAGCGTTTTCTTCATTTGATGAGAAATTACCGAGGCACATAACTGAATAAAGGCGAAAGCACTTGGTATAGAATTTCTACATATTTTCCTGTGGTATTCGCTTTGATAATGAAGTCACGTACATCTACTACTGTGATTTTTGAAGCATAAGGATTTTTACTATTTTTTTATTTAAAAATCCTTGAGAAGAACAACCCTAATCCAGGTACTGATTGCGGAATAACCAACTTTTTCTAGATGGCCACCATCTATACTCTGTTTTTTTTCATTTGTCCACCGGCCTGTGGTGTTTGCGTATGGTAACACTGCGTCGTGGGCTTTAGATAGTTACATTCAGCTTGCATTCAACATAACAACAAGGCGGGTGGACAGAGTATAGGTCTCAACACGTCGAAGAAGTTGGTACTACTGCCAAGATTAGTAGGGATTTGGTGGAAAGTATTATGTATATATGTGTAGCATATTTTTCTCTCTCCTCGTTGGAATTTTTGTATTCGTCTTGTTAAAACATTTCCATAGGAGAGAGAAAAGAAACCCCTTCGTTGTCGGTTCTGTGATAGTATTTTTTTTATGATTCTTTGTACTTCCTGTTAATTGATGTTTATTGTAATTATTTTGCAAATTAGTAGTTCTATTCTTTTGTTATATAATTTTGTTTGTGACATGCATTTTTACTTACATAAATGTGGAGTTTTGGTTTTTGCAAAGAACTGTAACTGTGATTTGGAATACAGACGAAATTGAATATTTCGCCAAGAATCTCACTTAACAATCCAATGTAGTACTTTCATACTTGACTTTCTAGAAGAATATATGCAATAATGCTTCTATTTTCCTCAAAAAGTTTGCGTCTTGTTAAAATGGTTTAGAACGTGTGTTAACTTTTTTTTCTTCAACATTGTTTAGAGTTCTGTTCTCCAGCGTGGTCTTCTTCCACTGACTCGGATCTCAAACTCTAGGACAGTTATGTCATCAGTCAAGTTTATTTTGCCAACTCCTAACGTTGACTTGTGGCATAGGCCTAAAGTGAGTTCATTATGTTTGTTACGTAAAATGTACTACAATAACAAGCGTTCTCAGCGCTCTTCTTCGCCTGAGCCAGCTGTTTTGTGCTTAACACTAGGCAGACTGCTAATGAAGTGTGTCGTTTTCCAGCATCGGGTTTCATACTACTTAGTTTGCATGCAGTTTTATCTTGGTTACTTAACAACTAAAATGAGTAATTGTTAACCGAGGTCAATTTTGGAATCTTCTAATCTGTTGTTATTTGAGCCAGGAACAAACAGTTTCCTTCATTCTGAAGCTGACGTTTCCTGAATTTCAGGTGTATCGGTTTTATTTTCTGTTTCCTCATAATTTTTGGAAACTTTATACCTCCCAGGTATGTACATGGATTTTGCGTTTGTTGGGCTTGATCTCTGAGTAAAGTTATTTTAAAGTAACGTTCTCTGCTGGATGCTGATAGCAGATGTAAGGCATGACTTGTCATTTTCTCGAGGACACGTTACCAATAAGATGAGATGCTGTTTGATTCTTTTGAGTCAACATTTTTTTTAGGATATGATGGTCACTCGATCGGATGAGAACCATTCATGAACAAGTTAATGAAAGCATTCTTTGATTAAAAGAAATATTCCATGGAATAGTGAATTGTACAGACAGCATAGCTGTACCCACAGAGTCATTTATAATAATATCCACGGTGAAGGACGCGGAAAACTGCGCCAGGAAAACCAGGCCAGGTGGTTATGAAGAACGCATACCACAAAGTCTGGCTATCGTTCATAGGTTCAAGCTTATTGATAGTTTTGACAGAACTTGGATAAAAATTCTTTTACACAGTCACTGACAAACAAACTACGTCGCCAGGACGTAATTTGGCCGCTTCACTGATCTGTTTGGATGAGGTGGTGCCTTATAGCTCCTGGTACGGTCTGGCGTTGCAATTATACAATTATTTCCGCTTGGCTCTTTGGAGTGAAGCGTCAACCCTTTGAGTTAATGCATAAGGCTTTCCTATTTATAAGTCCGCTGTTCATGGCGCAGATTTCGGAACTGATACCGAAGTACTTATTCTAGCTAAAGTGAAGAATCTAATCTGGTTTTACTTATTTTCTCGTTATTGGTGTTCATTGTTGTTTTTTGTGTTTTTTCGTAAACATTTTTTACTTATTGCTTGTAAGTTAGTAGTTCTGTTTATGAAGCGAACACTCTGGGAATCTTATAACAGGGTATGGAGGCGTGATCTTCATTTTAGGAAACGATCACGAATGACTCTTAACACGGGTCAGGAACAGGATACAGAACATTTTCAAGTTTTTATAAATATTTTCATGCTTAAAAATGCTGCTCTGGCTAAGATAAAGCTACCTGAATGTACTTCCCTTTTATTGATGGTAATGAAATCTTTATCGGAAATCTTTTTATATCCGTTAAAAGCCGTTTTACAAAAATGAGTGACTTCAGATAAATATTTGCGATTCTAATCTTTCTTTAGTTGTAAATTAAAGACGAAGACTCCTTGCAGAACATTTCAACAGAAATGTAACCAAAACAGCATTTCTAAGCATGAAAATATTTTTAAAAACTTGAAAATTATCTGTATCGTGAACTTCATCCGTGTTAAGAGTCCCTTCATGATCGTTTCCTAAAATCAAGAACACGCCTCCATACCTTGTACTGCGCCTGAATACTTAGCTCTATTCTTCTTGCAAGCTATCTTACAAGATTCTCAGAATGTTCACTTTATAAACAGAACTACAAACTTAGAAACGTTAATTGAAAATGTTTATAAAAGAATGATATAGAACGATCCTTTTTAAGTAAGCGTTTTGGCACCTCTGCAGCTCTACTGAAGAAATCACCTCTTGCACGCGCTCTGGCTTCGTTCATTCTCCATCCTCCCAAAACTTTCGAATTTTCCTTTCACTATAGAAGTGCTTCCAAGATTAAACTAACAAGATTATTATTATTATTTTATTTTTTTGAAAGTCTAGATTAATCACAAGTTGCACAATAGAGTAGCTAGCAACCCGAAATGAAAAAGCGCTCTTGGTATATTAATCCGTCGACGAAATGAGCTCACGTGTACGACTTTAAGTTTTGAAAGTTATTCTTCATTGACGGTTTTTGCTCTTCATTTCCTAGGGATGTGGTGCGGCCTCTGTGATGGACATCACTTCTCAACATGGCGAAGGTTTTATTTCGCTTCTGGCCTTTCATTTCTATTTTGATTATCATTCTTTTAATGAATTATTTCGATTTTTCTTATATTTCGATCTCATAATCTTGAGAGTTTATTTACGTTTCATTTTTTTACTTTTTTTTTAAGTTGATCTGTTGCTGCATCGTCTGTTGTTTGACAGTTATACAACTATCAATGATATTGAATTAATAGACTGCATCTTCTGAGGAGGTTTTCATTGCAGAACATATTCTGGTGGGAAGCAGCCCCACTGGCTAATAATGTTGTCGGTTGGACAAATGAATCTCATTTTCTGTTTCCAAATGAGACTTTCTTTAGCAAATGAGTCATGTATTCAAAATTGTACTTTCAAATACAAGTGGTCTTGAGTTCGCCTCACTTCGTCAAGGTTATACACAGTTTAACTATAGTAATAGTCTCTCGCACAAGTATAAACATTAATCCATTCCGGCTTCCTCTGTAGTCTTCGCCTGCCGCACTTCCTAATGAAGTGCTCATGAGCTGCCAAGAAGGGAAGTGAAGAATGGAAGGAAGGAAGGAAGGAAGGAAATGGGTTAGGAGCGAGATTTGGGAAAATTGGAAAAATTTTTTCTGGGGTTGCCGGATTTCTTTTGATGTTCACAATGTCTGGTATATGCACGCAGTACGTTGCAGAGGAACTGGAAAACCTTTAGCTAAAGATAGGATTAGAAAGTGAAAGATAGGATTGGAAAGTGAACTCAGGTAACTAGATATGACTATATATTATATATATACATATATATATATATATATATATATATATTATATATATATATATGTGTGTGTGTGTGTGTGTGTGTGTGTGTGTGTGTGTGTGTGTGTGTATGTATGCTTTCATATATATTTATACGTATTATATATATATATATATATATATATATATATATATATACATATGTATATATTATATATATATAAATATATATATATATATATATATATATATATCTATATATAGTATATATATATAATATCTATTATATATATTAGATATATATATATATATATATATATGTATGTATGTATATGCGTCTAAGGTATCTGTAAACAGAAAAACAAAAACGCTGGTGTGAGTAGTGTATATATGTGGAAATATGCACTATGTTTGCGTATCTTGATGTTAACCTGTCGATATGTATTGAAGGCTGTTTAGTTTGTTAACACGACCGGCGCCTGCCTCGCGAGACTCCGTTTGGTACATGTTTCGAACAGGAATTGCCTTTCTGGCTTCGACCTTCTTCTGGGGAGTCTGTTTTGAAATTATTTTTTTGGCAGCCATTCACTTCATTATGTGTCTGGCTTTTACAGATACTTTTTTTTTTATTATAATAGTCTAAGTATTTCAGGCATTTGCTTATTTATTCAATTTTTTTCTTTGTTATTCGTGAAGTCAATATTTCCTACTTGAAGGATTTTTCTGATTGGTCTGAGATTTACGTTACTTATTCTCGAAATTAAGCTGCGAGTTGACTCACACATTGATCTGGATGTTTGCGATATAGTATCAGAATCTTACTACATTGCTGAAAATTTGCTTCGTTGTTCACGTATTACACACTTTGTGAAATTCGATAGATATATTGTACACACACCCACACACACACACACACACACACACACACACACACACATATATATATATTATATATATGTGTGTGTATATATAATATATATATATAGATATATATATATATATATATATATATATATATATATATATATATATAATAATTTCCTGTGTTTACCTAGTCTGTAAGCGAGTTGTTTTGACGAGAATTTCATTAGACGACCACCCCATGAACTAGTGAATCACTCTAGAGAAAGTGGCAGCAAGGAAAAGAACTCCATCCCACCTCCTCCTCCTCCCACCTACCTCTTACCCCGACAATATATTTTCTCTGTCTCCACCACTCCAGCGCCCCCCCCCCCCAGCCCCCCAACCCCCCCAAGGTGGTTTTCCGCAAGTGCAATCTAGCCTTGAGGCTGTCATTTGGAACGTCGTGGAATAACTCTCTCTCTCTCTCTCTCTCGCTTATATTTTGCAGTTTGTGAAAGTTGTATATACTATACTACGCTATTAAGTCTGTTTTCTTTCGCAACCTTTACTATCACTCTCTTCCAAATAATCGCCAGTATAGTTCCACACTGCCCGTTCTGTTTTTCCCCATTGTCAGTATTTCATTTTAAGAAACTGGCAAATTATTTCTCTCTCTCTCTCTCTCTCTCTCTCTCTCTCTCTCTCTCTCTCTCGCGGCAGTGAAAGGGTAGTCACTGATGATCCACCCGTAAAGGTTGTCAAGCGTGGTGCTCGATCTCTCTTTCTCTATTTTCACTAATTTCACTAATTTCCCCCAATTGGCTCCTAATCACTTCCTTTTCGCTGGAGTTTCTCCGTTATTTTGAGTTTGGTTTGGTGTATTTACTTGTTATCAACCGGGTTTTTTCTATAATGTTATTATGGATGTTGGTGTTTAAAGTGGACGAAATTGATTTCATTATCGATATTGATGATCTTGCTACTACTGATTTATTATTGATACTACTTTTACTGGTATTATTGTGTAATTTGTGATATTTAATCTAAATATGTTTTAGCCAGTATTTGGACATGCTCATGTTTATTTCAGTTTTTCCGTCTTTTTTCAAGTCCCTAAATAATATTAATCCTGTATGTTTGACTTGTGCTGTTTTGTTTTATACTAAATTACATTTCAGTTTTATTTTTATGTCTATATCATTTGCGTAGGTTTCAATTTTTTTCTTATTTTTCTTCCTCTCGCGATCTTTTATATTCCACTTCATTTTGTGTGCTCTACTCATCTCTTGCTGTGTGTGGCAATTTCTTTTTCTCTTCTTCTTATTCTTCTTTTCATTGGCGTTTCCTTTTTCTTTCTGCTTTACTGCGCACCTCTTATTTTGTTCGTGAGCAGTTTTTATTTTCCAAAATAAGTTCATTTCGGATTTCATCCGTATCTTCTTTAATTCTTTCTTATTCTCCACAGCTCATCCTCTTAAGTAGACGTATATGTAAGGCAGCGGAATCGGACAATAGTGTTGCCCATTGAAATTGGCAAATGACCCTCTCTCTGTTTGGGGTCGTTTGAATTGTCAGGTCTGTGAAAAGTCGTTCGGGAGATAAGAAATGGCAGAGTAGGGAGAGTTGAAAAGGATCGGAACGGTATATGGGTTTAGATTGGAGCGAAATGGAAGAAGTGGAGTTCGACTAATTGATGTATAGGGTAGCAGGAACTGGAGAGTAACTGGACTGATTGAACTGGAATAGGATGATTGGAAAGACAAATCGTATTTTAGGTAAAACACGAGAGAGGTGATTAAAAGGCAGAAACAGGGAGTCTACAAGAAAGAATTAGGAGAGACAAAGGATAATTATTGCTTGACGAAGATTTCGCCGAATAAGGAAGAAGGGACACTGGGATGACTTGACTTTGTTAAGGAAGTATGTGGGAGTGATGATGAAATGCCCTAGAAAATAGTTAAGAGGATATAAGAAAGAATTAAGCAAAATTAAATGAGAGAGAGAGAGAGAGAGAGAGAGAGAGAGAGAGAGAGAGAGAGAGAGAGAGAGAGTGGATTAATCGAAGGAAGAACAGTGGTTATGTGAAGTGCACAGGAAGGAAGAAGAATCCCTGAAGTATTGAAGTGAAATAAATAAAAAAAAAAGTGGTTGTGGAGATTCAGCCGGAGTGGGAGGAGGGAGAGTGTGATGATGGAACGGAAATAGAGGAGAACGGAAAGGAGATCGATAGCTAGGTTGGGCAAGAGTGGAAAGTATTTGCGAAGATAGAGATGAGGAAAGGGAGAATATGCAGAAGGTTTAAAGTACTGAGAAAAAAGAAAGAGATAAAGGCAATGGAACGAATGGCATTAAAGGAATACGTATCGAGTGTAAGAGGT
>NC_087218.1:58336657-58359157 GCF_015104395.2 Macrobrachium nipponense | reverse complement strand
CCCCTCGTTACGACCTTCTTCCTGTTAGGCGAACGAGCTCGGAAGGACGCATCCTTGGCTTGCCAACCTCGTTATTATTTTTCCCCTCCGTGGTCATTGCCGTACAGATCTGGAGGGACTGGATATCTTCCTTTCCTTCAGTCTGTACTCACCAGTCATCCGAGACACACTTTTTTGTGAAGTGGTTTTCGTTTGGTTTCCATTTTGCATTTCAGTTTTTACTTTCATAAAGTGTTTGAGTGACAAAAAGGAAAACTGTCTATGGTCTGTGGCGTGCAAGTATTCTTGGTTAAAATCAGGGCGTTAAAGGTAGGTGTTGAATAAAACAATGTAGATTAGTGAAGTCAGTTCCGCATAATTGATTCCATTGTGCAATATGCATTCCCAGTGTGGCCAGTGTTTTACAGTAAAGACGTTTAACACGAGCTGTCAAAGAGCAGTTATGGGGACATATTAAACTCTAATGCAGACCAGGGATCGTAGGAAAACTTACTTGAAGCATATTTGTATTTCGAGGTCCCTAGTAGTGGTGGCCGTTCTCAGGAAGTCGAACTTTGTCTTTTCCAGAATTGCAACGTTTTAAGAGAAACTGTCAATGTTTGAAGAGTTTTTTTTTTTCTCCTATGAAGGCTCAGGCCCCACTCTATTGTTCAGGCTATATCTAAAGAAAGGCAGTGACAGGCCCTTCCTCTTGGCTTCCCATGGACGTACTTCGAATTTTAGGCTTTGAATTTTTGTTTTAAGTGTTGTTTCAGCAATTTCCTCTCAGTAGTCGACGTCATCCGCTACCGACTATTCCTGTAGTCGACTACGCTCTCTCTCTCTCTCTCTCTCTCTCTCTCTCTCTCTCTCTCTCTCTCTCTCTCTCTCCAATAGGTGTTAGTTTAACTTCAGAGCATTTGGTATTTTTCTGAGATGTTGTGGTACTCAATTGATATCATTCGAGTATCAAACTGTGATGTAGACCCCTTGATTTTTCAACGAAGCTCGGGCTTTACCTGATTTTTCTCTTTCTAAATATATTTTCAATCGGTAAGCCGGTTTCCCTAATCGGAAGTGGCTCCTTAGAAGATGAAGAAAACAATAACTGCAGAGTTGTAGAGGAACAACAGAACGTCGGGTATTAGTTTACAAGCTCTCCATTATTGCTCAGGTTATTCTAATTTTTTATTTTATTTTTAGCCTTATTGATTGCAACCATTTTTCATTTAACTTATCCTCTGCATCTGGATAACACCAAGATATTTAAAGAATACAGTATTGTGCGTTTACTTATGGGGCTATTATATGGACTACTTTTAAGTTGTAGTTAGTGCAATGTGCTGACGACCGTTTTCTTCGTAATGACATTAATATTAGCCCATGGCGGGTAACTTGCTGAATATTTTTGCTACTTGGCCAATTATTTTTTATGCCACCTGTACGGTTTGGTGTTACTGTCATTGGATTTTAGGGTCTTTGAGTTTGTGGGATCTGATTTTATTCGGGACGACTTTAGGGAGCTTCATCTCCGTTTAACTGTTATCTTGAAGTTCTTCAGTCCCTTTTTTTTCTTTTTAGGAATATTATTTTATTGTTATTAGAATTATATAAGTATAGTAATTACTCGGATAATGATGGTATAAGGTAAAAGTAAGTTTTTTGTATGTTTTAGTTATTCTATTATAAACAGGGGACCCTCTTGCTATCCTAGGCTCATTTTGGTATTTAACACGTCCGAGTAAAATTTTCCAGGAATCTGGCAATTTAAATTACTGGTGAAATATTGTCTTCCTCATAGTTTTTAATTTTTCGAATGATTTTGCCATAGCCTAATAATTGTATGTATTAGTTTCCAGGTAGGACAAATACTGGCAGAGATATTACGTAATTTTATCCTTTTTCAAGACTGCTGTATCGCTGTAGATACCACTGCCACATTTTATAGCGCCGTGGGTCAGGTTAACTGAGCTCTCCTTTCCCTACAGGAGGTTAGGGTACGGTCAGGTTAGAATGTATCCAGGTAATTCACTTTATGAATAGAGCAGTATAGCTTAGGTGTGGTTCGGGTCACCAGGGAATGTCAAGTTAATGTTGGTTAGGTAACTGATGTGTGTGTGTGTGTGTGTGGTAACCATTCCCGAAATTCATCCAAAATCCAGAATTCATATAGGCCCCCT
Organism: Macrobrachium nipponense; assembly: GCF_015104395.2. Taxonomy (NCBI): domain Eukaryota; kingdom Metazoa; phylum Arthropoda; class Malacostraca; order Decapoda; family Palaemonidae; genus Macrobrachium; species Macrobrachium nipponense. The sequence goes on along the minus strand of NC_087218.1, from coordinate 58,356,998 downwards.
GAAGTTGTTAGATGTAGAGTGAATGAAGCAAATGTCAGAATCGTTCGAAGCATCAAAAACCATCAGAAAAAAAAAAAAACAATGCTAATTTCAATAACGGGCAACTTTGGAAATATTTTCAGTTTCGCAAAACCCTGTACCATACACTAGACCAATCAATGCTTCCAGCGCTAGTACTTCTTGAATATTCTCTCCCTTCCATTCCACTGCCTCTGTCATGCTCTCCTCTTTCCACGTAACCCCTCTTAATTATGCAGTTAATTTAACAATTGCCGTCCTTTATTTCCCATGATTAAACTTTTAAACATTTCGATTCACTTTTGCTAACTCTGAACGTACTACCCTTTGCTCGCTTATATTTCTCACCATTTCAGTTTTTCCGCATACCCACACCGCTTATACTGCGCAGTCGATTCATAACGAAAGCTTCAAGCTTTCTCTTTCAAACTCCACTGTTCACCTATTCTATATATATATGTATCTATATATATATATAATATAATATATTAGATTATTATAATTATTATATATGTAGGATAATATGTGAATATATTATAATATATATATACATGTATATGTATATATTAATGGGTTATATATATAATTTAGTATATATATATATATATATATATATATATATATATAATGGATATGTATATATCGCATATGAGCTATATGTAAATTGAAAACATTTTAAGATGTCTCAGAAAACTGCAGACGAAACTGGTCGCTATTTATGCCGTGTTTCATTTCCCTCAATGACGAAAGTGAACATATGCATCACGTATATGGTGATTTTAATTTTATATGTACACACACACATACACACACCACACACACACACACCACACACACACACATATATATATATATATATATATATATATATATATATATATATATATATATATATAATTGTATGAATGCGAATCAATCTTTTATATTTAAATAACTTTGACAACTTTGGTACCTTATTGTATCCTAAAAATAATTGTCTGTGTCCGTGTGTTTCTAATCATGATGAATCATCATGAAAAATGCAACATCTCTTTGAGGTAGCTGATGGCTTTGCTTTCGCTGTTTATTTTAAGAATACCTTTTGAAGGGTAAATGTCCAAGAGGACAGTGTGTTGTTTTTGAAATGTAGTGTTGCTTTTGTTAGAGAGAGAGAAAAAAAAAACATCCGTTTATATGTATATGGTCCGCAGATATATATGGTATGTCTGTGCTTATATGCTTATACATGCATACATACATGCATACATGTACCTTTCAAGATCAGTTGCGCTGACGAGGAAATATACCCAGCCCTGGTTGTATAAGTTTGATTATAATCATAATCAGTAGACTCTCTCTCTCTATGTTTACACACACACGTGATATTGTAATAATATATATATATATATATATATATCAATATGATATATATTATACATATATATATATATATAGATATATATTATTATATATATATATACATACATATATATATATATATATATATATATATATATACATACAGACATATTCCTATATATATTATTATATATATAATATATACATATATATATATTCCTATATATATTATATATATATATCCATATATATATCTATATATATGATATACATATATATATACATATACATAGATATATACATATATATATTGTATATATATACATACAGAAATATTATATAAATAATCTCAATACTCAGAGCTTCTCCTTGATTGTACTTGAAGCAGAGGCCTGATAATGGTCCCTTCATCCTGACGCGTCAAGTGGATCCTTGAAGCTTTCTGATTAAAGAGGAAAGAAAGAGAGTTTAAAACTCCTTGACTTATGATAGATGACTATTCGCCTCTTTAAGATTTTAAATCGATGCATTAGTAATTGACAAATAGTTCATTTTAACGATACATTACTATTTGACGAGTAGTTTATTTCTGGCGTCTAAACAATTATTATTCCGTTGTTAGTTTTGATGTTAAATCTCTGAAGACTTTATTTGCGAATGGCTCTCCAGCCTCAGTTTTCTTGTTTGTTTATTTATTTTTGTAAGGGGAGAATGGTTGGCCCGATCTTAAGTTGTCCTTGGTAATGTTTCTTCATGAAGTTTTTTTTTTTTTTTTTTTTTTTTTTTTTTTTGGCAAATAAACTCAGTGCATTCATAGTATGGGTATTACAATAATTATTTTTCATCCAATTGTTTTTAAATTAACGACGATGAGAGAAGTTGTCTTTTTGTTTTCTACCCTTTTAAGCCTCTTTTTTATTTATCTTCATTGTTGTATCTATTGTGAATTTGCTGTTATTTTATGATCGAGGTATGCTTGAAATTGGTGCAGTCGTGTGTGTTTGTGTGTGTGTGATTCGGTGATCAGGATTTCCTTAGGACCTTGGTTTGTAATCCCGATATTGTGTTTGGATTTTGATTCACTTGAGAGAGAACTTTTACCGGAAAGAGGGAAGATTTATTTTGCAAACTTTTGGTTGAAAACGTTTAATGAAGTGTATTGTCCCGTTCGTATCCGGGAAAAGTTTACCAAACAACATCCACGGAAGTGTACGAAACACATCCACATGTTATTGAAGGTGCTGAAGACCCAATTGCTATGAAGTTGGTGTTGTTGGTCAGGTGTGGGCATGCTTTGGGCACCGTGGCTTCAGTGGAAGTGTTAAGGCTGTGGCTTGCTTGTAAGACATTCTGGTTGTTTTCATTGTAATTCAGTTGTTATATTTTACCCGTATTTGGTTCAGTCGGAGACTATCTTACTGAGAGAGAGAGAGAGAGAGAGAGAGAGAGAGAGAGAGAGAGTTTCTAGTATTTAATCAGTTTATTTATAATGTATACGTTACCAGCTAGGGATATTCTTCTATGGATGGATGTTTGTAGACATTTGTGGTTGAATATTCGAATTTTATTAAGAATAGTGTAATTTAATGTTAAAACATATGTGATTAAAATCAAGATTAAAAATACCGATTAACAATGCCAATTTCCATATATTTTTAGGATGTACCCGTCTCTCTCTCTCTCTCTCTCTCTCTCTCTCTCTCTCTCTCTCTGTGTGTTTGACAGTATTGCATTTTCCGGAAGAATAATTTGGGAATTGGCGAAGATGAAAATAGAGCTTTTCCATTCTTGTTGCGACGTCTCCACCTGATCTTGCGACTTTCCCTGGACTTGAGAAAACTTCTTGATCGTTCTAATGCTGCCTTTTGTTGCATTTGTCTCCAGTGGCGCTGCGCAACTCAGAGTCTTTTGCCAGATGTCCTCTTTACAACGAGGAAAGCCGAAAGGAGCTCGTTATAGTGCCGGTGTCTGGGGAAGAGGAGGGAATTTCATTAAAGCTTTGAAAAACTTGGACTGAAACGTGAACGCCAGAGTAACCACAAAACAGCCTTCTTTCTTGAACACACATACGGGAGAAAAATGTCTCATTATTGTTTCAGTAGAGTATGAGAGACGTGAGTTTTTATATGTGCACAACTTCTAAAAATTTGAATCATTATTGTTTCAGTAGAGTAAGAGAGACGTGAGTTTTTTATATGTGCACAACTTCTAAAAAAGATGTATACGTTTTGAAAAAGTAGGTCTGTTTACATGCACAAATGCAGACATGCGTGCGTGTCCTGCAGGAAATCCTGTTGCTTCTGTTTATATTTCGTATATTTTTTAGAGGAAGTTTGAAGTTCATTGTATGTGGCAGTGGTGTGTTTCCCCAAACAATTTCCTTGCTTGAAACAACCTGTGTGGCAAGAGAACAAGTCGTATTAAATTGATTTTATCATTCGATTAGCATGATCATTTCCTCTTCGAAGTATAGATACTGAAGTATGACAGCAATAGTGCAACTCTCTCTCTCTCTCTCTCTCTCCGTCCTAATTTCTCCTTGCCCTTTCCCATCCTCCCTCTCGACCACAACCTTCCCGTATATCAACCACAAGTCGTCCCTATCAACCATATTTTCAACCACCATTACTGCCATGCTCAAGGACCATAAACGTATTGATGACAGCGACAGACAGCATAGCTGACAGCTTAAGAAGTTCTGTTGGGAGGACGTCACCTAAACACGCGCTTCCGTGTACGGGCTCAGCAAAAAAAATAGCCAACCAATGAAGGCAGACTTTTTTTGCTTGACGTTGATCCGAAAATTTTAATGATGCTCCCCGATTGACACTGAATAAATAAACGCAGTGCAGGCGTTCACTGATTGAGTCGACTGGTGGGATGAATTTCTTCTTTTGATGCCTGGTCTCTTGATGCACCCTAAAACAGAAAACATCTAGAAAATGAAGGGAGAAACGCCGAGTTTAACGCACAGGGAAATGATAGGCCCGCCTCTTGAAGGAGGGAAGGTTATATGAGTCATAGGAAAGGAGGAAGAAATGCTGGGAGCCTCGCAGTCCAAGGATTGCTGGTTCGTCCTTGAATCCTTCAATTGTGCTCCATATCAAAGAATAGATCGTTTGATTGTATTAACTAATATTGCATTCGTCATCCATTCAAGCGAGTGAATGCCTTAATGTATCAGGGTTGTTCGGGTAAACTGAAGTGAATGATATTTAATGCATGAGCAGTGAAATTGGTTTTGATGCACTGATGAATAAATAATTCAATTCGTGTATCGAGAGAGGCGCTCGACGGTGAAAATAGGTAATCGTTATAAAATATGAAAAGCAAGCTATATAAGTGAAGAAAAGTTCTTTGTTACAGTTATTTCATAAAATGAATATCTATATTTATTTGACGTACATTGACTGATTAAAGTGGGATATGTATAGATAATGGTAAAGATCTCTACTAAAATTTCATTTGGAAATATGTGACATTTTTCTTACATAAATAATCTCTTTAAAAAAAAGTTTGTTATATTCTCTAGAAATAATGATTAACTTTATATTATTTTTGACATCTGATTCACTGAAAAAATTAAACTCTTGAATGATTATCCTCAGCAAAGAATAATGATAATAGAAATTTATAATAAAGCCCATATTTCTTCGACATCGTTTGATTTATGGTGACACCTTCCTGCATTTATCCCAACAGAGGAAAAAAGATGACGTCAAATTAAATCCTGAGCAGAATTGCCAATCGGGCTGCAGCGTATTGGTCATTTACTGGCCATATTATTAGGCTAATTGGTCGGTTTTATTATAAGAACCAGATTTTTATATCATGTTTATTTCACTGAAAATGATTACGGGAAATCACGCTTGGTCATTAAAGGTCTTTGAAGTGTTGCTCGGTAAATTATCGCCCCCTCTTCCCCATTGCCTTTTATTTTATCTGTAAAGAGTAATGGTTTTGAATATAAATAATTATGGGACATTATGATAGGACGAAGCTTCTGGCGCTATATTAATTGTGTTTCACTTGCTCGAATCATTTTTTTGCTTGTTTCCTTCACTGTTGTTCATTGTTAGACCACCATGCCACTATATTTGATAGATCCATCAACGTGTTTACGTCCGTTGTTTGCAGAATTACATAAACAGAATGGCTGATGTTTGCAGAAACAAGCAAGAGTTTAAAAATGTTTGCAAGAGGAAGAGAAAGTCGAGAGCACACGTGAGAAAGAGTCAAGTTATGAGGGTAATGGAAACCATCCAAGCAAAGCTCTTAAGTATTAATATGCATGCTGTAATTATGTAAACGGTTGTGAGTAAGTATAGCGGATGGTAGGAGGATGAGCGAAGAGGTGAATCACAGAAGAGGTGAGGAAAGAAAGGTAGCTGGTTGTTTGCAAAAGATTGGGAAGAGAATTGAATTGCCTTGGGAACTAAAGGTTTGGAAATATGAAGGCATTGTTGGCCTATCTCACCTTTCTAGACGTATACAGTGTGCATGTTGAAGGCAAACGAATTTAAGAAAAAAAAAAAAAAAGGTTGAAGCTGTTCAGATGAACAGCTTGAATGGTACTTAAGGCATAAGAAAAATTAACAATGAAAAATGTAGTGATACACACAAGTAGTTATAAAAGCTTTAACGTAGGTGGACAGTTGGTATGGCATATTAGGATGAGGATGAACGAGGATATGTTTGCTGGCTTCAAGATAGTAAGACTCAGAGTATTAATAGGAGCAATGAAGGTGTTGGAAAAGTAAAGGTTTAATACCTGCGGAGAGTGCATGCATTAAGTTTGTCTTTATTATTTATTATATATATATATATATATATATATATATATATATATATATATATATATATATATATCATCACGTTCCATATTTTCGTGCCTCCGTTATACATAAATACTTCTGTACGTATAAAGACACGCACACATATATATGTATGTGTGTGCACGCGCGTGTTTTTGTGTGCGTGCATGTATGAGCGCATAAGATATTTAGATATATATATATATGTGTGTACGTGTATATATATACACTCACACACTATATATACTAAGCGCGCGCGTGTGTGTGTGTGTGTGGCTCTAGATCAACCGTACATATATACATGTTATGTGTATCTGTTCTTATGCATAGGGTTTAAATAGATGCTCAGTATATTTGTATATGTACACAAATACACACACACACACTATATACATACATACATACTTTTATCTATATATATATATATATATATATATATATATATATAATATTGATCTTGAAGTGATTACAAGCTGCATGAGTAATCTACACATGAAGAAAGGACAAGTGGTACTTTGTTTTAGAACTGATTATTTATTTATTCCTTTTAGCTGCGTTGGGAGTTTTTCTGATTTCCAGAATGTGATACTACATTAAGCACTGCCCTACTTAATGGACCCAACAACTCCTATCATTTTACCATTAAGCGTCTCGTGCTTAGAGTATTACCGAGGGCTTATACAGTATTATTCAACCAAAGCATGCATTTCCTATTTGCGAAATATGACTCGTTACGATTATTTATTGCACATTATATATAGAGGAATGACTGGAATAGGTTTATTTTATATTAAGATTTTTGTTCGTTCAGTTTCACTTCCATGTGACGCACTGTCTTATATGACAAGGGGTGTCTATACTCTGTTTTTTTCCATCTGTCCGTCCGCCTGTGGTGTTTTGGCATGGTAACACTGCGTCCTGGGCTTTAAATAGTTACGCTATGTGTAAGTTTTAGGTAAATAAAAGGATATCTGGGTGTACATTTGCAACTGAAAAGTGTTTTAATAATTTACTTTATGCAAATTACACCGTTAATATTCGAAATAGGATATTATTTAAAGCCCAAGAAGCATGTTACCATGCGCAAACACCACAGGCGGATGGACAGATGGAAAAAAACAGAGTATAGTTACTCATTATGTGTAGTTTATTTTACAGTACTGTTTTTCAATACTCTGGACTTGATATCATAGGTAAAATCAGTATAATCAACTTCCCTGGGCAATTATTACTCTTGACTGCCGATTCCGAAGAGATCCATTTGACCCCCATTTTTATGTGGCGTATCAACACTTACTTTTAGGGCTGCGCTCCCGTTATTTCATTCGACTTTTGTTCAGGCCTAGACCACATGAGGAAATTAGGTTACAGACTCCATCGCCGCTTGCATTCGAGCGAATAACGGCCCTTCCAAACGTGGGCTTCGTCGAGCCCTCAAAATATATTTTTCTTTTCACGTGTAATAAAGAATTAAGCAAAACTCATATATATACACACACACACACACACACACACACACACACACACACACACACACACACACACACATATATATATATATATATATATATATATATATATACACACACACACTCTTTTGGGGTAGCCTCGTTTGCTATAGCTTGATAGGTACGTTATGACGCCTCTGATTTGTATAGTAAGTCTAATGTGATTGGTTGTTTGTCATTTCATTTATTTTTATTTGAATAATTTTGGTCGCGAAATCCTTCTCTTTTTACATCCTTTGGTATATGTGCATGTAGTTTAGTTTGTACCAGGCACTCTCATCTCTTAATTACATGATTACTGATTAATTGTCAGTAGTATATATTTCCGTGTTGAAGGTATTCCGTGATTTGTTTTATTGACCCACATTTCGTCAGGAAAATATGTGAATTGTAAGATTTATTTCCATAATTTTGCGTTTAAGTTTTATTTTTATGTATTTATTTGTAAAGACAAATCATGAACTTTAATGCTATTTCCACAACCATTCCCCGAACAGTTCTGTTAATGTGTGTTTTGTGTCTATTCACATCACTGTGGATCTGTTGTTGTACGAACACGAGCGTGCACTATTTTATGTATACTGCAGAGTATATCGCCTATTTAGGGAAGAGTTGTAAAGCATTTTTATGCCATATACTCTGTCGATAGTTATAAAGTCATTATCCCCATGATACAAATTATATATATATATATATATATATATATATATATATATATATATATATACATATATATATATGTGTGTGTCATATCACATTTTGGTGTAGTAGGTAAAAGCTTCACTGACGTTCCTGGATTTTGAAAGGATCTATGGGTTCGCGCCCTGGTCCAGGCAAGTCTATATCGAGAAAAAATTCCCCTTCGGTTAAGCATATATGAAAATATATTATATACATACATATATATATATTCACATATATATATATATGTATATATATATATATATATATATATTATATATATATATATTTTATATATATATATAATATATATATATATGCGTGTGAGTGTTTGTGTTAAGGGTTCAGATGTGCTTAAAGAGGACAGTATAGAGAGAGAGAGAGAGAGAGAGAGAGAGAGAGAGAGAGAGAGAGAGAGAGCTTTATCTATCGTGTACTCATAAACTGGCAACATGTCCATTAAACGATTAAATAGAAGCCACCAAACATGTTTGTTTTCCCCCTTATTTGGGTGGAAATTTACCGGGATAATTCTGTTAACGCTGGCGAGTGTTAGACCTCGAGTGGCTTAGTGGAGGGGTCACAGAGATAGGGGCAGAGAATTAGGGAGATGTTGATAAAGGGAGAAGTAGGAAGATGGGAAAGATGAGGGGAATAAATGGTCATTAGTGGAATACAGAAGCAACGATCAAGAGAAGAGCAGTATGAGTGAAAAATGGCGACACGAGCGAGGAAGCAAAATTCAAACGAAATTTGGAAACGGTTAAATATTGGGAGAACTGGTAAAGTGAAAAACCGTTGAAATGGAAAACGAAAGAGGCCTCTGATGCGTAGAATGGTAGTTTTGCACTCGTACTGGATAGAGAAACCTGACGGAAGAAGTGAATGGAAGGGATGTGCGAAGGAAAGAAACTCGGCACCTTGTTAAAGGTAGGAGAGAGTGCTGGAAAGAAATAAAGATTACAACGAAAGGAAAATACAGAAACGGAGACCAAGAACACCGATCAAGGCAGGAATGGAGCAGAAAATAAATAGAAAAACCTCTAGGTGTTGATAAAGGAGAAAAAGAATGGAAGGAGAAGGTAGTGAGCGTGGATGACTATGGAGGTAAGATCACATCCCTGGATAAACTTCATCTGAGGAGTCAGTCGGATACATTCATTGTGGTGGAGTGTTATTGTTTGTGGAACAGCTTGTGAGTTATTTTGTGACAATTATGTTCATTGCGAATGGTTGGGTTCCATAAAACTGTGTTCTTTGAACGTGGAGGAAGGTCATTTTGTTCCTTTCTTATTTTGCTGGTAATTAAAACCTAGACGTAAGCCTATGGAAAATTGAGGTGTTAGTTGTAAATCGAATAATTTAGAATTAAAAAGTGGGGTTCTCTCTCTCTCTCTCTCTCTCTCTCTCTCTCTCTCTCTCCATTGATAACAATGATGCCTGTGTTATCACTAGACCATTTACAAGTATGAGATCAACTTAATCCATGCTGCATTTAGAGCCCATATGGGAGGCGAATGGCCATTAAATGAGAATGTATGAGGCTGTGATCATAAAGGATTAGTGAGAGAGAGAGAGAGAGAGAGAGAGAGAGAGAGAGAGAGAGAGAGAGAGAGAAAGGCAGTGTTGAAGCATTTGTTGCAGCCATCAACGATTACACATTCATATCGAATGATGTTCTTTTACACACGAATTTTTGTCATCTTCATCTTTTTATATTCACAAACAAGAAGCCACAAATATCGTATGATATTGAAGTCATTATACCTTCAGAAAACCTTACACCCAAGGAGAATTATTATAATTGATAAATGTATCTATCCGGCCAGGATTCGAACCTCGCCCTGGTCGGGTTAAATTATTCATAAGTTTTAGCGATATATATATATATATATATATATATATATATATATATATATATATATATATAGTATATGTATATATAATATATATATATATATGTATGTATATATATATATATATATATATATATATATATATATATATATATATATATATATATATATATATATATATAATGTACTTATGTATATATGCGCACATGCACTCAAAGTAATATTTGTGTGTATTTCAACATTAAACCGTTTTGCCTTACAAGGAATATCTAAAGATAAAAGATAAAATGGAGAAAATGGTCACTTCCACAATCGTACTTTAAACTCTGGAACCATGCCCATAAATGTCAGACGATCCTCTTCATATGATGCCAACGGCGACCACACTTTCACTTCTGCGGGATGCAGGAAATGAAAGACTGGCATTTGGCCACTGCCTCTGTGAATATCACCAAATGGCCAGGGGCATGGCGTATGCAACCCTGTACCGACCATTTTGCACAAAATGGAGACGAACTAAATAATGCTTAAGATATATACAATTTTCCTAGCTTACGCCTTTAGATTGGTGACTTCAGAAGAGTAGAGCAGTCCTTTTCTTAGCTTGTCCCTAGGCAGAATGTACGGTGCGTCTACTTACTGTTAAATGTGTCTCTGAAGAAATGTTTTCAGTTTGCGTGTAAGGCCATTCTGAGAGAGAGAGAGAGAGAGAGCGAGCGAGAAATGAGACGTCATCAAACTTTCATATATTGGTTATTTACTTAACTGACTAGGCACTAATATGTATTTATGTATCCTTTATCTCATGTAAACCTTTTTTACTAATATATGTATATATATACATAATGTGTGTGCATGTATGCATGTATATAAAAGAAAGAGCCAAAGAAAGGGAAGGTGGTGGATCCTTCATCTGGCCTTTCCAGGGGGAATGAAGCTGGTTTTAAAGTCTAGGCACTTGGAAAGCGTGGTTAAGTTATTGCTGATATTATGTTTTAGATAAGGGATCCTTCAATAGTCATCTGCTGCTGTTAACTTAGATATGTATATATGTGTATGTGCTCCTTTCCTTACATTTTTAAGAACTAATTTTGCTCTCAATATTTTACTTACGTGTAGGTTTGTATTTGTTTGCCTAGATGTGAGTTGTGTATACATGTGTGCGCAAGAAAAGATAGATGAATTGTTTGATGGGTGAATGCAATAGGTGGTACAATGAAATGTTAGAAATGGTTACTCATAAGCCTAAATTTATTTAAGTCCAACGAAATTCGCTCAGAGAAAAATGCCGTAGTTTCTGTTCGTTCTCAAAATGTCAAAGAGCATGAAATGCTATTTATGGGATATGCCTTTTATGTATCATTGTTTTGATATTAAATAAAGTTGATACTTAGATTACACGCTCACGTGAAGTCCTGAACGAGGTACTATGCTTTGTGCGACATGGAAGCTTTCAGCAAAGTGTAATGGGTGGAATCCCACATCTGGATATGAAGCCTCGCTGAATTAAGTGATCATCCCGAACACACACACACACACACAGAGACAGTGTGCTATTTAAATGAATTATGCATATTACATTTAAATAATATATATAATATATATATATATATATATATATATATATATATATATATAATTAAAACTAGATTGCTCAAGTATCAGAATGCAATCCTTAAAGCGCCCTCCAAGTATTAGCCAATTTTGTCGGTTATTGAGGAATCGTTCATGGGAGCAATGCCCAATGCAGTTTTAGAAACGGGAGTAGAGCGAGATCCCTCGTTCGTCTCTTGATAAAGAAGGAAAAAAAAAAGAGAGAGAAAAAAGCCGCAGTGAAAGTGGAACTACTCGTTGGAGGTTTGCGAGCACTGGCTCCAGACTGGGCTTAGTCTAGGCCAGGCCTAATGCCTAGCTAGCAATGACTAGCGATACCAAGTATTTTCTATGTTATCGGTAGCCGACTTAATATAGTATCAAGAATCATCCAGCAAAACCTACCACAAACAGAACACTAGGACGGTTCCCACTAACGTGACCTTGTACAAAATGAATGCAGAAATACTAGGTCCTAATCATGTTACCAGAAGCAGATGTCCTTTTTTATCGGAAGGGAAAAATAAGCAAGTCAGTGGGCTGCAATGAGAACTGAGTACGTAAAGTGTTTTGAGGTGCCCAAGCAAAGCTTGTCATTGAATGCTAGCAGAACCTAAATGCTAATTAATCGCTGTCAGGGCTTGATGGAATATTTGATTCAGTTTTCTTTTACTTAAGTTTCAGGCTAAATTTTCTTGATAAGGTTTTGTAGGAGGATTCTCTTGTTTGTTGCATTTCCAAGTCAACCGAAAGGAAATTCTCCCGAAACCAAAAGTCAATCGAGCTGATTAGACCAGTTGATGAATTAGGCTGTTGGTCTCTTGCCTTTGCAGAGTTCGAGAAAAAGAAAGGGATTTTACGGTTTTTTACTTAGATTCAGAACGGGTGTTTATTACCTGCTTATTTATTTATTTATTTTTATCTTGGTTTAAGTGCATTCTGTTTACAATACGTCCATTTTCCTCATTCTGTTATGGCGATGTCTTGGTATTATTTGTAGTTGAACTTCTACATCCATGAAATCAGGTGTTCAGTGGGTCATCTTGACAGTGAGTGTGTCAATTTTGTAAAATGTACAGTACGTAATAAAAGAAGAGATAAAGAGAAGAGTGTGAGCATGTTTAGGAACACGGCATCTGAAGAAAGAGACAATACAAAACGACTTTTGTAGGCCTTCGATGACTGGTAGGTAATAGCACCTGCATGCACGACGTAGTACGTCGAACCTGCACCTGCCAACCACTTACTGAACTGCAGAAAGTGAACGCTGACACCGCGAAACCATTTTTTGTCCTATCTCGCAAGCGGTCGTTTTATGAAACCGGTCTTGGAAGCTGAACGACTTCAGTAGATTGTTAGTAGAGCAGTTCATGCGCAGCTGTATAACAGTCAGTTTAATCTGAATGGGTTACGGTAAACTTTGGTCGTACCCTCAAATTGTAATGAGGAAACAGCCATGGCGCAGGTCGACACGTGACTCTCACGAGCGCGCGCATTTTTGAACGCCGCTCTCTCTCTCTCTCTCTCTCTCTCTCTCTTCTTTCCCGTTGCTATGACAACCAGAGCTGTTGGCCAATATTAAGGCTGTCCGCGATGTTTCCTTTCTGTAGAGAGAGAGAGAGAGAGAGAGAGAGAGAATATGTATCGACCAGTGTTGATGTCTGTTAGAAAACTGACAAGCAATGTCGGGTAGATCCTATGAAAGAGAGATGTGAGCAGGAGGATCAGTGTTATACTTATGTTGTTTTAGCATTTTATTTTTTTGTTTTTTATTAACTGTATTGAAGTAATTTTGCTCAGTAGTTTTTGCTGATTGGATTACATTACTTTGCAATGAAAGTTTGAGTAAATTTCATTAGTATTTAGTTCCCGTTAAGAATGGTGATTCCTGAGAATGATTCCTGAGAAAAATACCAGGAGCTACAAATTAGTGAAATATAGTCATACTTTTTGTGCATAATAATGTAACTCTTTAAAAAAATGTGGGAAAAATATTTTAATATGCGTTGACTTACAAACGCACGCACGTGTGTGTTATATATATTATAATATATATATATATATATATATATATATATATATATATGTATATATGATATATAATATAATATATATATATAACATATATATATATATATTATATATATATATATATATATATATATATATATATATAACAAATTGCAGGTGCACCACAGGGAAAATGAAACATTTGGTATAAATCCTGATTGATTTCGCCACTGGTTTTCTAAGACATCTTGAGATTAACTAGTTTGCGTTTTGGCATCGCTAGTTGCAAAATATAGATTGAACTCATTTGTACCCACCAACTAACTGGCTCTAGAATTACTGAGACTATTAGCTCTCATTGGGGCAGAGCACGACATCGCAAGAATTCAGAGTTAAAATGATGATTAAAGATTTTGTCGTGTTTGAACTAGACCGATGAACGAGACAGAGACAGAGAAGCCTTGCTCCGATAGAGACAATTTCACATTCATGACGAGAGAGAGATATATAGATTACCCTGTCATCAGAGCTAGAAAAATGAGTTTTGTTACTCCCGAGACGTGTAAATTCTCCTTATCAAGAAAGTTAAACTTGCCTGAAGGCATGGGGGAGATCTTCTCTCTGTCAGAACCAGAAGGATTACTTTTCCATCAACGTAAAATAGATAACTCCTTTCTCCGAGCAAGGAAGATATCATCTCCTGCCACCTGAGGAAAGCGTCTCCCTCACATTGAGAAAGATAACTTCAGACAAGCGAGAATAATGATTGTACCTTCAAGCAAGGAAGACCAATGTTATTCTCTTACAAGAAATGAGTGAAAATTATGAGCTCTTTGGTCGCTACTCATTGGAGAAGAGGGTTGGCTAACTTTTATCCGCGATTCGGACTGCATCTTTTGGTACTTTCTGCTTTGGCAGCGCTGGTATATCTTTTTGCTCATTCAGTCTTAGACTCGAGCGATAATCATAATGTTGTTTGGAGATCAAGTAACTAGATTTTGCAATGACCAGAATCTAGAACAACATGTCCGTATACTGGTTGTTTCCAAACCTCATTTATTAAATCAATGCTACCGAGCATGGTAGTACTAAAATAATGCAAGTTTTGTTTGACATTGGATGATGTATTTAAACTCGCACTTTCCAGAATATTCTGAAATAAAGAAAACAAAATTCACATATTTTTATTAAACGTCTAAATTCACGGTATATTTACAGTTTATGTGGTTTTCTTTCCCTGGAGCTGATATGCAAAAACATTTTGATATATATATATATATATATATATATATATATATTATATATATATATATATATATATATATATATATATATATATATATATATATATCCCCCCCTTGGAAAATATGCTGCTGGCGTCCATGATCCATATAGCTCAGGTAATTGTTCGTTTTCGATGTAATTTTAAAGTTAAACCTTTTCAAAATCTTAAAAGGAAAACGACGGCAACTCTCTCACCATGGAATCTTGAATAGTATCATAACGCTAGACCGACGTCACGTGTCAGATGATGAATCGGCCCGCTAACCGAGGCTGTTGTTATAGCAACCAACAGGATCTCTCTCTCTCTCTCTCTCTCTCTCTCTCGTCTCTCTCACGGTTCTCCTCATCTTCTCTTCTCTCTCTCTCTCTCTTCTCTCTTTCTTTCTTTGTGACTGGCTTTTCAACATCCTTTGTTTAATATCTTGAATATAAGGCGGCATGGTAGATGAAAATGAATGTCTCCCATGTTAGGATACAATAAATGTAACAATGTTGCCTGTTGGCTGCTATAGAATTAGGATACAATTGAGTGTAGTAGTATAAAGGCATCATAAGAAATATGATTTATTAAAATGCTCCCAGTATTGTAATTCTATAAAGAATAGGAGTACAGTGGACCACTCATTGTAGACCTTCCTGAAATTTCCTGCTGTGGAGTATATGTTCTTCCAGTGATACAAGAGTAATGTGGATTCTATAGTGTCAGTTTGCAAAGAAATTCTGTACGCAGGTATTTATTTAGCGCCTCAGTGGCGTGATCGGTATGGTCTTGGCCTAACCGCCACAGTGGCCGTGAGTTCAATTCTCGGGCATTCCACTGACGGGTTACAGATGTGTGTTTCTGGTGATAGAAGTTGACTCTCGACGTGGTTCGGAAGTCACATAAAGCCGTTGGTCCCGTTGCTGAATAACCACCGGTTCCATGCAACGTAAAAACATCATACAAACAAACAAACAAAAGCAGGGATTTATTTAAAGCGATAGCAGCGGATGCTTAAATCCTGAGACTTGAGACTATTTTGCCGGAGGTGTGGCAATCAATCCTTGTGGGCAGAGGAAGCTCATCTTACTTTTGCCTTCCACTGCTCAGGGCATGTGCACCGTTCTGTGCGGATGGTGTGGCGATGTGAAATCAGACTCGTCCATCTCTTCATATTTATTGTCCACACCAATACTGATATTCTAACTTAGCATCACAAATAGTCCATTTGTTCAGCATAGCTGCAGGGGAAAAAAGACAGAGTTCCTGAATATTAGCTCCCAACATTGATCATAAGAATAGCAGTTACTTGGAAGTAAGTAAAAATTAGATACACTATATTGTATATTATGATTAGGGCGAATAATTATGGCAAAACTTATCACGGTTTGGGGCTCATTAACAAACGGTACTTTTATGTTTCAAATCACAACTTCGTAGAAAACTTCTACAATCACTAACGAGATGCAGAATATTAAGTATATCTCAGTTTTACCAGGCCACTGAGCTGTTAATTGAGCTGATTAACAGCTCTCCTATGGCTGACATGAAGGATTAGATATTTTTACGTGGCTACGAACTAATTGGTCACCTAGCAACGGGACCTACAGTTTACTGTGGGATCCGAAGCTCATTATATCGAGAAATGAATTTCTATCACCAGAAATAAATTCCTCTGATTCCGCGTTGGCAGAGCAGGGAATCTAACCTCGGACCAACGGATTGGCAGCCGAGCTCGAAAGCCACTCGTCCAGCGAGGAAGTAACGAGATGCAGAATATTTAGCACTTTGAAGCGAGGTGCTAACAGAGTTTCATAGAAATTGGTTGTTTCACGACTATAAACCTGATATATTATATAAAATTGAGTCATGTTTCATGGAAATATAATTGCAATGTCTGTGACAATGGCAGGAGGAGACGTCTGTTTGCAAGCTTTCGTGAGAGGAGACAACTTAATGAGGCCTTTAATGCATTCTGAATCTCCGCATCAGAGCTTCAGATACTTTCCAGCGGCATGAAGTCAAGCTTGCTTAGGAGCGCACTGTGTGAAGCGGACCACTTTATGTCTTGACACAACAGAGGAAAGATTCGAAAACGCCTAAATGGATTTACCGAAAACGACTATTACAAGTATATTGATTGGCTGTAGAATCTGCAAGGTGTGTTTGCCCGTTTATCATCCCTATGATCTCTCCTCTCAAGAAGTTCTTCGCTGGACGAGTGGTTTTCGCGCTCGACTGCCAATCCGGTAGTCCGAAGTTCAATCCCCGGCTCTGCCAACGCGGAATCAGAGAAATATATTTCTGGTGATAAAAATTCATTTCTCGATATAGTGTGGTTCAGATCCCACAATAAGCTGTAGGTCCCGTTGCTAGGTGACCAATTGGTTCCTAGCCACGTAAAAATATCTAATCCTTCGTGCCAGCCGTAGGAGAGCTGTTAATCAGCTCAGTGGTCTGGTAAAAAAATAAGATATACTTAACTTCTCCTCTCAAGATAGTTACTGCCAAAGTATTCCATTATTCGTCTGAGTTTTGGACTGTCCCCAAATCCTATTTATGAAAACCTATTCAGTTTTTACACATTCTGCTGCACATTTTCTTACCTCGAAAAATGGCACTACTTATGGCTAAATTGAATCTTGGGGGTTTGGGGCCTTGGGGAGAGAGAGAGAGAGATTGCGTGTGTGTGTGTATGTGTATGCGCGTGAATTTCCAGACTTTACCTCATATACAGGAAAGAAAGAATAATGTTAGATCTGTAAGTGTCGAATCTTCAGTATACATGTCTGACTTAATTCTATATAAACCCCAAGACAGAGGAAGAGAATAAAATACAGTAAATTTGTAAATTTCTGACCTCGAGCAATGAACGATCTCCTCATTCTCTCCAGTAGCTACATTGGAAAAGGAGAAAAGTTATTATATGTATGCGTGAAACCACTATTGAGTAATTAAATGTCATTACATGTAACAAGGGACAATTTACCTGGCAAAACGAAGAGTTTAAATTACCATCGTTCACTACAGAATGTGAGTAATAGCGGAGCCTGCGTAGAAAGCATATCGCGTCATTCTTTCCAACCACTAGCATAAGGGCCCTCACTGGAGGATGACAGTTCTATAAATGTGGAGCAATGCTTTATGTTGATGTGTATGCATTTGTAAGTATATTCATACAGACGCGCTGACAGTTTCCCTCCGTGTAGAAGCCGTGTTCAACTTTCTGTTCGCAGAGTTGTTTACCGGTCCAAAGAGTGGTATCTTTGCCACATTTTTTGGTCGGCTCGAGCAACTGTAGAGGGATATGGAAGTGATTTGGGCTTCGAAATCTTTTATTTTCTTTGTTTGTCTTTGTTATCGTGCCAAAGGTTTCTCGAATCGAAACGAGGGAAAACCCCTTCATCGCCGTGTGCAGTCAGGGTTTTGTCTTCTATTGTGGCCGCCTGATGTTCCTTGAACTCAGACGGGAAGAGAGAGAGAGAGAGAGAGAGAGAGAGAGAGAGAGAGAGATATCTTGGGTACCTATGAAGAGGACCATTGTAGAAATGTCGCAGTACATTCTTCTGCGTTTACTTGTTTAATTGTTCATTTTTTGTCATTTTGGAGTTTGGGTCGAGCGGGGATGATGGGGAATGGTTGGGTTCATGTTCCGCATTCACTGTGTCTACTATATTTGCTATATGGAAATTGATGTTGGCCTCTCCCAAAAAGGTTATTTTAGATCTAGGAAAAATACCATAGTTGAAACGCAACAGCACACACTTCGCTTTGCTGTTTTTAGTTGTTACTTTGGCTTTTGTAGTAATTGTGTTGCCAAATTTTTCAATCGAACCTGTTCGAATTAGTTTTTGTTTATCTTTTATTTACCTCTGTACACTCCCTTGGTTTTCAGTCCACTGTTTCGGTATTTGCAATTATGCCATCAACTTTAGGTCAGTTACCATGCATCCTATTGTTGATTTTGCACTTCCCCTGTCGATGGGACTGGGTTTTTTGTCAATGACTACAAAAGGTATTTTCACTAATGTTATGTCTTCGATAAATGAAGGGTAAAGTCTCGAGATCAGCAAGCTGTTTTTTTTTTTTATTGTATATTACTTTAATGGGAAGGTAAATCCATAGTAGTTTGCGTGTTTGGTTATGTTATTCAAACTCTATACAAATAATTCAAACTCTATACAAATAACAAAACTTAACACGCATACTACCGTGGATTTACTTTCTCATTTTATTGATTTTTGATTATGGGTTTTCTTTGAATTAATTTAGTGATAATGACGATAAATTTCTTGTTTCGCTGTGCTTTGATATGTATGCCGTTTATTATGAAAACATTTTTGTTTGATAGATTCCCTCATTTCGCATAATTATTTTCTGTGTATTATTATGTTTTGTTCATATCGGCACAATTTCACAAGTCACTTTCATTTTATTTTCCTGATTTTCATATTCGGTCCTCTGGACTACACACGCCATCTTTTTCCTTCTTCGTTCAAATACTTAATTACGGGAAAAAATCTGAATAGATTCCACTTTAATTACAGCTCCATACGAGAGAAGGAATCTTATTTTTTTTTTCTTTTCTTTTCTTGTACGATATTTCATATGTTACTTCAAGTTTGAAAGTGATATGGAACTTTTTTTTAATCCTTCTCCTTTGCACGTTCCTTCCGAAGTATTAACTAGGACGACTTCTTTATTTTTTATTTCATTTCTTAAAATTTTTGGACCATATGCTTCAAACGTATTAATATACGTGGCCCCGAAGCCCCTCACGTATTTTTCCAGGTGATGAGGTCTAATTAACCTGTGCCACTCAGTGCCAGACGGTGCCACGGGTAGGCTATGGCTTGGACGTAATTGAATAGTCGTA
The DNA here is from genome assembly GCF_015104395.2 of Macrobrachium nipponense. Taxonomy (NCBI): domain Eukaryota; kingdom Metazoa; phylum Arthropoda; class Malacostraca; order Decapoda; family Palaemonidae; genus Macrobrachium; species Macrobrachium nipponense. The sequence goes on along the minus strand of NC_087218.1, from coordinate 58,337,040 downwards.
TGGTGTTCATTTCTCCTATATTAAGATTTTTGCCCACGGTATCAGAAATATTATTATTATTATTATTATTATTATTATTATTATTATTATTATTATTATTATTATTATTATGGACTGAAACGACTTGAGGACTTAAGGTGTGAGTCGATCAGTCAGTTATAGTGGACTTAATGATCATTAGCTGTAATTAGCGGTTGTTTTCCCTCGTCGACATCGTCATTACCATCGTTAATAAGTCATTTTCTCACAGGTTACCGTGGCCTGCGAAACGTTGCACTTTCAGTTGTCAATTTCCTTTTAAAATCGTTTTAAAATCTTCAGAGTAGTATTGATCTTCTCTTGGCAGAGTGTTATTTTGGTTTTCAAGATTTAACGTTTTCGTT
>NC_087218.1:58304157-58331657 GCF_015104395.2 Macrobrachium nipponense | reverse complement strand
AAAAACCTTATCCCTTGAGGCAAGTCTCTCTCTCTCTCTCTCTCTCTCTCTCTCTCTCTCTCTCTCTCTCTCTCTCTCTCTCTCTCTCTCTCTCTCTCTCTCTCTCTCTATTAGGGAAATGGGCCTCCTTTGTGCTGTTGCAATTTAAAAAGATTATTAAAGGAAGCGATAGAGAAATAACTGAATAAATACAGGTAGATTATCAGGCAACATTTTCAGTCTGAAGATATTACCGTGTTCAAGTAAATATCCTTAGGCGATATATCAAGTTTCGAGGTATGATAGTGTTTAAGTAAACATCTTTAGGCAATATGTAAAGTTTCAAGATATGATGGTGTTCAAGTAAACATCTTTAGGCAATATGTAAAGTTTCAAGATATGACCGTAAGTAAATGTGTTTAGGCAATACATAAAGTTTCAAGATATGATAGTGTTCAAGTAAATATCTTTTTAAAGATACGTAGATGTTCAAGTATATATCCTTAGGCAGTATATCAAGTTTCAAGATATTATAGTGTTAAAGTGAATATCTTAGACAATATATCAAGTTTCAAGATATGTCGGTGTTCAAGTATATATATCTTTATGCAGTATATCAAGTTTCATTATGATAGCATTCGGGTAAACATCTTTGTTGCAAAGAACCGGACCCTTATTCGTGTGTGTTTAGAAATAGTGCGGTAATCTGTATTTCTCGCTTAGACAAAATTTAAATAATGTCCTATTTAAATTGGTCCAATTCCCTCAGTTAACACACGCCCAAAGAAAACAAGACATTTTTGAAAGTTACTAGAATTGACGTTCCATGGGCTTGGATGTATTTGAAGTCATAAAATATTGTCGACAACAACTATGTCTATGTCTATGTCTGACGGTTTATCAAGTATCCCTGCTTTCGCTATTAAGCGTTCAGACGGGATTTCCTAATCACTTATATTATAGTTAAAAATTTAAAAGTCTATATAATGTAAAGAGGGTTAATTGCATTTGTCTCAGTATTATAGCTGAGTGAAACTGATGCCGGGAGTTGATTATACAATCTAGGAGCGCAGTGCTTAAAAGTTCTCGTACCTTTGAGAAATATGTCATTGCGCATCAATAGTACGTTCTTTAAACAGATTAAAACCAGTAGACAGTATCAGGAGGCGCATTTAGTGATCTTATGCTTCGCATTCCAAGAAATCCATTCCGGAAGGGAGGCTTACTCCTGAAACATGGCTGGTGAGAGATTGCGCCATTTTCGGCAAGAGGAACCATTCAGGGGCTTCGAAGGAGGAAAGTTTAGTCCTGTGATGACTGCACTTAATAGCGATCATTTTGTGTGTGTGGTGAGGCGTGTGGTAAATCTCTTGCGCGGTCCCGCACACACATGTAGTAGAAAGAAAAGGGTGTGTGTGTGATTTCGTGATCCTCAAGTACGAAAGTTACTTAATAAATTAGTAATAAACGAGTTAAAAAAGAACGAGAGAGAGGAGAGAGAGAGAGAGAGGCGGACATTAATAACGAGGATACTTTAATCTGAATTGAAAGCGGATTCAAGGCACGTGCCCAAGAGGGAAGTGTATTAGTTGTTTGAGTAAATCTCAATAGAAGTGATTTGAGTGTAAATACTCGAAAGGAACCCAGGAACGAATAGATGTATAGAAATGAAAAAAGTTCTCTGAGGAGAAAAGCAAACGTAATGAGGAACACGTGAGAAATTTGACCACAATGAAAAGAGTAAACGAAGCTTTGGTAGGAGGTTACAAGGGTACGTGAAAGGCAGAGAGCCTGATAGGAAATTAGGCAGGAAAAATTGTGTGAGTTTGGAGAAAAACAGATGGGAAAAAATAGAGAAAAAAGATGCTTAAAATAGAAGAAATGATTAGTAAAAGAGAGAGAGAGAGAGCGAAAATCTTGTGCGTTTGAGAGACAAGGCGTTGAGTTGGGGGTTGGGGGAAGGGTTATGTAAATTGGACTTTGTCAAAATAGCCGAGTTGAATGAATATCTTCAGAGAATGGGAAAGAGTGAAAAGAAAACATTTTTGCGGAAGAGGCATGGAAGGGAAATAAATGCTAGTTTCGTAATTGGTTTTTGGAGCTTTGAGCTGACTGACACGTGGAGGAGGAGGAGAAGGAGACCTTACCTTACAGACCTTACATCTTGTTCGGGTTGCCCCAGGTCCCTCAGTGTGAGGCACCTCTAATGTCTACCAGAGAGTTGCTAGTACATCTTCCGGTATATTTTGCATCTTCCAATCTTGGATGGTCTGGGATGCAGTTTAGATATTTGTCGAGCTTATTCTTAAACACATCTACGCTCACTCCTGATATATTCCTCAGATGAGCTGGCAACGCATTGAATAGACGCTGCATTATCGATGCTGGTGCGTAGTGGATTAATGTCCTGTGTGCTTCCTTATTTTCTGGTATATTTTTGGGCACTATTAATCTACCTCTGCTTGCTCTTTCTGATATTTTTAGTTCCATGATATTTTCTGCTATTCCTTCTATCTGTTTCCATGCCTGAATTATCATGTAGCGTTCTCTTCTCCTTTCCAGACTATATAATTTTAAGAATTGTAGTCTTTCCCAGTAGTCTAGGTCCTTAACTTCTTCTATTCTAGCTGTAAAGGACCTTTGTACACTCTCTATTTGTGCAATATCCTTTTGATAGTGTGGGTACCATATCATATTGCAATATTCAAGTGTACTACGAACATATGTTTTATAAAGCATAATCATGTGTTCAGCTTTTCTTGTTTTGAAGTGCCGTAACAACATTCCCATTTTGCTTTACATTTTGCCAACAGAGTTGCTATTTGATCATTGCATAACATGTTCCTATTCATCATCACACCAAGGTCTTTAACTGCTTCCTTATTTGTGATGGTCCTCATTATTAGGTCCCTTATATGCATATAGCTTTCTTTCTCTGTCTCCATAATTTATTGATTCAAATTTATCAGAGTTAAATACCATCCTATTTACCTCTGCCCAATCATATACTTTGTTAAGGTCTCTTTGTAGAGCGTTCCTATCTTCATCACAAGTAATTTCTCTACTTATTCTTGTGTCATCTGCAAAACTACTCACTATACCGAATCCTTAACATTATTTGTCTATGTCTTCAATCATAATAACAAACAGTATTGCAGCTAACACCGTACCTTGCGGCACACCGGATATTACCTTGGCTTCATCCGATTTCTCGTCGTTTGCAATAACTATCTGTTTTCTGTTGTGTAAAAATTCTTTTAACCATCTTCCTACTTTATCCACGATATTGTGTTTTCTAATTTTCTTCGCTAATATATTATGGTCTACTTTATCAAAAGCTTTTGCAAAGTCTAAATAAACCACATCTGTTTCATTTCCGCTTTTCATATTTTTGAATATGTTTTTCACGGTGGACTAACAGTTGGGTTTGTGTACTTTTTCCGGGTACGAAACCATGTTGTCCTTTATTAAACAAATTATTTTTTATTAAATGTTTCATAATATTTTTCTTCATTACCCTTTCATACACTTTCATTATATGTGATGTTAGACTCACAGGCCTATAATTACTTGCCTCTAGTCTTGATCCACTTTTGAAAGTAGGGGTAGTAATATACGCTAATTTTGTGCTCATCATATATCTTGCCTGTATCTACACTTTGTCTTAATAATATTGCAAGTGGCTTTGCGATAGAATGAACTACTTTCTTTAACAAAATAGCAGGAATTCCATCAGGCCCTGCAGCAGCTCCATTTTTAATTTCATTAATAGCCTGCACAATATCAGCTTCATTAATATCTATGTCAGCTAAATATTCACTATTTTCATCCCTTACTTCTATATCATTATCTTCATTATCTATTCTAGGGGTGAATTCTCTCTTATATCGTTCTGCCAGTATGTTGCAAATTTCCTTTTTTTTCATTCGTTAATCTCCCTTCAATTCTCAGAGGGCCTATTTCTATTCTTCTTTTATTCATCTTCTTCGCATATGAGTATAATAGTTTTTTGGGGTTTTGCTTGATATTTAATAGGGTTTTTTCTTCCAAGTCCCGTTTTTCATTTTCTTTTGATTGTATAATCTTTTGTTCTGCATTTTCTATCTTACTTTTTAGTTCTATAACTTTCCATGCATTTTTTTCTTTTGCAAGACCTTTTTTCCACTTTCTGATTTTCTGGAACAAGATTCTTCTGTCTCTTGGTATGCATGAATGATGTTTTTACTTTTCTTCTTCGGTATATATTTTTACCACTATTATCTCCAATATTTTATATAATATCTCCGTATTTACCCTTATGTCATCACTTACGAAAATGTTATCCCAATCTTTGTTTAATTCTTCATTTTAATTTCTGACCATTTTATATTTTTACTGTAGAAGTTGTATTTTCCATATCCTTCCCACTTTTTCATTTCTTGCTTATCTCTATTTTCACTTGCTTTGGAATGAACTGTTAATTCTATGACATTATGGTCTGAAATACTCGCATTATAAACTATTATTTCTTTAACATAATTCATCTCGTTCACAAATACTAGGTCTAAAGTATTTTCCTTTCTTGTTGGCAGGTGATTTATTTGTTGAATGTTGTATTCTAGTAGCATATAATAGCTTTTCAAATTGCCTCTTATCTTCTGCACTACTATTACTCTCTTTTTTATATGTATAAGTACAACCACAATCTCCTATTCGTTCTTTCCATTCTACGAAAGGAAAGTTGAAGTCACCAGATAGGAGAATAGTCCAGTCCTTGTGATTTCTACATATATCATCCAATTTTTCAATTATTAAGTCAAACTCTTTAGTATTAGGAGGTCTATATATTACTATGTTCATCAATTTTTCAGATTCAAATTCTACCGCTATTAGTTCACATTCTGAGTTACTATATTTCTCATATATTTTTCCTTGTTTTTTGTCTTTCCCATATATTGCGGTTCCCCCTTGATTCCTATTTTTTCTATCTGATCTATAAGTTTGGAACCCTTTTATTTGATCATATTCCCAGTCTCTTGGAATACCAGGTTTTCACTTATATTCATTATATCTATTTTCTTTTCATTTTGGGTTAGTTCTTCTAAGTACTCTATTTTTCTTTTGAGTTACTCGTAACTAAACCCTGCGCATTCATCACTATGATGGTTTGCGTGTTTTCTCCTTCATTTAATACTGATAGTAATAAGGATTTTCCCATGTCTCTTTCCTGTTCTGGTATGTTGTTCTTTTTTTCATTTCCAGAAATTCTGACATTAAAAAATCCAACTTTTGTTCCATAATATTTTTTTTGATCTTCCCTTCCATCATAATTATTCATTTTGTGTCTGAATCTGCAAGTTTTCTCCGGTTTTCTGCAATATCCTCTTGCATAATAAATACAGTTATTATCTCTTGAGTAGAATTTCGGAGCTGATGCTTTGAAATTTTTTGCTGACACCTCTGCATATCTCATTGGTGGTTTGCTTTTCTCTTTTACCTGATATTCTTGATTTCTCTCTTTATTTGTTTCTTTCTTATTTTGGATTTTATTACTTGGTTGGTTATTTATTTGATTATGATTCATGGCTACAGGGTGCATATATTTGCATTTTTTGTCGAACTTACATCCTTTTCCTTCTTTTAGGTTTTTACATATTTTTGGATGCAGATCTCTGCAATCATCCCCATATCCATCTAAGTATGCACATTTACCATATATTTCATAGTTTTGACATATCTTAGGATGTTTGTAGTAACATCTTTCTCCAAATCTGCAATTCCCTCTTTTCAAAAGGTTGCAGATTTTGTCTTTCTTGTCTATTTTTTCCTCTTTCCCGTCATTGTATAGATCTGGGTAGAGCCTCTTCGGGATTTGCTTTTCTGTTGTCATATCGTAATTTATTTCTTCGTAGGTATGCTGCTTTATTGCCTCATATGTAGTATCAATGAGTATCTCTGCATCCATACTTTTATCTTGTTCTTTGTTTTCCTTATTTTTTTCTGTCATTTCATTTTTGTTTACTTCTCTTCCGTTTTCCTCTTCTTCTTTTTCTTCTTCTTCTTCCTTCCTTCCTCTTCTTCTTCATCCTCAACTATTTGTACATTCAATCTTGATTTAATAACATTGTCTATCCATGATAGACATGTTGAACAAAAAATTCTTGTATCTTTTCTCAAATCTTGTATTACCTCAGCACACTGTGGATGGGTCGGAATGTTGCATGCAGCACATTTTCTGATTAGGTTTTGTGGATTGACTATGCTATACCAAACCTTACACAGTTTGCATGCTTTTGGCATTCTTTTTCCTAATGCATCAATTAGTATATTCACAAGATTCACCTTATTCATTTTCTTTGTCGGAATATGTTGGTTTATGTATATTTTTCTTTATGAGTCTCTTGACCACTTGGATTTTATTTGGAACTTCTTCAATTATTTTCAGATGTTTTCATTAGATTTGTTCCAGTTTGAAGGATTATATCCTTCTAATATATCTATGAATGCTTTTGTATCTTTTTGGTTAGGACTGTTGCTGATTTCATAGATGAGAAATGCCAGTTCCCTTCCTGCTACCTCATCGTATTGCGAATCTGCTAAACACGCCAAATTACGCCACCTTTTCCCGCAGTTGGAACTACTGCCATCTTGTTCTGATTTATAGTATTACACTTGATAAACTAAACTTAGAAGACGCTTTATCCTACTATTTTCACACTAATCTTATCACCGATAGTTTCACGAACACTTCTAGATATTTCTCAAATTCTAGTCGTATGTTAAACTTGTGATATCTGTTGATTATTGTGACTTCACGCGGGTACGTCTCACCAAGCAAGATGGCTACTACGAGGAGAGAGAGAGAGAGAGAGAGAGAGAGAGAGAGAGAGAGAGAGAGTATAAAGAATCATCAGAAGCCATTGGCTGGGGGAACGAATCACTTTTTTTTAAGTAAAAAGAATTCAGAAAGATGAATGCCTAAAACAGATGTCAGTTTCAAAACTATGAATAAATAATGTAAAATAATGTGTAGGTCCTTTCTTGTACACAGCAATTGAAATCAGTTCTATCATTAATGCTGCTCGTGACTATAGTCTGTAGAAAATGAACACAACAAGTAAGTATAATTTTGCTATTACTACAGTTACTATTATTACCTGCGCTAGTGGCGCTGCCTCCGCGTAAGGACAGATGATTATGATGATGGCCTGAGGAACATAAGAATGGAAGCCAGTGTGAATGACGAAGACAAAAAATAGTAATTCCATCCAGCGAGGCGCTAATTCCGCTCTCATCCGCTTCAGCGGGTGAGAATGAGGTCAAATTGCTCCTCATTCGAGGTTATTAATTGTTACTGACAGCCCTGTCAGGAGTGAAGTATGTTAGGTTATACGTGAGCAGCGAAAGTCGAGGGGAAAGACACACATGCATTCCTGTGTATGACTACCATTAATACGCTATAATTCGTTGTCTGCATGTCGTCAACGATTTGCAGAGAGCTTAAGACAGCTGGGTAGGTTTTAGGAAGATGTTTGTAATCTCGGTAGATAATTGGAAGCAAAATTGTGAGAGCCTCAATGTGATTCTTATTCCCAATGACATGGTCCGTAATTACTGCTATCACATTCATTTGCAACGAGCCAAAGGGACGGTTGACCTGCGATGCCTTCTTTCCTCAGTGGATATGGAACGTTTCTCTATACGAATATAATACATTGACTTCCAAGAAATGAAATGTGGGAGAACTGAATCTGACTGTAAATATGTGTGTGTCTATCTAGTATAAAAACTAAAGTTTAGTCATGTCAACAATCTGCAGCAGTTAATTCTAGTATCTTTACCGTGAGGTGAAAATGTTCAGTGGAGATAACTGTACCAAACTGCGTCTGTAGGAAACTGGCTCATGTTTACTTAGCAACTACTTTAATACCAGCAAATTAGATGAATAAGACCAGCTATTTAGTACAAATATCTCTACGCGAGCTTTCTCAGAACCTTCTATAGAGATTAAATATGTAATCGTTTAATTGTTCATTAATATTTTTCGGTAGTGATCACATATAACTTAACTGTTCAGGAAACTGGTTTCACTTGCACCAAAATGAACATTTCACTGACCGGCGATATTGATCGTTGTGATACAGAATCGCCGCCGCCTTTATTCTATTTGTGGGTAAATGTGTCGTACCGTAACTGTTGTTTCCGTTAAGGATGTGAACTAGTCCGCCGCTGCGCGCCACGAGAAGAAACGGTGCATTAGTATTATAGCTTCTTCCCAAGCGGAGCCGGAGAGATATTATGTGCGTATAGGCTCCTTCATGGTCTGGCCCAAACCGCCATTCGCTCAACATCTGTTTAAGGCTTCGGCCTCCATCCATCTACAACTTGTTATTAAGTCTGTCATCGTCGTCATCATCGTCTTCTTTGCTGAAGTTGGGAAAATTCTCTCTCTCTCTCTCTCTCTCTCTCTCTCTCTCTCTCTCTCTCTCTCTCTCTCTCTCTCTCTCTTTCAACGAGTTTCTACCCAGAATGATGAGCTCAGATCGATCACACTCGTCTATGTTGGTGGTCCGTAGTCATTTGTGGTCATTTATGTCGTCCCCAAATATGGTCTATGGTGAGGAAACCTCTTCCACATGAGTCTTTCATCTTGGTTAGGTATTGATGGTATCCACAATTACATTATCAAATGGGCGTAGAAAACAATTGCACCTCACGCTTCTGTGATCCCGGAATATACTACACTGATCAAAATCCCCCGATTCTTCAACGAATTTGCCTTCTTACTTTAACTTACTCAAAAGGAAATATTTTGCAGTAGATATTCTGTTCTAACCTTGTTAATATAATTCTTTCCAAAAGTATTTTACTTCATTTTCAAATAACCTGCAAAATTCAAATGTCTGAATAATGGTAAATAGATCATAATAGCTTATAGTTTCTTTATCACCTAGTAGATCAAAGACAGTACACTATCTCTTGTAAAATCGGCAAAACAATTGTGCTTGAAGGCAACCCGCCTGAATGTTAACCTTAAAAATGAAGTCATCTGCAAAATCATTTATACTTTCAAGCGTTGTTATATTGTAAATTATGATGGATGATTCAGAAGAGATTCGGAAACGTTTTGCATTCCCACGAAAGCGTTCATTTAAGAAATCCTAATGGTGAGTTTGATTGATGATCGAAGTTATGCAGAAGCAGAGAACAGACAGCGCATAACATAACTCCTCTTGATGACGTCAATTTTTGAAATAAACTAAAGCACATTGGAAGAGTAATAACGCTGGCAAAAGATAACAAGTTACTGATGACAACAGCAGTAATGATGCAATTGTTGCCAGTTTCCACAAAAGTGCCTCCTTTCATCTTGGTGTGTGACATCTTCCGAATTTCTAGATTTTATTTAGTAATAAGCATTTTTAGGGGCCAAATATTTCTGGCTCCATCGGCTGGTGCATCATATGTGCTATAAAAGTTTATTTGTTACGGTAGGTAATCCACAATTTTATTATTGAGTTATAGCATTTTTTTATTGAGGTATTTTTTTTTATAGCTCTTGCATAAAGTGAGATAAAGGTTTCCGTCTCTTCATATTTATTCCTTGACTGGTTATTTATGTTTAATTTGTTTTCGTTATGTTGGATCTACAAGATTACAATTGAATTTTTTTTTGTGTAGACATTTGAGGTAGTAGTTTTGTCTTATGAGCAATTTTATCTGAATGATAATTTGAAAATAAAGATAACTGCTAAGTCGTCATGAGTTTTCCTTGATGTAAGCAAACAACTTTGTTCACCTTTATTACTGAGACATTTAGCATTTCTTCTGTGCCTTGTATGCTTGTAAGTGTGTATTAGAGAGAGAGAGAGAGAGAGAGAGAGAGAGAGAGAGAGAGAGAGAGAGAGAGAGAGAGAGAGAGAGAGAGAGAGAGCGCCTGTGGACGACACTTATTGCGTGTAAGGGAGAGAGAGAGCTTGCAGACCAGGTAGTAAATAACAAGACCTGTTTGTTTTGTCATTGTTGTGTTTATCGGCATTGGAGTCACCTGTCAGTTTTGAAGTGATTATCGGAGCAGTGTGTTCCCGTCCTGCCGCCTGAAGGTGCTCGAGTAACCAAGATCTAGGTCGTAGTTTCTGACTGCTGTTGTCTGTTTCCACCCTGTGTGTGTGTGTGTGCGAGCGTTCTCGCGTTTGTTTGCTAGCTTAAATAATGCAGCTTTTGCTGTTTCTTTTGCTACTGTATTTCTTTTGAAAACTGTGTCCTGTTGTATTTGTTTTTAGTCTGGCATATTTTATAATGAGTGTTCGCGATTGATATTAGTAAGTTATATACAGAATATTTGTTGTTGTCATTGTTTTCAGATCGAGTGAATATCGTTACTTGGAGACCAGTTACCGAAAAGAACTTAGTGTTATGTCTTAGTATGATAAACGTTTTACAATATTTGACAAATACTTGCCTCCTGATATACTGTAATGTAAACTTCTGATTAGTTTTAAGAGGAAATGGTAGAGTCAATGTTTGTCATTAATAAATGAGTGGCATAAATAGCACTTGTTTTGATAGAGCCATTGAAATATATTTAAGCTGTTGGCTACAGCATAGTATATTTGATGTTATTTCGTTGACTGCATTGAAAGTATTCAAAAAAAGATTCTACAAATGGCAGAAGTTAGATCCTTTAACCATAAACGTGACCCTTTTTTTTCGCTCTATACATAAGACGATGGAGCTCCGGTCAATTTATTGTTTTAACCTGAATAAATTTTTCCCATACTTGTTATTGATAAGAGAGCTATGGACTGCATTTTCTTTTGTGTATGTAGTTTATATGTCTTGCTTGACTGTGTTGCAAGGCACTCACACACACACACACACACACACACACACATATATATATTATATATATATATATATATATATATATATATATATATATATATATATATATATATGTATAAGTATATATATATATGTATATATATTAGATATATATATATATATATATATATATATATATATATATATAACTTTATAGGCTTTTAGGGAAACAATTTAATTTTATCATACTAGACAGGAACTTTGAGTTTACTCGTATGTTGGCATCGGACGAATTTAGGCCGATATATTTCACATGACCAGCTTGCATATGGATTTGATAAGCAACAAAGCAGCAAATGAAAGTTTAATTACCTTACATACTTTCTTTAATGTAATTTGGCGTCGCATTGTCAACAGCCTCCAAAATAAAGGTGGACTTTAAGCTAACGATGAAGGAGGCTTAATCAGTATTTAAAATTTTTCGCTTCCAAGGTGAAAGTTTTTACTTTTTGCATCAATTGACCTTTCCAAAATATTCCACTTTTGTTTCATTCTGCAAAGAAACGCATCCTTGTCTTGGTCCGAGGAACATATTTGGAATTAATTGACATTTGTAGCTTTATTGTCATCTGAATTTCGGGAATGCTCGAGTTTTAAACGTCAGCGTCTCCCATACTTGAGTGAATCGAGGATTAGCTTCTTACTCGGAGCGCTAAATCGAGAATGAGCGTTTTTTACTCTTTTTTTTCTTAATGTTTGGGCTAACGGAATGACTATTTTTTCTTAATGTTAGGACTAACGGAACTCTGAGTCATTTCTCTGAGAGTTGATTTATGAAGGATAAATGTAGGAAGAGGAACTAAGAAAAAAAGAAAAGGGTCTTAACTTGTTATCAGCTATCCTGCGTAATTTCCGTACTACTATTATAATTATACTGACTGAAATTAGCCCGAGTAGAGATGGGTTTAAAAAAAAGAGAGACAACCAGTGTATTTTATTTTATTAAAGAAAAAGTATCGCGCAGAATTAATAAATCCACTTATCCCATGAGTATCGATTATTTCATTATCATATTATTATTATTGCTGTTGATATGTCCTCTTCCATATGGGGCAACCCAACAGGTCCTTTGTTTGACGTGCAAGAACCACCAGAGATAGATGCACAACTGCAAAAGCAAAGTCGAAAAGTATTAGAGATCTTTGTGGATAATCTGAAACATGATTTTTTTGGAGATTGGCGTTTTAATCTACCCTTTGTAACCTCGCCTCGGCCGTTATAACATTGGCCATATCTCCCACCCCCAAAAGAAAGTGAATTGCTTCTATGTCTTCGATCCCTGTCCTAAATCGATCGTTATGCAGGACAGTGAGACCTCGACCCTCGGTGGAATGAGCCAGTGAAGCGGATCTTTAGAGACGTCGTGAACCCTTCCCTTCATCTCCAAGTCTTATCCAATAAGACGGAAAGGAACATTCAACTTGATACTGTCTACTCTTCCACCTCCCCCTCCCCCTCTTCCTCCTCCTACTATCCCCTTCCTCCCTCCCTGGGAGTCTTCCCCCTCCTATCAGTACCTCCAGGAAGAGGGTCCTTATGAAGACAATTCCACTCGGAGAACTCAACACGCCCTCCACCTATTGTAGGAAGAGAATTGATTATTCAGTTAGTCTTTTCAGTACCATCTGATATAAACAGAACTCTCGAGTATTTATAGGAGCTCTTCGGATGGATTTCGATGGCGTGCTTAAGAAGAAGAGAGAAGAGAGAGAGAGAGAGAGAGAGAGAGAGAGAGAGAGAGAGAGAGAGAGAGGGGCCGCTCTCCCTCCTTCATGAGAGACTAAGTAAACAGCAATCACGTCGTCTTTCAATTCCCGCTGTTCCGGCATATTTACATGTTTATATTTTAATTATTATACGGGATATATATTGTTCATCTAATATTAGGTTAGTTATCTGTTTTATTTTGTTCATCTATTACTGTTATGAAACATGTGTAAGAGGGTATCTGTCTAGCATTTAAAGGCAAAGTCAGTATAAAGCTAGAGATAAAACACCGTTTTCATTCTGCCACCGGTCATCATGAGTCCTTAATTATTAACATCATTACGTACTTCAAAGGGCTCAAGTAAAATTGGGAAACTGTTGAGACGGTACTCTCTCTCTCTCTCTCTCTCTCTCTCTCTCTCTCCTCTCTCTCTCTCTCTATATATATATATATATATATATATATATATATATATATATATATATATATATATATACACAGACATTTTCTCTCTCTCTCTCTCTCTCTCTCTCTCGCTATATATATATATATATATATATATATATATATATATATATATATATATATATATATATATATATATCCTTTATTATAATACGAAACGTTTCATGTTGCTTCAACACATTACCAGTCTAAAAATTAAAAGGTAATGTAATGAATTACTAGTTAAGGGCACAAATTATCATAAAAACCAACGAAAATTTAATATATAATTTAAAACTTTGAAATAAAACGTGAACGTATGAAGAAGGCTACCTATTCAAGGAAAGGTAAGAGCGAAGTGACCACAATAGTTCGTACATTCCCAGATAACACTTAGGCCAAGAGAGTGAGAGGAGACGAAGAAACATACTGACTTTAGTTTTGTACTTCAGCTTTTTCGCCTTTTATTACTACTATACCTTTACCAATTCTGTACATCGTAACTTCACCCCCCCCCCCCCACTCCCGCCCCCCCTTATTCTTCCTGCTATCCCTGACGTGATCTCAGTATCAGAATCCTGAATAAACAAAGGCTAAACTGTAATCCAGCACAGATAGAAATGGAAAGACAAAATGACAATCGGATTTTCTAAATTGAAAACCATCAATATGCTTTAAGCTGAATATCTGGCTCCCCGGCCCTCGGCTGTCAAGCGCGAGGGAAGACTTTATCTTCACTGAACTGAAATATTTTAAATGATTTTTCATTATTTACGTAGTCTTTTTTTTATATATATAAAATATTTTGTATTATATATATGTTGTGTGTGTGTGTGTGTGCTTGGGAAAAAGTTAAGTTTATTTACAGTGTCAAATAGTTTTTTACGATTGGCTGTCCTTTTTTTTTTTCCGAACAAAAGAGTTTACGTTTATACGTATCCGAGCGCAGCGCAAGATATTTGTGTAAAACTTGAAACCGTGCATAGATTCTTTTCTTATTTATGGAAGAATGTCTAACAAGGACTTGAAATACGGTGGTCATGCAAAAAAGCCAATTGATTTGAAGTGGAGTTAGATATTTTTCGGCTTCTGCGAAGCCACTTTCAAGATGAAATTATTACAAAAATATAACTGAAAAACTGCCGTGGTTTTACGAAGCTAACTTAAGAGAGTCAAGTCAGCATGAAGTTCATATACAAGAGAGAGTATTTGTATGAGACTGACGTAAAAGAGTTTACTTTCTGGGAAAAAAATGTGTACGAGAAACGGCTTTCATTCGATTGATTGAGGCAAAATATTCGAAACGGACGAGGACCTTCTCGAGACCTCCTCGAAAAATGGATTGCATTCACGGAGTCGTTTCCTCGACAAATTTCCGGATAGAAGTTGGCTCATTTCGAGATCTGGGGATCTGGTGCAGTTTCAGCGTGTCGGCGTCCCATCGGCCTTGAGAGGAACTGGATAGTATGTGTCAAGGAATAAACACATTACGGAGTATGATTAGAATATCATGTAATGTAGATGAAGCTTACCTGCTTCTATATCTTATGAATCGTGTTTCTCAAAATTGTGGGTATAATGAGACGGAAGGGGTGGTGTAATTATATAACGTATATATATATATATATATTATATTATAATATATATATATATATATATATATATATATATATACCTATATAGTATATACTATATATGTATTTATAATATATATACATTTCGGAAAAAGATTTGACCACATCTTAATGTCTGTATATATATATATATTATATATATATATATAATATATATATATATATATATCTATATATATATATATATATATATCATATATATATATATATATATATATATATATATATATATATATATATATATATATATATATATATACTATATATATAGATATATATGTGTGTATGTATGTGTGTGTGTATACGTATACATATACATACACACACACACTATATATATATATATATATATATATATATATATATATATATATATATATACACATTAAAATGTGGTCAAATCGTTTTTTCGAAATGTTTTATGTAAATATGCCTCAATGTACATATTGACATTGTAAGTGTACGTAGTATATAAAAGTGAATTTTATACTGAGCGTTCTTATCTCACTGATCATTTCTGACCTTTTATTTGTGTAATTTGCAGATATGTTCAAACAAGTTTGCATAAATGGTATAGTCAGTGTGACTTAACTTACATGAAGCAAATATGAATCTTTCCATCATGTTATTTTTACATCTGTGGCTCTCTCGTCGGCATGCCACCCCCGCCCCCCTACCCCATAACCCCTACCCCCTACCCCCCTCATCACTGTCCACTCTATACTCCTCCTCCTCCTCAGACACCATCAGCCTAGAATCGTTTTCCAGATGAAAAGGGGGACTGAACTGGAAGGGTTCCAGCTGCTGGTGAAAGGTTCTTTACCAGACGTAGTTTTCCAGATGTCGTCTGCGAAATAGATTTAGCAAAGTTTATCAGTCCCTCGTCCTCTCTTCCCTAATACGCACGACGGACTTTGTCCTTACTGTAGCTTGGATTTCGGACAATGACTATTATCATGAGTAGCAGTATTCGTTTGTTTTGAAGTATCGTGATGTTTATGATTAAGCTGGTATTGATAAATCATGGAAAAAGCATCTGTTTTTTAATTCTGAACAAGAAGACTTTTACTCAGGTTGCAGAGGTGCTGAGTAAGATAATATTTTTTCTCCCAAAAGGGTCTTCATTCGAAATTTGTAGCCTTCTTGCAAATTTTATTAGACGGCCACGACAGATTGCAAGGGTTTAGTCCCAGTTTGCTGGAGAACCATTCTCTCTCTCTCTCTCTCTCTCTCTCTCTCTCCTCCTCGTCTTCTCTTCCTCTCTCTCTCTATCTCTCTCCTCTTCTCTCTCTCTCTCTCTCTCTCTCTCATGTTCTTAAAGCAACATTCTCCTCTTTCTGTCACAAGTTTGTTCTTAAAGCAGCTTTCTTATTCCTATGTACGTCAATCTGTTTTTGCTTCTCAATTTTTATGCAGTTTTTGTATCTGTTCATAATGAATTGATCATGGCTATTCCACAATTTAAGGTATGTGGCCCACTTGTGTTCTCATTTGTTTCTTATGCGGTATATTTTATTAAGAATGATAAGAGAAACGAGATGGCAAGATCCTCTTCTTTTTCTGTAATTCTGAAATGGTGGCAGTCATTTGACGCAGAATGGGCCCTTACGTAAGTTGTTTGTTCGTATTTTTTCTCTTAGTTTAACTCATCTTCCGCTACAACCCACTAAATTCAACTGACCTCCGGATACCAAAATCCTTGCGGAGGTCAACAGAGGCATGGTTGCGTGTGAGAGAGAGGTAGGCCGGTTACAGATAGAGGCAGAGGACGTAGGTGGGTCTATAAGATGTGCATAAAAGACTCAAGATTGTTGACTATGTAAACGGCTCTGAATAAGGTTCTTTATTTTTTTGGATTTTTTTCCGCTTTTTCATTTTGACTCCCAAGTATGTTAACGGGCCTCTTGCGTCATCTATTCAAAGAGGCTCGAGTCCCAACGCTTCTAATGAAGAAGCTTCTCAACACCGGGATACTCAAGAGTATCTCTTTTGAGATCTCGTTAAGCACCAACCGGTCGCTTCTAATGTGTTTTTTTTTTCCCTCAGGCATTTCGAGGTTGTTTCCAAAGTAGTCTTCCTTATTGGTATTATTATGTTTTGTTATGCTGTTGCATGGGAGAGCTTATGCCTATTGGAGTGACTTCCGGGCTTATTGCCAAGGCCCACGGAATTATTCTTTGGACCTTCTTTTTTGCTACGATTAGGTTTTAGTCGTTCTGGAAACGAAGCAAAAAAGAATGGCAAAGTCACTGAAGTTTGCTGTAATCGTAACATGTGGAACCAAACAGGGAGAAAACATTGTCAGTCAAGATAAAATTTTTTACCTTTACCATTTTTATTGGAACATATACTAGGTTACCCTTTCAAGGTCATTAAGTCTGAAGAAGAAACTTTATGATTTTATTTGCCATTTATCCCCTTTTCATATTAGTTAAGAGAATGTCGTCTCCGTTTTCTGGTGTTCGTATTTTTTTTCTTTTCAAGTTTATCATATTTTTCTAACCTTAGTTAGATCGAGGCAGCGGTGTAACGCATTATTATTATTATTATTATTATTATTATTATTATTATTATTATTATTATTATTATTATCATTATTATTATTATTATTATTATTATTACCACCAGGTGTGGTATTAATATTGTGATTATTGTTAACTATCATTAAAGACAAAAGGGAACCGTTTCTTTCTCATTAAATCATGGTATGCAATATGCTCATGCACATTTGCACGTACATTTACTTATACTCAATATTTATATATATATATAATATATATATATTATATATATATATATATATATATATATATATATGTGTGTGTGTGTGTGTGTGTGTGTGTGTGTATATATATATATATAATATATATATATATATATATATATATATATATATATATATATATATATATATATATATCGTATAGTTTGCCAATTTAATTTGCACACAATTACGTCAGTAACTAGTTTAAGGCAAGAAAGAAAAATGTAATAATTATTATCACAGGAACGGTCGTTGAGCGACTGGAGGCCGGGAGGAACGATTCAGTCTTGTATAATTGTAAGAATAATTTCGTTTTACCTTATCTTTTAGCGAATAAGGTTTGAAAATAATGAAAGCTTGGGAGAAAGAACTGGCCATGTTTGCTTTTATATCTGTTGGATTTGATTTAATATTATTTATTATTTGCTCTCTCCCTGAAACGTAGTCTTTTCCTTCAATAAATAAGAGACGGGTTTCACTGCAAGCAGACTATATTTGCGAGCTAATTCTGGTGGACAAATCGTATTTACTTAAACTATGCTGTTATCTGCTAACATATTGAACAATGTCTTATGCATGCATGTCAAGACCAGCTGAACTACGAATTTGATATCATTTGCTAGCTCAGGTATAAATGAGAAAGACGATTGCGCTCTAACCCCGCACATAGGATCAAACTCAAGTTAAAGCAGTCCAGGAAAATACAAGAAGGGCGGCCGTTTGGCGCCATGTTCACTGTGCTTGTGCTTGTGTGGAGGGAGGATGTTTCTGGTTCAGGAATTTTCTAGTTACTCTAAGAATGGAAATTACAGCAAGCATGATATTAACCTCCAAGAATTCTCTTTCGCGCAAGCACAAACTTTTTTTCTATAATGAGTTCTCTCTCTCTCTCTCTCTCTCTCTCTCTCTCTCTCTCTCTCTCTCTCTCTCTCTCTCTCTCTCTCTCTCTCTCTCTCTCTCTAAACAGTGCTATGCTAAAAGGTATGAAAACTGTAGCACCATGGAAGCAGTTTAATATTAGGCATTGTTGGGAACAAGATGAGCATATTCATAGCATTCGTATTTTTTTCCGTATATGGTAAGACAGCGTCCCTGGCTTGCCCGCTCGCTCGCGTTTTGTATAATTAATTATGAAGAGCAGCCTTCGTTTTGGGAAGGGCGAGAGCCTTGTATATATTTTGTTAGTAGGCGAATGTATTTTGACAAGACAAGTATTTTTTTTCAAGGATGTCTTTTTCGAAGTAACTGTTGCCCCCAACAGCAGTGATTAGTTATAGCCATTTCTATTTTGCGTATGACGGGCATTTAATAATCCTTCTGAAGAGAAGCGTATCATACGCTATACGGAAAAGACTATCCAGTGATAAATTATGGAAGGAGTAGTTGAGTTTTAGAGGGAAAACCCATAGGTATGTTTCATTGCTTTGTTTAGTGGAGACAAAGTTTGCGTCTCTGCCTGGCTTTCAGATTGGTCCCCGTAATTAGTGAAGTTGCTCTTATTCAGTAAGAGAACCCTAGAACTTTGGGTTTCACAACGAGAAGCAAACAAGACACTACCGATGACTGGTCCACCCCGCGCTCTTTATTATTACACACACACACACACACACACACACACACACACACATAGTGTGTATATATACACACACACATACATAATGGAGTGAGGAAGATATTTCTTAATCTGGAAAGTTTTAAAATCTGATGTTTCTTTATTCATGTGGCAAAGGTATCCACATTGCATCCGTTGCATACTATGCCTACCTGGCAAAAACCGCCGAGTATGACTTTGCTGGTGTTAAGTTTGGTTTCACTTAGACTAATCAAAATAAAGGTTGTTTGTAAAGTCTTTCTTCGCTCACTTTTTTTTCGTTAGGATTTTGGCATTTTTAGAATTAATTTCGGAAATGTTTAGATAAAATGATCATCTTTCGAATAAAACGTTTCGTTATTAAGCAAAATTCGCTTTATTATAATTATATTTATTCTTCGTAAGGTAAGTTGTAAGTAGATATACAGGACCTGTTAAGACAAAATGTCCCTGGGATGGACGGTCGCTATGAGGTCGTTAAGGACAGGAACACAGATGAAAACGGGCGGTCGCTATGAGGTCGTTAAGGACAGGAACACAGATGAAAACGGGCGGTCGGTAAGGACAGGAACACAGAGGAAACGGACGGTCGCTATGAGGTCGTTAAGGACAGGAACACAGATGAAAACGGGCGGTCGCTATGAGGTCGTTAAGGACAGGAACACAGATGAAAACGGGCGGTCGCTATGAGGTCGTTAAGGACAGGAACACAGAGGAAGACGGGCGGTCGCTATAAGGTCGTTAAGGACAGGAACACAGAGGAAAACGGGCGGTCGCTATGAGGTCGTTAAGGACAGGAACACAGAGGAAAACGGCTGTCGCTATGAGGTCGTTAAGGACAGGAACACAGAGGAAAACGGGCGGTCGCTATAAGGTCGTTAAGGACAGGAACACACAGAGAAAACGGGCGGTCGCTATGAGGTCGTTAAGGACAGGAACACAGATGAAAACCGGGCGGTCGCTATGAGGTCGTTAAGGACAGGAACACAGAGGAAAACGGGCGGTCGCTATGAGGTCGTTAAGGACAGGAACACAGAGGAAGACGGGCGGTCGCTATGAGGTCGTTAAGGACAGGAACACAGAGGAAAACGGGCGGTCGCTATGAGGTCGTTAAGGACAGGAACACAGAAGAAAACGGGCGGTGGCGTCGCATTTATTTTTCAAAAGCTAAAAATGGCGTCGAATAGGTGGGTATATGCACGGTCTAGGTATATACCTAGACCGTGGGAAAATGGAGTTGTAAAACGTCTGCGATCATTTAATCCCGCTTGATCATCGGGTCACGTGTCTGCTTTCTATTTGTGTTCGAGGTTAATGCTCACCCAATTGTTATTTCGCTTAATGTACTGTATACCCTACGTTTAATCATTGCACTGACGCCCTTGCCAGTCAGGCCTCACCCAGATGCGGTGGGAGTTCACGATTTCCCTGCAAGTTGATCGACGTGACTGAAATTATTATTGAGTCCCGGTCATTTAGTTCTGGATGGCCGTTTAGAGCTGATTAATGTGCTCATCCCAAGTGTTTGTTCCGGATGACTTTGTACGGATGAAATGAACCACTGAAGGACTGATGATACGCCACTGTGTTTGTGGTTCTAGTTACAGAGAAGCCGGGATGATTATTTGTGTCAAATATCCTTCCAAAGCGTTTGGTAGCTTTGAAGGCTTTTGTACAGGTGAAGTGGAAGGTTGTAAAGTAGGCTGAATGATCGGCATTATGCCACTGTGTATGTGGTAATATTCACGTAAAAAAAGGATCGCGATGGAAACACCAGTAGTCCTTCTAAAGGCATTTAGTGTTAGCTGACTTTTGTAGACCAATGGAATACTGGAAGGAAAGTTTTGCGTATTTCTTACAATGACCGGTTTTGATTCTGGCATCTGTACCCATCTCAAAGAAGAGGGAACTTGGGTGGTTGAAGTGGCGACGTCAAAGCGAGTTGAAGCAGGCGGTGTTGGGTCGTGATGACCAGGTTGGTTGTGGTCATGATGCTCTTGGTTGAATGACGAAGTCGGGGATATGTTATTACGCTACGTGGCTGGTGGTTAGAGAAAGGGTGCTTCATAACCATGTATGAAGTAGCTAGGAAAAACTTAGGAAGTGGCTACTGAACATTTGTAAACTGATTTAGAGATAAGTATGAAATAGTCGCTAGATTATATTAAACTTGATGTTAGATATTTGTAAATTGATGAAATGATGCTTGTCATTTATGAAATGTTTATTTAAATTTCAAATTGGTTGGTGGAAGTTATGAATTGTCGTAAAACTGGTGACTCTCATTAATTGTTTGAAATTTACTTATACTAATACTTTTTTACACACACGGACTATAAAACTATTTGCAATTTATTATGGCTTTATTTTTTCAAGCTTTCAGAGGCAGACATGAAACATTTTCCTTAATATAAAAATTTACATTTTTAGTAATGATAAAAAATTCTTATTATTGTCTACTCTAGTGTACATACTATATAGGTCATTACTACAAGCTTTGAGCTAGTTTTTGAAGACAGTGTAAAATGAAGGTAATGAAATGTTAAAAATAACAAATTTAACTTTACGTTTGCACATTGTTGCTCATTAACCAGATAATAGATCATCATTGCTGAACGCAAGAATACCAGCCAGAGAAGAGAAAGTATGCGCGGAAGTATTTTGTAAGAACGGCCAGTGTTTGGTCGTAGCAGAAGGGCCGAAGTCATCTTGAATCTTTAGTATTCCTGTAGAAGGGCTGGTTGGTGGTGGTGAGCGCATCCGTTCCTCGGGTTGTCGTCGAATTTGGAGCATCTGCGACGGGCTAGGTATGAGGATATCAAGGGGTTTTATGGTACTTGCGAGAAGCCATGATGAGGGTATAAAGGTCTCTTAGGTGGTTACCGCGAGTCAAAAGTAAAAAGGTATGGCGTTTTAATTACTTATGACAGGTAAAAGATGTTATGATATGGAGTGATTTCAGTTATTGACGACGAGCAAGATAAAGGGGCTTTTAAGGTCAAAACGACGCATTGAAGGTGCGGAATTTTGAAGGTGCCGACGGCGTGTTCAATCTATGAGGATATAAATGGGTTACAAGGCGCGAGGTATATAGCATCGTTTTTGAAATTTCATAAAATGTGTAAAAATTGTCTGGATATGAATTATTTGAGAGGGGTTAGGTGAGTTAAAGAAATTGATGTTTCATAGTGTTGGGATGTACTCAGAGTGAGTTAAAGAATATGTTATTATAATGCGTTCTAATAAGATATTTTGAACGAGTTGAAGGCATAGAGTTAAAAAAAAAACGGGTTCGAGGCAACATAGTGTAATTTGTGATCTTTTTACGTTATTATTCGTTCTCATTTCACGTGCTAATCTCTTTGGAGAACGTTTTATGTATGGTTGTGGATTTTTATTTCCATTATAGATGTTTTACGACATCTATTACCACATGAATTATTATTATTATATTATTATTATTATTATTATTATTATTATTATTATTATTATTATTATTATTATTATTTGGTTGTAGATTTTTATTTCCATCATAGATGTTTACGACATCTATTACCACAGTGATTATTATTATTATTATTATTATTATTATTATATTATTATTATTATTATTATTTATATATATATTGTTTTTTTTGCTCTATCACAGTCCTCCAATTCGACTGGGTGGTATTTATAGTGTGGGGTTCCGGGTTGCATCCTGCCTCCTTAGGAGTCACACTCTTCTGCATGAGTCCTGGAGCTACTTCAGCCTCTAGTTTTTCTAGATGCCTTTTCAGGTTTCTTGGGATCGTGCCTAGTGCTCCTATGATTATTATTATTATTATTATTATTATTCTGAATGTGCGTTATTGAAGCAGGTCTTCAATTACAGCCAGGATAAGGGATGGAGGTTAATACCACTTTACTTCTCTGACTGGGAAAGAAAAACCGCTCTTAATTAAAGGAAATGCATCAGTCCGCTTAATTAATGACTTGGGCAAAAAGCAAATTACAAAAATATCAGCGTTTGTTTTTCGTTTTGCAACGAGCACGGGAAAAACCGTTTCTTTTCTTTATCGTTGTTCATTATGGCTATTTATTCTCTTCTTTTTTTCATATAGGTAGGGAGGAGGGGTGGGCTGGAGGGGGGACCCATCCTGGTCTGGTTGTGGGAGGGGAAGGCTGAGTTGTTTGGGTAGCCGGTGACAGTACTGGATAAAAAGAATAATAAAATTCCTGGCGAGTTTAATTAGGCTCGTGTCACTAAAGGCGACAGTTCCTTGCCTGGTTTAACACTGGAGGCGTTTATGTAATGTTATATCTTGACGGGTTTGAAGCCTTTCTTGTCATATCCACAGGAGGCGGAGGTTGGAGAGAAATATCGAAAACGATAGGAATTGTGTCTTACGTTAAGAGCAAGCCGAGGATGGAGGTAGTGATTGTCAAGGATAGT
This sequence comes from Macrobrachium nipponense, assembly GCF_015104395.2. Lineage (NCBI taxonomy): Eukaryota > Metazoa > Arthropoda > Malacostraca > Decapoda > Palaemonidae > Macrobrachium > Macrobrachium nipponense. The sequence continues at coordinate 58,308,239 of NC_087218.1, read as the reverse complement.
AGATTTTATTACGTACTGTTTCTGTTACATTAATGTATTTGCTTTCATAGAGTAGATTTGCCAGAGAAGCGAAGGTCAACCCTGAATTATGGAAAGAAAACATTCAGTTATGTTTCGAAGAATGTCTAGGTCTGTCGGCGCTTTCTTGATAAGCATTATCGCAGACTGAGATGGACTGGAAAGGAAAAATTGACTGGTGCCGTGTGGTGAGGACGGCATACAGGGATCATACTTTCCAATGCACCATTTATACGCCATACTTGTAAGAGAAATTATCCGACAAAATAGAGGATCAGATGAAATAAAAGGATGAGGGACAACTGGGAAAGACACAAGGGAAGAAGACAGGGAAGAATTGGAATGGTGGATGGAAAGTAGTAGATGAAAAGTTTGTAATGAAAGGAGGGAAAATTCGAAGGAATTGCGAAAAAAAAAAGGGGAAAACGGTAAGCAGAAGAATGGGAAGGTAAAAACAAAGAAATAGGAAAAGAAGAAAGAGCAGCAGCCTAAGTAGCGAGGATGGCGTCGTACCTTGCCACCATTGGAAGACGAGTGCCCACTTGGGGAAGGAAGCTGCGCTTGGGGAGGTTACTACCAGCCCCCCCCCCCCCCCCCCCCCTCGGGAATTCTCTCACTCCACAACTCCTCCCTTTTCTTACCTCTTGTCTGGTTTGCGTTATTTGGTTTCCAACGAAACCGATTCAATTCGTTTCAGTACTTTTCATCAACCTACTTTCATAGTGAATCGTCTCTTTTTATTTATTAGTCTTTTTATCAACTTATCCCTTCGTTGACCATTATTTTGCTCATTCATTTTGCCCCTTTGTTCTGCTGTTCACTCATTTACTGATTTATTGAGGTATCCATTATTTGAAGCGACCATTAGCTAGAGCGAGAGAGGAAGCAGGGCTCACTTCACTTTCGTCTTTTCCTTTCTGTTCAGATTCTGTTTACTTTGGTACTACTCCTGTCCTTCCTGCCTTCTTCCTTCCGTTCTTTCTTCTTTCCTTGCTTGCTTTCTTTCTATCTTTCTTTCTTTCTTTCTGTACAGGCGGTGTTTACCTTTTCATTTTCCAGAAGAGCCTTCAAGTAAAAATGGAAAGGGAGCGGAATAGGGGCTGTTTCTCCCCGACCCCCGTGTTGCCGCCTCAGTGGCATTGTTCCTGTTGCACCTCTTGTGTACCGCCGTCGTTATTTCGTCTCTGATCGGGGATTTTACCCGCTGTTATTTTAGCGTACCTCTTTCTGTTTGTGTCCTTTATGCTTCCCATTTTTTATTAGTAATATTATTGGATTATTATTGTTACCGATTTGCTGATTTTATTCACCCTTGCCTTTCTATAATTATACAAGTTTTTCATCTATTTCCCATTTGTGCATTTCACATGTCAGGCCACTAGTCGCTTTGTCTTGATATTATTTCGTTAGGCCTTGAAGTAAGCGACTCTTTTTTTTTTTTTTTTTTTTTTTTTTTTTTTTTTTTAACGCAAATTTTCACTCGGTGCCTGTTGTTATTTGTTATTTAATTTTAAGTGAGATAATTTAGTCATGGCTTAAATTTTTTCAGGCATTTATATTTTCTCTGCATAATGTTCGTCCCGCGTTTTAATTCCTAATTATGGAAATATTTCCTTCACGGTTCAGTTTCCAGTTCCAGCATCATTCATTTTTCGTGACCATTCGTGCGTTCTTCTTCTGTCTCATTGACGCAAGCATCCGCCGGACAGCGTTCGTCCTACATTTAAAAACGAGGGCACCGCTTTGTAAGGGGAAATTTTATCACCGCGTTATACAGCGCTTTTTCCCCTCGGCATGACCCCATTATGACCCCTCATATTGGCCCGCCCTCGCCATCCTCCCCTCTTTTATTATTTGCGTTCTCGGATTTAATATCTTTTCATTTTAGGCTTATTGTCTCGCTTTGTGCTTGTCAGCGTCGCTCTCTCGTCCATTTGTTTTGTCTGGCTGTAGTTTGTTCTTTGGCTTACGGTTCTCGGTTAGTCGCTCGTTTGAGATGGAACTCATTTGTTAAAAACTGATTTGGGATAAGTAGCGGCTTCGGAATAATGTGGTGTTCTGATCATGTTTGAGACTCACTGTCTATACTCTGTTTTTTTCCATCTGTCCATCCGCTTGTGGTGTTTTTGTATGGTAACACTGCGTCCCGGGCTATAGATAGTTAAGCTATTTGTAAGTTTTAGGTAAATAAAAGGATATCTGGGTGTACATTTGCAACTGAAAAGTGTTTTAATAATTTACTGTATGCGAATTACACCGTTAATATTCGAAATAGGATATTATTATAATCGTTGAATGTAACTATCTAAAGCCCGGGACGCAGTGTTACCATACAAAAACGCCACAGGCGGATGGACAGAGGAAAAAAACAGAGTATAGGTAGTCGTTTCATTTTTCTTGTGAGTTTTACGTTTTTATTTGATATTAATGTAAATTTGTGCCTAATTGTTTCTTAACAACTAACTCATTGGCGACTTAGTAATTTGTTCGTTGACTCTGGTGACTACACAGAGACGAATCATTGTTGGTAGCATAAACTGAGGCTAGCTCTCTCCGATGGTTTCTTAGTGTTGGCTTTAACTTTATTTACCTCATACTTGAATAGCTTGGTAGTGATTAACTTGAAACTTCTCCAACAATGTTTCAAATGTTTCCTTATATTTTTCAGGTCATTTAGACGTCATTAAATTTAAAGTATGATTCCATGATATTCATTATTCATTTTACTTTCAAGATATAGTTGAACACGGTTGGCAATCATGTTACGATTCATAGAGAGAGCTTTCTCGACCATTTCCATCTCTTTAGATACATAATGGAATAGAGCCGGGAGCAGTTCTCCTTTCTGTTTACTCTAGTGTCGTCAAGGTTCCGACGCAGAGAGCATCTTTTGACTTCAATTTCCTGGAAGAAGAAGGAGAAGAAGCTCCCTTGCTCTCTCTGGCTCCTTTAAAGTGTCACTTCTTCTCCTCTACACAGAGAGCTTCTTTAGAATTGTTACCTTCCATTCATGATGCTCTCAAGATTTGTATTGGCTTGGTGTTTATCACTCTACTTTTTACATTTTTATCCGTTGCTTTTGCGAATAGGGATTCGATATGACCTTAGCCATGTTTTGCTTGATATATATTTTCATCTAAGTTGACTTTGAACTGATTATTTTCGTCTCTTTTTTTTTCAGTTGCCGTTGGTTTTTTTTTATTTCATGTCTGTTTTCCTAAGCTAACATTTTCTATAAAGCTGAAATATTCTCTAATGAAAAGCTAGCTGAACTATTTTAGTTACCTTTTCTGAAATAGTTGGTGGCTTTACCATACCATCTGAGAGAGAGAGAGAGAGAGAGAGAGAGAGAGAGAGAGAGAGAGAGAGAGAGAGAATTTTCCTCGGCAGCCCTTCTGAATATTAATTCCTGCTCAGCCGAAGCCTCCCCGAAACGGCTGCCACTTTTGATCCGAGAAGTGGGTCATCTTCATCAGAGGGAAGACGCAGCCTGCTCCTCCTCCTCCTCCTCTTGGAGGAGTGGCAGGTAGATTGCCTCCGACAGCCGTCGAGGAGCGTCTCCATGGATCTTAGTTGCTGAAGCTCTCATATGTGTATCTAGCCACTGGGGTCGACAGTTCGTCTACAGATTGATTCATTCACTGGTTAGGCTTGTTGTCGCTACTACCACTACTACTATTTCTACTAATATTATAATTGTGAATGCAATCGCTGCCGTTTTGTTTCCGATGCAGCCGTTGATACTTGGACTGCGTATTAGTTTCTCTACAATAAACTGCTGTTGTTTTTTATAATATTTTTATTTGTGTTTTGTCACATGCTAATTTTAGTTTGCCTTTAATGGGCTTTGCTCGTTGTGGCCAGCGTTATTTCTTTCTGGATCAGGACTCTCGGTGGCAAATCCCGTGTGAGTAGGCTGCTCTCGAGCTGGGTGACGCTCCACACTGGAGGCTCGTTGCTCAGATCAAGAACAATATCATAACCTACTGGAGGATGAAGGCGGCATTACGTTTAAGAAGATTAACAGAAAAATAGACCCGATCTTTATCATACAGAGTCCAACA
>NC_087218.1:58274157-58299157 GCF_015104395.2 Macrobrachium nipponense | reverse complement strand
AGAGAGAGAGAGAGAGAGAGAGAGCATTGCTCTTGCAAGATGCGGGGGCGTGAGAGCTCACTCTGAGCAAACGCGATTGAGTATCGATTCTGTGCCATGGAAGGTGAGGGAAAGGGGTAGGAGTGTAGAATGAGTGGGAGGAGGAAATACTAGAAGGGAAAAGAGATGTAGAGGGAGAGAGAAATAATGCAAGGAAGGGCACCGGGGATGAAGTAGAGATTACTTTTGGAGGCTGTGGAGAGGCCGAGGAAGCGACGCAATGAATAATTATGGCGGTGAATGAGTTATCACAGCGTTAATGAGTAGCGTAAATAACGGGATATAGTTCAAGCTGGTCGGTGTGTCTCGTTCTGGGTGCTTGGCGAACACCAACGAGTTTTACAAAAATTTTGACAATTTGTAAATACTTAACACTTTTATACGCTTGTCACTACAGAGCCTGAGATCCAAATGCAAGCTCATGAAGAAATTCTGACGTCTGCAGAAGGATTCGAACCTGCATCCACATTATCAGTAAGAGGCCACGTATATATATTATATATATATAGATATATATAATATAAATATGTGTGTGTGTGTACATATATTATGTGTGTGTGCCTTTTTGATTTCCTTCGGCTGTTGTCCCACGCAAGAGATGGCAGTGAAACCTCCACACCGCAAATGGAAAACCTGTCGATAAATAATACGCGTTATTCCAAATGTGGTGTTATACAAAAGCTTTCTTAGATTGCTTTTTTACTTATCTGTTGAGCAGCAGAATACTAATCCTTGTGCTAATGTTTTATCCTTCCCCTTCTGTTACTTTCATTGCTTTGATTAAGAAGACACTTTTTCATGAGATGTGTTTGTTAGAGGCTTCCAAAGCCCGGTCCTTGTGAATTCTAGCGTGACTCTTATGATCCCCTCCGTTCGAGTCTTATCTTTCACTCTCCCTCATTATTCTACGGTCATCCTTTTGCATTCTCGACGTTTGTATCATGTCGCCAGTTTCATCTGAAGATGTTACTTGTCTTTTATCCCATTATGTAAAGTGTTAGGCGTAGTAGAGGACATCCGATATTTATATAATAGTAGTGATAATACTTGTGACCAGCAGTGCCTCTAACACAAACCTTTCTGACCCTCTCCTACCAATAACTCGTCTTCCACGTTTCCTTAACACCCCCCCCCCCCCCGCCCGCTCCTGACTCTTCCATCCCTCCCTATTCGGGAGTAACACAACGCTGTTAAACTCTTCAACGCGAGAGGGAACTAACTTACTATTTCCGGGGGTATGCGGTACGTTTGACGCGGCTATGTGACATCGCATGCTGGAGATCTTATTGACAACCGGCTTCAAGTTTGGCTATCTGATCCGGGGAAGGCAGAATGTTAGCGGGAGGCGTCAACTGAAGTTTTCGTGGATGTTTATTGGTCTCTCAGAGTGTTCTTTGTATTTTCGCTTACTCTTTGGTATTATTATTACTTTGCTGAATTACAGTTATTATTATGATATGCCAAAATCAACTTAATGTTCTAGCTGTCATTTTATTCGATTTAGCAGCCCATTTGAAAAGGAACCTCCCTGAGAATTCTATGATCGCCCTTTTGCAGTCTCCCTACTTCTCAGAAACTGATAGCTAGAGGTCTCTGGTCACACAATTATGCATTGTTTATCTAAGGCATTGTTATAGATCATTTTGGCCCTTGGTTTTGTTCATGGGCAGAGGTCAGTTTCAAGTTCAAGATTAAATCTTTCTATTATTCTGATACAATTTGGTAGGTAGGCAAGTAGGTAGGCTGGCACTTTGGCGTTCCGGTGATTTTCATGATTTTATTTTACCAAGATTGTTTGTCATTGTGGGTCAGCAGAAAATTAAACATTTAATTTTCTTTGATTCTGATCCAACCATTTTTGATTTGTGATTATTTTTCCATGTGCTTTCTTTACTGTTTTCCTCGTTGTATTAAGGATTTCTCCTCTCTTTTCCTTTTAGATGGATCGTTCCCCAAGCTGTTTGTTCCTGTTGCCATGATATATCTTTTTCCTCCATTAATTAGGGATTTATTAGAGATATGAATCTCTCAAATGTGAGACGGCAGTCACTATTCCTCATTAGGGATAATTGGAATTATCGGTGAATTAATCCCACGTGGGCTAAAGGCTAAGATGATCCTGGAAAGTGAATTAGTCTTATAGGTTTCTGTCGGCCACGAATTTCTGAGAGAGAAGAAAGTACACTTTTGCGATGAGACAAGAGGAGCGCAGAAAGAGACAGAGAATGAGGAAGGTGATGATCGAAACACGAAATAAAACATTCACTAACTGATTCTTCCTGTCTTTGGCTCCTTATTGCATGACATCTAGCACTCTCGGTGTCTCTCCATTGTGATTCGTTGCTGGAACCAAACCGCTAAGGTCTCAAGCTGAATAATTAGGAGTCATCGAGTTGAATGAAGTGTGGGTGAAACAAGGAAGGAATCCATGGGAGTCGGAGACTGACGATGTCAGAACACTAAACTACTACCGCCAGTCAAGTTTTTAATTTTTCTTTCCGTTGTGGTAGAGTACATTTTTTATGGTAATCACATATTAACTCGTGATATTTACACACACACACACACACACATATTGATAAATTGCATTGGTGAATTAAGATTCAATTCACACAATTTTTTTCAGAGAATCGTACAACTTCAGTTCTTACCATAAGCTTTAACACTTACTGACTAGGTTGGTTCACCTTTAAACGAAAGTACGAGGCTCTGAACATTTGGTGGCATTAGGTTTGTCCTGGAACTAAAAATAACGCTGATTTTTTTCCGATATAGAAGAATTAGGCCATGTTTATTTGTGGTACACAGAAGTCTGGTTTTCTATCGTCCTCCTCTTTCCCTTCTTCAGACACCACCCATTCCTGTCAGACAGAATTCCTCCCCCTTCCATTAACCTCCCTCCCTCCCTCCCTCCCTCCCTCCATCTCTTTTCCTTGGACCTCAGTCCCTTTCCCTACCCCGTCTCCGTCCCTCCGTCAATGGTGATAAAGCTTCGAGTCATTTGCTCTTTATTGTGGCGGGATTTTCGTAGTTTAAAATTTATTATTCTTCTTCTGATCACAGTCTTGATAATTACTTATCAATGACGGAAAATTTGTGTTTTTAACTTCTTTTTTTTCTTTTGGAATGTATATATATTCTCAAACTGCATATTTTTTTTATTTCGTTTGGTTTTTCTGTATATTAAAAGTTTAGGTTTTTTGAAAAGGCCTTTTTATTTAGCTGTGGTCTTTTGCCGTGAAAGTCTGTTCTTGTGTTCAAATGTTGTGTATATAAAATCACAGTGATGTGATGAATTTTATATATATATATATATATATATATATATATATATATATATATATATATATATATATATATATATACGTATATGTGTGTTATAAAACTTGCGTTTTATAACACACATCGTAATTACGAAATGAAATTTCTATATTAATGTTGCACACAAATATATATATATATATATATATATATATATATATATATATATATATATATATATATTATATATATATATATATATATATATATATATATATATATATATATATATATATATTTGTGTGCAACATTAATATATAGAAATTTCATTTGCGTAATTACGATGTGTGTTATAAGACACAAGTAACATTCCTCTTTGATGTGTTAGAGTAATTTGTTTTGCCTTGTGACGATTGTATACATTTGTTGCCTTATGACGATTGTATACATGTATTGGAAACGTTTCTGAACCGTTACTTTTAGTTAAACATCCCCGGCTGAATTTGTTAACATACTATATCAAGGCGATAAAAATTGCTCTTTTGCGTGGAAGAGTGAAATGTGCAAACGTTGGCATCAGCACATGCAAATTGGGACATCCGAAAATAACAGTTGGGCCCGAAGGCTCATAATCGTCTCATGAATTGTTAATGAAAACCGGTCATCGCTCGGCACAGTCATCATTTATGAGTTTCAGTCACTATGTCGGGGTTAAATACCAATTTCAGCTATGGTGTGTGTGTGTGTGCGTGTATGCGTGTGTGTATATTTGCACGAGTGTGTGCGCTTGTGTCTGTTTAGACGGAAAGAGGATTTAAAGGGGTTAACCTGTAGTTCCAATTTCAGTTGCATTTATAATGTCTATTATTGTGTACGTATGTGTATGTGCGTCTATGATTGATCGCACTTTTACTGTGTGCGTGTGTTTATATTTAAGTCTTTGTAGACGGAAAGAGCAGTTTTTCAGTGTTTGCGTGTGTGTTCAATATGTGCATGCATGTTTATGGGTTTGTGTTGCATGTATATGCAGGGATGAAATGAGGATATGAGGTGGATTTTTACCTATAGCTCTTTAATATCAGTTGTGTGGGTTGTTTTAGGAATCTTCTCTTTGCGGCTGAGTGGATGTCTTTGGAACTCTGCGGTAGCTTTCGAAACAGAATGTTCTGTTTAGGTAATTTGGTGTTTTCCGTCTCTGGATTTATAAAATGTGTTTCGACAGTTTTCACTGGACATTTTTGCCCTAAATTTTAGCGCAATGAAACAGCACATATTGTGGCAGCCTGATAGATTAAATTAAAAGTTTTCATGTTTTCATTTGAATTTGAGTAGCCATTCATAATCTTTGTGTTGGACTTTGTCTGTGTAATCGGTCTCAAAACCAAGAAACACATACGTACTATATATATATATATATATATAATATGTATATATATACATATATATACACATATACATATATATATATATACATATATATATATATATATATATATATATATATACATCGAGCTACAAATGTCCTTTAATATCTAATTCACTCTACCTCGGAATTAATATATTTTCATATTTGCTTAACCGAAGGGGAATTTTATACATTTGTAGCTCGATGTATGTATATGAATCACTGTAATGTGATATGACATTAATAATATATTTTATATATATATATATATAACTATTATATATATAAATTATATATATATATATATATATATATATATAAATATATATATATAGATATATATATAATAATATATATTATATATATATATAATATTATTATATATATATATATATATATATATATCACGATGGTGTTCCAAATGTACCAATCAGCTATCGACGGGTAAACAAATACGTCAAATTCGGCATTAACCTATCCTCTCTAGATGGCTCCGAGGTTTGAACGTCGACTGGAGTCGTTGGAGGGCACTGTGGTGTCGAGGAGTGTTCGAGGCACTTCGGTACCGATCCATCTATCAGTTGTAGCTTCTTGATTGTATATAAAATCACGGTGCTCTGATAAAAAAAATTCATATAATGTGTGTTGTTGTATGTATAGAGGTAGATTCGCTTTTTTTTATGTTTTTAACATATCTGTAGATCTGTTCTTGCTGTTCTCCAGATCGATTTCTTTCTCGATCGTTTCACCCTAGGTCTAGACCTTGGTTTCACCAATTCATTCTTCCGGAAATCCCGCCCTAGAATTCAAAACCGCCCATCATGAAGCTGTCGCTACGAGTTATACTATCTACGTTCACTGACACCATTCGTAAATGCATTGGCTTCAGCTCTCTTTTTTTTATTTTCCCTTTAGTAATTTGCTTAATTTTCAACAACAAATTGTTAAAGTTGCTTAGATAATGATTTTAGCAGAAGTTATATTTATGATAAATATTAATTTTCTGTTCATTGACCTTTACGATAAGAGAGTTACTACTTTGTCTCTTATTATTATTATTATTATTATTATTATTATTATTATTATTATTATTATTATTATTATTATTATTATTATTATTATTATTATTCCAATGATGACAGCCAAAATATCCTCGACTCATAATTGAGTTTGTAGTTCATTAAAACAATATTGTATAGGATCCTGGTGCCCGGCGAGGTGCTGGTATTGCTAACTATTATTATGATTAAAAAAATCAAAACAAATTTTGTAAATAAAATGAGTTATTGACAGCTGTCACGCTCCTCCGGTCTACCGTCTGATTTGGGAAATGGCAGCAGTTTCAGATGTTATGAATGATTGATGAATTAGTTTATATCAAACACCGTCACAGCAACGAAGGTGTTCGGCGGAGACACTGATGTTGAATAAATTAATAATATTGCTCTAATGAATTAAAATATAAATTGGGATTAGTTAGCCTTAGCTGAATGAGGAATGAGCGCTTCTGAGCGCCTTTTCTTCTTCTTCTTCTTCTTCTTCTTCTTCTTCTTCTTCTTCTCTTTTGGCGTTCGATATGTTTACACCAGAGATCTGGTGACATTAGGAAAAGAGTGGGAGAGAATCGGGTAACGATTACATTTGGTCTTTCTAACATACCCGTAGACAAACATCAGAACACACACACACAAACACACACGCACGACAGACACACACACACATATATATATATATATATATATATATATCCATATATATATATATATATATATAGATATATATAGATATATATTATATATACATTCATTAAGCTAATATATTTCCCTTGATATCGAATTCGCTCTACCTCAGAAGTAATATATTTTCATATATGTTAACCCTAGGGGAATTATTTATTTGATAATAATTTCGTCCTCACGTGGATTCGAACCAGCGCACTGAGGAGAAATCGGGACTTCAGTGACGTCTTCACCGAGTCGGTAAAGACGTCATTGAACTCCTAATTTCTCCTCGGTTCGCTGGCTCGAATCCACGACAGGACAAAAATATTATCGACTAAAAAATTGCCCTTCGGTTAAAATATATGAAAATAAATATTAATTTAATTTAGAAGTAAACGCGAAGTTGGACATAAAAGGACATAATTTTGTCGATTAATGATTGTTTATGTATATATATATATGTATATATAATATATATATATATATATATATATATAATATATATATCGATATATATATATATATATCGATATATATATATATTATATAATATATATATATATATATATATATATATATATATATATATAGATTCAGTGTATGTGTGTTTGTAATATAGATCTAATATATAGATATATATACTATATATAGATTGATAGATAGATATCCACCCATACATTTACATAAGTCTATACTATATACACCAGCACGCGCACGACACACATACTATATATATATATATTATATATATATATATATATATATATATATATACATATATATATAGTATATATATATATATATATATATATATATATATATATATATATATATGTAGATTCTGTGCATGTGTGCTTGTAATAGTTAACAGAAGTGTACACTCGAGGAAAGGCGCAGATCCATATACGAGTACCAGACGGGTTCTGGTTGAAAAATAGACAGAAAAAATTCCATAGTTCGGACGTTCCCGCTTCGTGGCTATCACCCACAGTCGCACTCATGCGCACATGTATACGAATACTCATGCCTGCAACCACACATACCCATGCCCTTCATATACGATCGATGTTTTTCTTTATGACTTTTTTTTTTTATTTTATTTTGTGCACGTGACTGTGTTTAATGTAAATGCTTTCTCCCATATACTTGGACATGATGATTGCATTTCACAGCAAAGTATATCAATATAATTTTACTTATAGTTCCATGTTTGAATTTACCAGAGTGGCTGAGGGATCGTAAGTGCTTCTTACAACGGCCTTTTTCAAGATAACACTGAACTACGCTTTGTCGTTTTTGTAGAGGGCGGTTGTCGGTGTATGGAAATGTAATTAACGAAAAAAGATATAATTTAACCATTAGATTTCATCCATTTCCAGGACTGGATATTCAGGAGCTGTCAGAAGAGAGGCTCGGTAGATTTTTCCCAGTGAAATTTAGCGTTTGTGGTTAGGGGTATTTTACTGGTATTCAGTTTGCTTTGTATGTATGACTTTGTGCAGCTCTTTTTCTATATATATTAATTATATTAATATATATTAATATATTGATATATATATATATATATATATTTATATATATATATATATATATATAAATATTAGAACCGAATGGAATAACTTTATTCTTGTAGTAATAGTCGTATAGAAACCCAAGTAAACGTCTGGCATGTCACCGTAAAAATCACATTTGATGTTTATTAAGCGGTCATAAAGATTAGTCGCTACGAAAAAAATCGAGTACAAGACACTGTCAAAGAAATGAAAGAATTATGAAAGGTATTATTCATTACAGGTAGTTATGGCAGTAACTTTTCAAGATGACAAAATTGACGTAGTAGCAGTGTTTATTTGCGACTTTTTTTTCGTTTTTTAATAACAGTTAAATTGGTGTAGTTATTGCTGAAAGCTATCGTGAGAGTAAGGCCAATTATTCAGGCGAGTTTTTTAACAATACTCTCGGCTCACCGTTGGTCATGAAAATAACGCCAAGTGTCTTAAGTCCTTTTTTTTTCTGAGTAAGGAAATGTTGTGGAAATAAATCCGGTTATTGTAACAATAAAGCAGAATGTGTAAAGCCGAAGCCACTGTTATGGAAATAAATCCAAAATTTCGTAATTGGAATAAAGTTGAGGCATTTTTGACTGAATGCTGTCACAGGAATTAATCCTGTCTTTTAAATTACTTTTTAACTTGCGAGAGAATCGAAAATCGACAGATGTGATCAGTCCTCCATTGTAATTGTTTCGTAAATCAGGAACTCTGTGCCATCCTCCATGTTCCCAGGAATCTTTAATAAAAAGGCAGGTTTGGTTTTTGTCGTTAAGCAAGGAGAGAAGCCCAATAAGGGTGGTGGAATGTGTCTCACCATTTCATTCTTGAGAAGTAGCCTTTTTATCTCTAGCATTATCATTTTTCTCTCTTAATATTTCATGTCTTTTCTTACCGAGTAGTCCTACGCTCTCTTGATCACCTTTTTATTCTATTATTTGGTATTATAATTTTCTCTACCTGTCTTTATTCGTGTCTTTCATCTCTTAGTAGCTCCTTGATTCTCATTCTTTATGACCTTCATTTTGCTCTTTTCCCTTCTGTATTCCATGACTTCGTTGTGTATAGAACTGGACGTGAATTTGAATTGCCTCTCCTGTCTCTGTGTCTACCGTCAGAAGAGAAGAGGTTTCGGGGCGAAAACGCGACAGCTTTCTAGCCAGAGAACAGAGTACACAAGAAGACTTCGGGTTTGTTCTCCCCTAACTTTCACCTAACTTGATTCCAAGTTCGGTTTTCCTCTGGATGTCCGGCGGGTCCATTAGAATTTCGGCCGTGTCCTTGGCCTGGATTCTGGACTTCCGAAAGTGTTTTAAGAATTGATTTTGGAGGGGTTTTCCTTCCCGTTTCGTGTCTCGTAAATTCTGAAAAGACTGATATTTTCTCTTGAGAGCCATATGTACCGGTGACTTGGTTTTCTAGCTTTTGTTACCGATATAAAAAGTTATATTTGTTGCTTTTTTATAATGTAAGAATGTTGTTTTTTCTTCGGTAATTAACTTTCAAAGAATGGCATGCACCATTACCTAAGGATTTCGGGTACTTATTGCTATTATGTGTGTATTCGTGTACTGATATACTTTTATTCATTTGGTTCTGTCTCAGGTTTATTATTTTCTAACGTAAGCATTCTATTCTGTAGAAGCTTGTTTAGCAGGTCAGTGGTCTTTCGTACTTGTTTCGTCTGAATGTTTATATATTTTCAAACGTTCCAGCCGCGTAAGCGGTGCGTCTTTTTGTTGCCACATCGCCGGGAAGCCATAACAGGCCTTAAGTTTTATTTAACTCTCCTCCTTCGTATTCTTTGGGAAGGGCCTTTGCTCCCTGTAGGTACCTATATTGGTGAGGCATCTTTAATGCTCTCTCTCTCTCTCTCTCTCTCTCTCTCTCTCTCTCTCTCTCTCTCTCTCTCCCTCTCACACCGTGTGAGTGTACATGTGTTTATGTGTGCGTGTGTTATGCAATCTCTGCTTGGGTGACCCCGCGTTCATACAGCAGCCCTTTTTGTACTTTTTTGTATGAGCAATCTTCCTCCATACTTGTATAACGTAGTAGAGTACTTCCATTCCTTGCCTTGACTTAGCGCTTGGCTTTTTATTTACCAGAATTAAGAAGAGGCAAAGACAAAGACAGATGGGGTTTTTCATGTCCCCACATCTCTTTTTCAACATCTGGTTTGACTGGAAAATCCATGTGGGTTTGTACGTATTGATGCCTACATACGTGCACACAAATGCCCGTGGACTTTGCTGCTTCGAAAAAAGTGAAAAGTAGTGGAATGAAGCGCGAATAAAAACATTAATCATTCTCATTCGCTCCCGGGTGCGTTATCGACCTGTATCTTCCATCATTGTGTTATTTTTATCCACCATTCTTTTATTTTAAGGCCGTCATTTTTTTTTTTTAGCGGACCACTTGAAATAGAATGAAAAGTCAAGCGTAATATTCTAAGGCTATTTAGTAGAAATGGTTACTGTTTTCCCATACTGAAATTTTTTTTTTATTGAAAAAGAATTAATACACGATTTTTGTGTAGAATAAATACTGTACTGATCACTTATGGTGCATATAATGAGTATTACCTTTTCCAAGTTATTTATTTACCTTGGAAACGTAAATGTATTTGTGTAATGTTTTCACTTTAAGACTGGACAGCCTTATATACCTTATATATTAACGGGACTTTTTGGGCTACGGCCAGGGGTGGGACGCCCCTACCATCACTGAAATCTCAGAGTTCGAGGTGGGGCTGTCCCACTGACATTCATTAGGCTACCCAATATTTTTCAGACGAAGCCTTGGAAACAATATTGCCGTTTTCTCATGCTATGTTAGGGGCGGGTTGGCCTTCTCGCAAAATGTGGGCCTCTGCCTTTAGCAACTCGCATTTTCTCTGTACACATTTGAATCATTCAAGTGTACTTGCGATAAATGTATACGTGAACTGCTTCCAAGGTATGGGCCTCTTGAATGACTTTGAGGATAATTATTAAAGATGATGAAGGGAATATAAAGATGCCATACGTAAGTGTTACCTTCTGTGGTTGTTCATCTCATTGTTGTGAATCCTCAGACAATATATTCAGCAACAACAGTTATAATGATAACTTGCCTTTGACCGGGAAGCAAATTCCCGCGATGTATGCTAGTATTGCACCGGCCCCGGTTTTTTTGTCATGGCCCTAGGTTAGATTAGGTTAGGTTGGCTTAGGTTGGATCAGAACTGAATCTGCAGGTTATTTGGGTGTGGGAAACATAATGAGATCATTTTGAAGGAGATTCTAGGGTTAGTTTTTAAAAGGTATGGCGTCACGCTTTTTTTCAGGGAAGGTTCCGGTGCTCGGGTACAGTTCGGGGATATGCGACCGGGAATGATGTCAGTTTGACCCAATAAACATTCAACGCGTGAAATGATATTTTACGAGTCTTCAATAACCTCTTTTTCCTCCCTTTTGTGACTCTTGCTGGAGGAAATGACAGCTAACAAAAACTGCATTTAGAGCCATGCTCTTCCAGTTGTCCTTTGCTTTGGAGTTCATTCTGTTTACCGTTTCGGCTGTGACACGAGCGCTGATTGGGCGGTACCAACCCTTCCGACAAAATACTTTATTGAAGTTTGAATTTGCGTGACATTTATTTATCAAGCTGATACTTTTTTGATGGCATTTTTTAATGACTTCTTTTAGTACTCTCATTCTATGTCAGGAAGAGTAGACGTCATATGTTTTATCTGTAACAACTATTTTTTAAAGTTTGACTACTGAAAGTTTACAATAGTTTTTTGTTATTATTTTGGATGGTACCAGTTATGTACGTGACTTTTTTCACGTAGATAATATGTATCGTTGTATATATAATTATTTTGTGGCCGTGAGAGAAATGAAGATTATATGCAAATTTCACACATACACACACACACACACACACACACACAATATGCATATATTCACGTATCCATGCGCAGTATCTAACTATGTGTTGTTCATGTGAAGAAAGAGGGGGAAAGAGCCAGCGCTCATTTACTTCATAGCAGGTTTGTTTCACTGTTCAGCTTTGCATCAAGTTTTCCTTTTCCGAGTCCTGTTTTGAGGTAATCCTCGGGACGGAAGCGCAGACGGAACGTCACATATCGGTAATGCTAATCAAATTGTCGAGATGAAATAGTCGATTAGATTTCAACCTCCGCGTTGCTTCACTGTCGCCATTCTGAAGGCGACGGAGTTGAATGCCGGAAATGAATTTCGTTGTCGCTCTTTGGGTTGTCTTGCTGGGCCCGTTTGTCTCATCCTTCATGAAAGCTCGTTTGTTAAACCTTCATGTACGCGAGTATAAACACACTTTTGTCTATATCTATCTGTCTTATGTTATATATATGTATACACACACACACATATATACACACAAATAGAATAGGTATATAATATATGCACATATGTGTGCGTGTTTGGTTTTTATTTTCCTAATGCTTTTTATTCGCTGTACTCATGGAAGGTATATTCAATAATTATAATTGTTTTGTTTAGTGCTGTCTCGTTCCGATAGAAAGTTTCCTCTTTACTCATTCCACCAAGGTAGTTGAAGTTTTCAGCGCCATTATGATTTTCAGTTATATAAAATATTTCTTGTGATCTAAACCCTTAGTACTGTACAAAACCACCGCCCTCTCTCTCTCTCTCTCCTGCAACAAAGATGAACCACCAGTCGGTGACAGGAGTCCCAAAACAAATTCTATTTGTGTGGAATGTTTGCTCTAATGCCATGGCGAATTCAAGCTTCATGATACTGATTTCCATCAGTTTGTAGACAAATGAATGAAACTGAATGACGTAGTAATAGACAATGCTGTATTTTTTTCGCTTTATTTCAGGAATTGTTTCATTAATCAGATTTGAGTTGCATTACAAGTTTCAGGACTAATCTCTCTTTCACGGGAGATGCGTAGGTTTTCATTTTTGCTTTGCTTTTCCTCCTTTCCTGTCTTCCTTCGAACTTGAATTGATTTTATTTGAACAAGGAAGGACACGCTGATTTTGAATTCAACTGACGTCTCTTGTCGTCAAGGAAAAATGATTCTCACTCAACAGCATCTTTTGCTGACCCTGTGGAACGTTTTCACTCACAAGGTGTCCCTTCGGACGGATCCTGAGTGTGGAATAAGGCTTGTTTTCATTGTACATTGTTTTACCTGAACCCCCCCCCCCCCCCCCCCTCCACCTCTCTCTCTCTCTCTCTCTCTCTCTCTCTCTCTCTCTCTCTCTCTCTCTCTCTAAGGGGAAAGGTGGTTAGAATGGATAACGTAACGTCTCTTTGGACTTGTCATGAACATGACTGCATTATTCTTGAATGGTTTGTTTACCTCGCTTTTAACTGGTCAGTATTACTATTCTTTACCCAGCCTTTTTTTTCCATATTTGTTTTTGATCGCAATTCAGTTGTTAACGTATAAATTGTATTATGGTGGTTGGGTAGAATGGCGAAATTTAGGAGCATACTCCGTCAAGGGTACATAAATGGTTTTCTATAAATACATACTCTTGAATAAATTTGATATTACTGGTAGTCGTGATAATAATAGCAATAATAATTTATTATTATTATTATTATTATTATTATTATTATTATTATTATTCTGAATGTGCTTGTCAATTACAAGGCATTAGCTGCTTTGTGCGTGAAAGGTTATTTAATATTGATTTTTTGTCTGCTTTCATTCTCTTAAGGTCTACTACATTGGCATTTCGAATTGAAGGGCTCTTTGCTCCACAGCCTCAGATGCTCGAGGAACATAAAAACTCCATTTTCAAATTGGCAAGGAGTCTCAACTCATCCCGTGGAAGTTATTAGATTTCGCTGAAAATTTCCAGCAAAAAAAAAAGGAGAGAAAAGTGTTACCGGTCAAATGTTGACCCACTTTGCAGAAATTCTTTTGGTGATGGAAATGAATGTTGAGTTTTTCCCTTTCAGTCTTTGGGTGTGTGTTTGTTTGTCAAGTTTTTCTTCTCTCTCGGGGTATCTGTGGTCCTTGATGTTTTGAAGAAAAATGATATTGGACGCCCGGGAGAGGCTCCATGTTTGCAAACGGATTCCAGCGTCTTTGATACAAGATTAAAAAGGAAAACAAATCTTTTGGCGGAGGTGCATTTTGGAAGCGGCCTCTCCTCCACTGGTGGCGATGAGTGGAAGTCTGTCTGGGTCTTCATTTATTAACTTTATTATTAATAGTTCATGAAACGTCGTTGGTCTTAATCCTACTCCGTTTGGCGTCGTCGTTTCATTCGCTGCCAGAATCTCGCGATTTTCTTTCGTTTCTGCGTTAGAGAGATAATATAGACTTTATTTGTTCTATCCCTTCTTCCTAAACCTTATTTTCCCCTCTTCTCTGTGTTTTCTTCTACCTCAAGTGGAGTTGTTAGATAAGATCATTTGGCTGCACAATTCCTTGACCTATGCTGTGGTAAAGTTGCCAGTCACGTCAGCAATCGCTTGAAAAAGGAGGGAAGCTTCTACATGGCACCATCGGTAGGGGAAAGAAGCATTTCAGATCTTATTTTTTCTTAGTTTTTATTTTGGACACTCGGCCGCCCTGTCAATAGCATGAAGTCAGATGGAAAAAGGCGAGCTTTGAAAATAACCCAAGAAGTAGGTGGAGTCTGTTCGTGGTACCATAATTTGTTGCTATTCCTAAGAACGGATGATTATGAAAATCATCGTTAGGATGGGAGTACCATCGCTTATGATCGCTATAACAGTCGTTGTAATAACGATATAGGAGCTGCAGTCATCAAGATATTAAGCAAACAGTAATAGCAGAGAAGGGACAAATTTCCGCAGGGAAAAATTAAGTGGTCATTGAATTTATAGTGTCGATCTTTCAACTTGAATATTTTTTTAAAGGTTGTTTTACCATCGTAACAGCCATTAGTTTATGTGATCTGTTCCGTTTCTTAAAGTGAGTGAGGATCAGTAATGTAATTATTTTCTTTGTATTTATGCTGATTTGCCTTGATTATTGGAGTCATATTCATCTAATTATTTTAGACAGCTTGAAAAGAATTATAAGGTTTAGTCTGTGTTTTGTTATTGAAAGTGGTCTTGTTTGCCAATTGACGTTGGAAACTAGAGTTGCAGCTTGGACTCTGGTAAATTCTGCCTGCGTTTAAGTGGTTCAAGTGGAGCTTCTCTCTTCATATAATGTGTATCTTTTCGTCCGTCAGTTTGTCTGTCTGCACTCTTTGCCACAATTTGTTTCCCTTTTTTTCCAGCTATTATTCACCTTTACCCAGCTCCTGAATTTCCCCCAAGCGATTATCGTGCTGCCTAGTCATTCCTGCCTTCATTTGCTTCTTATCCCCGACCCGACCCGACCCGACCCCGATGACATCTTGCCACTTCCCGCGTAGAAGGCGCTGTATCCCTTATCTCACCCTAGCCGTTACTCTCGATCACGGTCTAGATAGTGCTCTCGATAGACTACGTCCTTTCTTCCTCTTCCTGGGTACATTTAGATTTCCATTTTCCTCTTTTCAGTGTTTCTCATTTCCTCGTGTTTCCGCAGCCTTTTTCCCTTATTCTTCGTATCTGTAGTCATCCCTGTCCCTGACTTCATTTAGTTTACGTCTATCCCTTGGTTTATTGAGTTTTCCCCCCATCTCTCCTTTCATCCACCCCCTCCCTTATTAACCAGTGTTTCATCTAGAGTCCAGAGTTTATTATGACCCCTGTTTCACAGAAGATTTCTCTCTTATCCATCTTTTTGCATTGTCTCTCTCCCTGGTCTCTAAATTAACCTCTCCTGTATCCTTTGTTTTATCTGGCTTCATTTTAAGTATCCTACTTTTCATATAGCTACCAAACACATCTCTTTGAATACCTAGCCTCCTTCACCCTAGCTTTTTTTTTTTATACTGTATAGGCTGTTTTCGTATACCTCACCTAATAATAAATAGTCTGTCTGTCTCTCTATAACCCTTCGCTCAGTCGTGCCTCTTTCAGCATCCTTCCTTCATCAAGCCGGTCCTCTTATCCCTCGCCTCCCGTCAGCTTCTCTTTCCATACCTTTCCTGATGAGCTTCTCGTCCCTAATCCCGAGCAGTCTTCTTCAGCACAGAGAGAACTAGAACAGGAATCGACTCACCTTTGTGTTGCCTAATGGATATGATATGTATTTATTTCCGCGGCATTAGAGTCAGTGGTTAAGCGGGACAGATGATGACACCAAAGGACCAGATGGGGGAGGATTGCTCAGAGGGAAAGAGAGAGTAGCTGGGTCTTCAAGGGGTGGTATGGCCAAAGTGGTCCTTGGTGTGCGGGCTATATTTAGGGTAAGCGCCATTTTAGAGCATGTTGAGAGAATTTGCCTTCGATTCAGCATGAGGTTCGTTTATGAAAGCATTTCCCTTCGGTGGCCGTTTGCTTAATTACAAGAGCATGATTTGTTTTCGGCTTGTTTCCCTTTTATTTTCATGCCGAATAATCAACGTTTTCCTCTTATTCTAACGCTGGTTTTTGCTGGAATTTGTTCCCTTTACTTTCTTGCTGAATATTCATTCATCGCTGTCGCTCTCTTCATGGTAGGTGTTTGTTTTCCCTTTATTTTCATGCTGGGTATTCAACGTTTTCCCTTTATTTCGGTGTTGGATCCATAACGGTGTTTCATGTACCCAGTTTTCTTTGCGAGAAAAAATTTAGAACAGACATTTCATTCATTTTACCAGAATTTTGGGATATTAGATCTTTTTTTTCGTGGTTATTTATGCTGTTATGTGAAAACTACTCTTCCTTTCTTCCTCAGTAAGTTTGGCAGGAATTATTGTTGTTTTTAGATATGATGATAGTGTATTATCCATAGATTGAATTTTTTTTTTCTTTTTTTTGTATGTGGCAGTCATACTCTACCGGTAATGAATTCTCCGTTTAGACGCCGTCGACCAGCCCGAGCGCTGACTTTCTCTCGCTTGTCTCAATATAATTAGCAAGAAGGCACCTTTGATCTAGCTAACTTGATGCGTGACATCGCTGGGGTTGTGATTTGTTTCAACTTCTGTAGTTAGATAGAACAAAGGTGCCTTCTTGCTAATTGAGACAAGCGAGAGAAAGTCAGCGCTCGGACTGGTCGACTGCATCTAAACGGGGAGCTCATTACCGGTAGATTATGAATGCCACATAAGAAAAAAAATAATCAGCTTGGATAATACACTTTCGTCATATCTATATATATATATATATATATATATATACTATATATATATATATATGTTTTATGTACCCAGTTTTCTTATCGAGAAAAAATTTAACCAAGACGTTTCATTCATTTAACCTTTATTTTGGGATATTAGGTATTTTTGTGTCGTGGTTATTTAAGCCGTTATGTGCAAACTACGCTGCCTTTCTTCCTTAGTAAGTTTGGCAGGAATTATTGTTGTTTTTTAGATATGACGAAAGTGTATTATCCAAGCTGATTATTTTTTTTCTTATGTGGCATTCATAATCTACCGGTAATGAGCTCCCCGTTTAGATGCAGTCGACCAGTCCGAGCGCTGAACTTTCTCTCGCTTGTCTCAATTAGCAAAGAAAAAGGCACCTTTGTTCTATCTAACTACAGAAGTTGAAACAAATCACAACCCCAGCGATGTCACGCATCAAGTTAGCTAGATCAAAGGTGCCTTCTTGCTAATTATATTGAGACAAGCGAGAGAAAGTCAGCGCTCGGGCTGGTCGACGGCGTCTAAACGGAGAATTCATTACCGGTAGAGTATATATATATATATATATATATATATATATATATATATATATATATATGTGTGTGTGTGTGTGTGTGTGTGTGTGTGTGTGCGTGCGTTTGTGTGTGTGTGTGTGTGTGTGAGAATGTCTTTTTAGTGTATAGATATGTGTTCACTCATAAGTGTGATAATTTTTGTGGCAAATGCATTAGCTTCGCACATGTTGATGGGGTTCCAGGTCATTATGTGAATCTGGGTCATGTTTGGGGAGTGATTTTGTCAATTGGGATCCGTGCATGAAGATTGATTTCCGGTCTCTCTTTATGAGCTGAATTAGACACTTTGGCGTTTCTGTAATGCTTGATTCACTGTACTTTTAGTTTCAGAGAGCATATAAATAAAACTAATTGAATTAAAGCTGTCTTCAAGCCTTTGAAGGAGTAAATGTACTTTGTTTTTGTTATAAGAATATCAGTAAATCCATTTCTGAAGAAAGATTTTTATGTCAGCATAAGTATTCGTTCATGAAATTTTCTTTTCCGGTATCCTCCGTAAAAAGAAAAATTAAGTATATCTTAGTTTTACCAGACCACTGAGCTGATTAACAGCTCTCCTAGGGCTGGCCCGAAGGATTAGATATTTTTACGTAGCTAGGAACCAATTGGTTACCCAGCAACGGGACCTACAACTCATTGTGGGATGCGAACCACATTATATCGAGAAATGAATTTTTATCACCAGAGATAAATTCCTCTGGTTCCACGTTGGCCAAGCCGAGAATTGAACTTTGGAATAAGAAAAACTATCATTTATTCAGATAACTTTGACGAAGTAATTTATGATTGATTGTGTTGAAGCCTTACCCTCAACATGTACTTCGAAACTCGGATGATATAAATAATGCCAATGACTGCTGGGAAATGTATTGCCAAATTTTGTAGTGAATATTTCTCAGTTTTTAACTGAGAATATTCATTTTAAACTAAAGCAGCCTAGTTTTGGGAGTACGAAATTTTCAACATTAGGACGCTATTTTGGATTTTGTGTGCAAATATTTATTTGCTTATTAAACTGCTTGCGTCTGTTCGTCACTTTTACCCTTGAATCTTGTATTGAGGGGAAGCTCGTTTTTCAAGTCGGTGGCCGGCGAGGCTCGGTTCCTCATTAGAGTTTCCTCATTTATAACAATAATCACGACAATCGTACAATTTAACATTGGGGTGTGTGTAACCAGAGCCAAAGTGACTGTGTAACAGCAGTGGACTGCGGCAGATAGTAGGCTGATCTGCCGTGTCCCACCTGCTTCCCTCCATTACAAAACTGTGGGCCGAGATTTTGTTCGCAAGAGCCAATCAACCTGTGACAGTGCTCCATCTCACATCCTGTCTTGACCTGAGAATCTCCTGACCAGTGAAATGTCAAATATGAATGGATCGGAATTTTAATTGGATGAGAACGAGCAGTTTTTTTTTTTTTTTTTTTTTTTTTATGAAAGACGTGTGCAACAACGATAGTATCCAGGTAATGATCTTTACGGTTACGCTTGCCGTCGTCCAGCCCGGAGCCTGCCTCTTGCACCAATATCCCTAAAAACGTAAAATGAAAGTACTTGTTCGGATTTCAGGTTTACACGTAACATTCTTAGGGTTGAGACTTGACGTCCCCACCCTCTTTTATTTTACCGAAATATTTGCGGGAAAATAATTATCAATATCATACGAATACCCAGTTTATTTCTTGAGATATTATTATTCTAGCATTTAATATTACCAAGTATTAAAAACTAGTGAATGAGAGAGATTGGTAAAGTTATATGATTTCATCGTACCCTAGGGCAAAGGTGATGTGCTTATTTAGGTGTTTATATACGTATGTGCTTGTATTTTGTGTTGGTTTTTTGTGTGTGGGGTGTGAGAGAGAGAGAGAGAGAGAGAGAGAGAGAGAGAGAGAGAGAGAGAGAGAGTCTAAATCCATGAAGTTTTGATCGTAAAAATTTGACGAGGGATGAGCTCAATATAGAGTAGCTGGAGGGACGAAGCCATTTGAATGAAGTAAAACCGCGGAACTTGGAGCTCTGAAAAATTTGTTGTAAAGGATTAAAATATAGTTTCCCCTAAAATTCGAAAACGGTAACACAATAGTACCATTATCGTTACATAAGAGCTTTGAAATCTTGTGTTTTGTTCCGGGTTCTGGAGAGTAGCCAAATATAGAAGCAAACGAAAAAGGGGAGAAAGGAGTTAGGAGAGAGGAAAGGAAATCACCTAAAGAATTAGGGTTTAGCAGTTCCTCTACCAATGATCACCTCCCGTTGCAAGGATCCCGTTGCGTCCGCCCTATCGGATATCTGAGACTCTCCGCTTATTAAGTCTCGGAAATGTTTTCGGTCAATTCTTTTATATTGCAGCCTTAGGAACCATACCATAATTGTGTGTGTGTATTATATATATATATATATATATATATATATATATATATATATATATATATTATATATATATACATATATATATATATATATATATATATATATATATATATACATACATATATATATATATATATATATATACATATATATATATATATCATATATATATATATATATATATATATTATTATAATATATTATACACATAACACATACATACATAATAGAGATATTTGTGTTTATGTATGTATGAATATATACTACGTGCTTATGGATATGTTTGTGGTTTTTCTACATTTTTATCAGCAAATATGACTTTCCAGAGCTTTGAATGGCGCGCATGCATAATTACATAGGTAAATACAATGTGCAAATAGCTTTAGAGGGCGTGTGAATGCTTTTCACAGGTTACTTACTGCCTTCGGTTTTATTCGGTCGCTTTCCCATAGCGATTTCTAGGTGGGCCTCCGTTTATCTGTTGTGATGTTGTCGATAAAAATATCCATTTATCACTTTAGTCTTGTAACTCCATCTAGATTTGCGTTTTTAGGAAAAGCGAGTTATATTGCAGTTGTAGTATTCATCATTTCCAGGCTGTCTTGTTTCCCCGTGAACATTGTTTGAAGACAGTTTTGGCAAAACTTCAATTCTGTGTTCGAAGAATAAAACGTTTGCAGAAGGGGAGAAAGCAGTAAGAAAGAGAGTGGCTACAACATGGAATACGGGGAAGAGATAGCCAGATTACTGGTAAATAAAAATATCGCATAAACAGAGAGAACAAAACCTTACAATGGATATACTCAAGTTCTTCACTGGTCTGTGTTGCAGGAATATAGGCACTGACGAGGTAAACCGAAGAGAATAATTGTTATATATATATATATATATATATATATATATATATATATATTTTATTTATTTTTTATTTTTATTTTATTTTTTTAAATTAAATTAAATTGATAAATTTTATCATTCTTTATATCCCGATATTTTTCGGGCCAGCCCTGTGAGAGTCAAGTTTGACTCATTGGGCTAAAAGGTAAAAACCTCCTTTCTTTAATAATAATTAATAAAAGATGAGATCTTGGTAGGTGTGACCCCAGAATGTTAAGATTCAAGGTCAGAATATTGTGGGGGAGACCGAATTTAGAATGAGAAATTGAGCAGGAAAAAATTTAAGATAATTTAGACATGATGGGAAGGGTTGATGAACAGTTGGCTAGGAAATCAGTAGATAGGGAAAACTCGGGAAATCTTGGGAAAGGAATAGATGAAGACTTAGACAGGATGGGAATCGACACAGAAAGAGCACACGACTGAGAAAAATGGTGGGAATTCTTTATACATCTAGTTTCATAAAGGGAAAACTGAAGTAAAATCGTTTATGTTGATAATGATTCATCACAATGCAAAGCTAACTTGAAGTGCATTGATCATCACATGACTGATTTTTAGTTAACTGAAAAAATAAGTAACACAACATAAGGCTGATCTTATTCAGACATTTTTATTTGTGCACTACAAATCTTGCTTGATCACCTGTTCAGATTATCCATTATCAGATTTTGGTTAATATTAACCAGAACGATTACTGAAAACTTTTCAAGCAAATTATAGTGAATTTACTGAGAGGTATTTAATGTCTATAACTGTCTGTACTATGTAGTAACAAAAAGTATCGGTCTGCATTTAATCATAGTAGAGGTACTCAATATTGGATGTAGAAAATTAGAAGTTGATCGTCTCGTGATGGAAGTGGCGCTTCTTTGTTAGTCAGTTGGACGTTCATCTTATTGGACTGAACGCTCAGTCCAACGTTATCTTGAATGCCTCCTCCATTGTGAACTGCCAGTCCTTCATCTCTTTACCGAAGATGTTTTTTTAAGAGTTTAGGATATTTGCGTTATTGCTGAGCTTCCCAAATATTCAATGGGAAAACGGAATTTTAGCAACACGTTTCTTTTTTCATTTAGCTTTCTCTGTCAAGGCTTCAGTGCTCTGATTTTTGTAAATGAGCTTTAAGGTGAACAGAGCGTACAGGACAACAAATTAATAAATAAAGTTGTAACAGTCAGCTATTAAATATGTAAATATTTACACAGCTATGCTTGGTTGCAAAATTAAGGCATTGTCGTAGATTCATTACAGAAGACATGATTCAACTCTGAATTATTACATGGATTTTATTTTGTTCTCTGTCAACGATTCATTATACGTTTTATGATGAAGGCTAGTTAGAAAATAAAGGAAAACGGCTGTAAAATAATGAAAGCTATAGGATCAAAATGAAAGGAACGCTAGTGCAGAGGAAATATGAAATAAGGAAGAAGAAAAAGACCAAATATCTCGGAGGGATCTTTTGCAAAACTCTCGATATATCAAGGAAATGTTTCCTCAGCCAACGCGGTTTATAGCCTGGCCTTAATGAGATGACATATACGAACTCAGAGAGAGAGAGAGAGAGAGAGAGAGAGAGAGACAGAGAGAGAGAGAGAGAGAGTCCATATGGTTGTTATTGGTCGCTTTAGTTGTGGGTTTGGGAGAGACGATGTCTGTGCCTGAAAGCCTTTCAGAATGGAAAGGAAGTGGTTGGGGAGGGGGAGGGGAACCCTAGTATCTCGCACCATACGGAATTGAGATTAATTGGTTTCTCACGGGAAGATATTCATACGTACCTTTAGGTTATCTCTCTCTCTCTCTCTCTCTCTCTCTCTCTCTCTCTCTCTCTCTGTTTGTATTATGCTCAAAACCGTTGCTGTATTAATGTTCATTTATATACATACTCATGCACTAATATATATATAGTATGTATATATATATATATATATATATATATATATATATAATGTATATATATATATACATATACATATATATATATATATATATATATATATATATATATATATATATATATTTTATATACGTATATGCGCTGGTGTAGTATCTCTTATGGACATGTAATTTTTGAAAGCGAAATATAAGTGTTTTTGTGGGCTTGTACCAAAATAGCCCAGGTAAACTTTGCAAAGAGGATTATTCAATAATCTGATGAGCTCTTTGGGATAGAGAGAGAGAGCCTCGAGGGAAGGGAGAAATAGAAAAAGGATATTTTAAGAGGATTGGGAATGAGAAAGAGATTATGATTTCAAGAGGAACTTAACTTGCGTGACGCGAAATGGAGTGTGGTGTGTTTCGGAAGGAAAGGTTCTGTGTTGATGTAGAAGAACTGCCTCCAAATTAATAAGTTATTGGAAGTCATGACTTTTTAGTCTTCTGTAAAGGAAAACTATTGAGATGGCTTTGTCTGTCCGTTCGCACTTTTTCTGTCCACCCTCAAATCTTAAATAACACTAGAGGGCTGCAAATTGATATGTTGATCATCCACCCTCCTATCATCAAACATGCTAAATTGTAGCCCTCTAGCCTCAGTAGTTTTTATTCTATATAAGGTAAAAGTCACCACCAGGCCATGATTAAAATTTCATGGGCTGCTGCTCATACAACATTATACCGAGACCACTGAACATTAGGTATATTTTCGTTGGCCTTGATTATACGCCGTACAGAAAACTCGATTGCGCCGGCATTTTTTCCTCTTTTTTTTTTTATTTATTTTTATTTTTATTTTTATTTTTTTTGCTGTGGATTATTGTATGTTTCCTAAGAAAATGAGAAATTAATTATACGGTGGTAACTGGATATGGAAAAACTGTGTACTCATGGAATGCAGTGTGGGAGGCGATGTAAAGCGTCAAGGGATTATTAGTTTTCATTGCAAAGAGGAAAATATGGTCTAAGTGAAAGGAAAATGAAGTTTGCGTTGTTGGCGAGGAATAGAGTGAGCGTCATGACATTTATACTCGAAAATTACTTCAAATTTCTGCTGGTGACACAAAAAATGCTGTATGTAACAAAGCTTTCGCCAAAAATGTTTTTGGAAATCTCTTTATTTAAAAAGATAAAAAAAAAACTTGTGCCAACAAAGAAAAAAAAACTACATGCTGAAGCATTGAAGGTCTTCTGGGCAGAATGTTCAGAGCTGTAAAATATTTTTACCAATAACAACAAAAATACTATGCTGTGGATTACGTGTAAAGCGAGGATATCGTACTTCTTCATGTAATAAAAATCTCTTATGGAAGATAAAGACAACAGGCATCTACTATAGGATCTTTCTTTTTATTTAATGTTTGTACTTTTCCAAGAGAAAAGACATGTCGCCCCCGTAAATAAAAAGATAGGATTAACAATAAAATCTAGACAGTTTATAGGACAATTGTTCGCTTATTATGAAATGTGGTAATATAATCCGTAGATTGTATGATCCATTGTATGCTCCCAGTAAAATGAATGTACAGAAAAATGACAAGACGGAAAGAAGACGATCGGACAGGCAGTCGACATACAATTTCTCGGAGTAGAGCAAGTAGGAGTTTCTCTTGACTTTCAAAGTTTAGTGGCTACTTCCCTTAAACAATAAAGGAAAAGGAAAGATAAAAAGAGGGGTAATCCCCTTCTGTGGTACTATGTAGGGGAGACTTTATGACACAAGTAACATCCTAAGAGAAGATATGGAACGAGAGAGTTATGACCAGCTTAGAGGGGAAATACAGAAACCATCTCTCTCTTCTCTCTCTCTCTCTCTCTCTCTCTCTCTCTCTCTCTCTCTTGTTCGTTTCTTTCTATATTCTATGTTGTATGTGGTTTGTGCCTCTCTCAGAACAGCTTTGTTAGGGTGAAGCAAGAATTCAATAGGCAGAAATATCCTTTGAAAGTGTTTCGGCAGTTGATGTGGTATAGTATGTTACATTTTTCATCTCTGGTCCTTTTTTCCTTCGTCTTTCTATATAAAATATTTGTTTGTCATT
>NC_087218.1:58229157-58266657 GCF_015104395.2 Macrobrachium nipponense | reverse complement strand
ACACAGTTTTGGTGAATCAGATTCAACGCGTACAATGTCTGGTTCGTCTTTCATGAGATTCCGGCTCAAGAAAACCTGTACTGGATATCATTGCTCTGAACGTTCGGAAAATTCAAGCTCATGAATCCATTCTCCATCTCAGGGTATTTTGGTATGATTCAATGACTTCAAAAACTGTTTGACGCATAACTATTTCTCTTGCTTAAGTTTCTAGGCCATAAACAAAAATCGGGCTACTTCACTGGAGATTAAGGGTCCGGCAAATGTGTTAGCATTGTACAGTATTGTTTTAAGTAAAATCCTTGTTTTCTTGTTAGGGAATAATGCAAATGTGTTGAATACTGCAGATCCTGCAGTATTCTAAGTTTTTTTTTTAGAGAGAATCATAAGTTGAGTTTCAAGAGAGATGTTATCGTAATAATCTTTATTGTTGTCTGGAAATATTGCGAGAATTGCTATCGTTAGGGTCTTATTTTATAAGTTTATAGTAGCAGTAGTAGCATCTTTTAGTAGAGTAAGACGTGTAGGAATTGAAGTTGTCATTACAGAATTAAATTTGAGTGTTCAGTTCGTCAGCGTCCCAGAAATTCGTTAATGTCTGATGAGAAATTATTTTGACGACGCGACATCTGTTGGAACAAACGCTTTGGCTAATATAGTAGAGTGAATTGATTGCCTAGCGAGTGATTCTAGTCTGTCAAAGAATTTTAGTACTATGTAAAATGTACCTTAGCTCATTTTAGAAAATAAACTTACCCATAAGTAATTTTGGCACAGCGTACTTGGAATGTATAGTAACTATGGAGCAGAATGTATAGTTTTGAAGTAGTTATTATTGGAGAAAACACTAAATGAAAAAACTTTTAACTCAAGGTTTTTTGTAATACATCTGCTGGTATTTTGAGCGAACGGGTGTTTCCCCGTTTCCTCTTCTACTTATGCTTCACTCTGTCATAACACTGTACCGGGTTCTGTTCTCAAAGGTTGTTGGAACAAACATCCCACTACCTTCCTTTAGCAAAAAAAAAAAAAGTCACTACCCACGCATTATGGTTTCAGTCTCATTTGTTATTAGTTTTTATGAGTGGGATTTTGGATCAGCTGTGTTTCAGCCCTCTAGAGGCTTAGATTGTTAAAATGGCAACATAGAATAAGATAGGGAATGGTAGGTTAAGGTTTGTTCTGTTTGTTCTTTTATGCAAAATTATGGGTTTGTCAAATGTAGTACATCTCCCTATACTCTGTTTTTCCATCTGTCCATCCGCCTGTGGTGTTTGCGCATGGTAACACTGCGTCACGGGCTTTAAATAATATCCTATTTCGAATATTAACGGTGTAATTCGCATACAGTAAATTATTAAAACACTTTTCAGTTGCAAATGTACACCCAGATATCCTTTTATTTACCTAACACTTCCACATAACGTAACTATTTAAAGCCCGGGACGCAGTGTTACCATGCGCGACCACCACAGGCGGATGGACAGATGGAAAAAAACAGAGTATAGTTAGGTCAAGTATGACCAGGCACATTGGGTTAAGAGGCTCGGTTAGGATGTATCCCTTCGTGTTAGGTGAAGGGGCGTCTAGGGACCGAAGCCACTCTATAGCAGGAAGGACAAGGTGCCCAAAGTTCGGTTAGGTTAGAATATATTCCTTTATAAAATGTTGAAATTGCAACTCAGGCAGGAGGATGTTAGAGTAATTTTTTTTAATGTGGAGACCAGTGAGAAAGCAATGTGAATGTACCAATTCCCAGCTTTTCCAAATACTTTTTCCTTCATTTTTATTCGGTTAAGGTTTGCTTATGCTTTTAGCAAAGTTGAAACAGAGGTACTATTCATTTTAAGCATGGAGCGATGAGTCAGCCTAATTGGATTAACAAATGGACCTTCCAAAGTTTTGTAGAACTCGCTTGTTTTGGAATTTGTGCCTAAACACGTTTATGAATAAATGAATACATTGCTTCCAGCCTCATTAGTAATGTAACGCAACCTGCTAATTCACGGACTACATTTTTGTTATGCATGTTCGTATGTGCCTAGTAATTGTTCGCTTGTCTGTATCCTCCGCGCCAGAGAATTCTTTTACTGCGTAACGTTATTATTATTATTATTATTATTATTATTATTATTAAGAGAAAAAATTATTATTTTAAGCTAATGCTACTAACTGCATCTGTTTACATCATTCGCGCTAATGTTGTTGCAGTAGAAGTAATAATATTATTATCACTGATGTTCGTAATTGTGTTGCTGATACAGCTATTGTTATTGTGTTGCGGTTGATGATAGTTTTTGTAACATTAGTAGTTAGTAAGAGATTCTCCATCTTTTATCTTCGGAACTAGCATCCTCTGATCAATACATCATCCCTTTGAAACGATTCGCTCTCAGGCTGTCTCACTTCTGCACCATCAGCTTTGCCTTTGTTTGGGATTCTCTCTCTCTCTCTCTCTCTCTCTCTCTCTCTCTCTCTCTCTCTCTCGTAGTTGTTTGAATCCATATTATATATAATATGTATACATTGTATATATATGTGTGTGTGTGTGTGTGTACATGTATATATAGTATATCTATACATACGTTTGTGTGTATATATATGTATTATATGTTTATTTATATATGTGTGTGTGTGTAATATGTATATACTCGATTGTATTTAGGCCATATTCTGTAAAATTTAAATGAAATCCAGGCTACTTCATTTGAATCAGATTTCTGCTTATATTTTTTAATAGCGTTAATGACATTTGTTATTTCTGTTATGCATTGTTATATATATATTGCCTGTGATGTGCGCATTCATTTTATAGAAAAAAAAAACGGTAACTCGCTGTACTAACTTCCATGAAACAAAACTCCAACCAAATAAAATTTCTTCTGAAGCGCAATTAAAGAGACAAAACAATAATTGAAATAAATACCGTAAATAGACAACCTTGATGGTGAGGCAAAAATGACAAAGAATTATTGTAAAGAATAATAATAAAGTACAGAATGAGGGGTGTGTTTCATGTTTTTTTGGTTATCACGCAGCGCAAACATAATTTAAATGAAGCGAATACTGTGATTCTTCGCATTCAGGTGATGTTCATGATGAGCACAAACTGGCGCGAAGCAAATTGGCGCGAAGCGAACGAAAGGTTCAAATTGTGAGTCGGGCGACATCAACAAGATTTGTCAACTGGTTGACCTTCGTTGCTATGACGTCAGTCAGTATAACAGGCCAGCAAATAACATCCACATAAACAGGTGGTTTTCCGGGGAGAGCAGCAGCAGCTGTTGTTGTAGTAGTATGCGTAATGTGATCTTCAAGGCTGCTCGATTTTCATTTTCCAGTTTCAAAAGAGTGGACAAGTTTTTCCTTCCTGGCGTATAGGGAAGAGTGTAACTATTGGATTGAGGTTGTTTATCAAGGTTGTTCTATCTTTTTCTTTCTCTTTTGTTTACAGTCACTTCTGGGCATCCACGGCAACTTTAAATTTCCATCTTTGGAGTTTAC
Source organism: Macrobrachium nipponense (assembly GCF_015104395.2). Lineage (NCBI taxonomy): Eukaryota > Metazoa > Arthropoda > Malacostraca > Decapoda > Palaemonidae > Macrobrachium > Macrobrachium nipponense. The sequence continues at coordinate 58,263,153 of NC_087218.1, read as the reverse complement.
CAGTGGTCAAGTTTGTTCCTTTCATTCTTAAAGTTGAGGAGAAAAAGATGCAAATTGTGGGTACGTTGAATATTCATGGTCGCTCGCTAGAGAGCACGCGATGCATGAGAGAGAGAGAGAGAGAGAGAGAGAGAGAGAGAGAGAGAGAGAGAGAGAGAACTGGTGAAAGAACGCTGAAGAGGGGAGACCAAGTGCGTGCAAGCACTAGACATAAAAAGAGTGACTGAAAACAGTCTCGGGGCATCTTCGAAACCTTAAATGGACGAGGGTCGGGTACGGTTGAAAGTCTTGCTTGATTTATGGCCTTTCCGACCTTACTGTAAAAAAAAATGCATAATGCACCATCCACTTCGACGTCTCCCACCCCTTACCCTCTTCCCCAAGACATTAGCAAACTTGGAACAAGTAACATTGGGTCAAGGCGACAGCCTAAGGAGTTCTTTGCTTAAAAGGCCTTTTTTTTTTCTCATTTATTTTTTACGCATTAAATTTTTCTTTTTTGTTTTTTTTTATTAGTTTTCCACAGGAAACTGCGACGCAAAGCAGGAAAAATCATCGGTGACTTTGGTTCAGATTGGTTGGCTTTTTTATTTCTATTTGATTTAATGAATGAATTTTTAAATTCAATTCTTCTTATTCCTTTGAACTGGAGATCCATTGAAGAGGACCATATGTACATACATTGATCACTCAGAAAAAACCTATGGACGCTCTCGATGAATAAACGGTATTTTTCGTTGATTGATTACGTTTTATCTGGATGTGGAGAAACGAAGGTTTTCCAACACATGGACGCCCAGAGAGCCAAGAGTTTCTTGAATCTCTTCGGCTCAGGAAAACTAATGACTGGTGATGAAATGAAAGTAATTCGTGAAGTTTAAGCCAAGGCAGTGAAGGTGGAATGAATGGCTTCACTTCCTTTCAAGCATTAAAAATGATGACAATAGGGATGAATTAAGAAATAGGCTTGTTTCAGAGTTTGAATGGAAAATGAATTGTTATACGAAGGCATTACTCCATTCAGTGGAACACGGAAGGCATCGGTAAATCCCAAGTGTTGGAAGTGAACAGCCAAGAATACCGAAAAGGAAAATAGAAAATAAATAGGAAGAGAAGCAGTTGATGCGAAATTTGGGAGGCAATTAGTGTCAGAAATCAGCAAAGAAAAATGATGGGGCTTGAAGTTGCGAGAGCTTCTGCCTGGAAAAACTTCTGAGAGCAGTTTGCAAAGAAGCAAGTAAGAAATGCGCCGAAGTTTCTCTACTGCCCAGTCGAGTTTACTGTACAACGTATAGTGCTGTATAAAACCATCAACTGTGACCGGCAGCTATGTTTGATAATCGGAGGGTGGATGATCATAATACCAATTTACAGTTGTCGAAGCATTGGTGTCTCAAGAATGCATGTAGGACTAGTGTTATCGATATGTTGTTATGTAGTAAGACAAATAAAGGTAACAACAGCATCAAGCTAATTAATGATAATGATGCAATTAAATAAGTGGCAATAGTAGAGCGACAACAAATAGAAACGATGTGTTTTACTCTTTCCGTAAGCAGTTGTGATAAGAGTACTGTTTATAACAGCGTTATCGGCACGATCATCTCTTATCGTCATCAGCTTTCGTGTCTCGTCTACAGAGAGTTTGTATGAGCTATTGTATTACCTTAGAGTTCTTATCAATGGTAACATTTATAAGACAGTACGGACTAAAGTTGCCCGTTAAAGATACCGTTAAAAATGAAGAGAGAGAGAGAGAGAGAGAGAGAGAGAGTTTGTGTTACTTGGGATGTGCAGATCTTTTGTTCTGTTTCGAGTTGATACTTGATATATTGACCTGTCTTCGGTGATGGAGGACCTAATTGATTAAGTGAATGAGAGAATTGAGAATGATGTAGAATGAAAAAATGCTGTTTTAGAGAAAGTGAATAAAGGAGAGGTATATTTGACAAGATGATAGTTTTGAAATAATAAGCACATTGAAGGGAGGAACAAAGACAGGAAGACATAACTGGGAGAAGAAAAAAAAGAAGAGCAAGAGAAATATCCTGAAAGGGAGAAGCTTTAGGAGAGAGAGAGAGAGAGAGAGAGAGAGAGAGAGAGAGAGAGAGAGAGAGAGAGAGAGAGCAGAGAGAGAGAGAGAGAGAGAGAGAGAGAGAGAGAGAGAAGGATGTGAGGTTGTGTTCTCCTTTTACTTGAAAGATCGACTTGATTCCTGCTTAATTAATAAGGCGGAAATAAGTTATCAGAGCGGCCGAATGAGCAAGAGATAGACGATCTTTGTAAGCGATCTCTGCGGGACGTTGAAGCTTGTTCTCCCTTCACTCATCTACATCCTGAATCTGCTTCTGCTTTTCATACTCTGCTCTTCTTGTACTTGATATTCGTGACATCAGATTCTGCGCACGGTGAGAGAGAGAGAGAGAGAGAGAGAGAGAGAGAGAGAGTAGTATATAATTTTTAAACTCTTGATGACGAATATTCTGCTGTCGTTAAATTGTAAATGCGCCATAACGTGTAATTACACATAAATTGGAAGGAGGGGTGTGATGATGTGATGGACTTTCATGTGTGAGTTCAGAAGGTGATCGTGCTTTAAAGCAATCCGCGTGTTTGGTATGAAAGAGCGCAGAAGGCAATGCGGGGTAAGACGTGGCCCGCGAGAGATTGCTTGCTCTGGGTGGCCACGGGTAAGAAGAGCGCGTCGAAGAATTCATTACGAAGGAAATTCCTCGCGTCTTGCGCCACTCGACCTTAAAACTGTTGGCAGGATATGCATGCTTATGCAAGGTGGGCATTACTCTGCAGCCGAGGAATCCAGGTACTCGGAGGGGCAGTGACGCAATTGGAGGGTTTAAGTTGGAGATGGGTCGGGGAGTGGAGGGGGGGGGGGGGGGAGTAAGCCCTGTGGGTGGGAGCTTGCAGATGCTCGTGAAGGGGCCGTAAGAGTTGAATGAGTAGATGGGGTTTGGGTGCGGGGGGAGGGATGTTACGGGGGGAGGGATGTTACGGGGGAGGGATGTTAGGGGGGCGGGGGAGGGAGCCAACTATAGGTGGCTGGTCGGGAGGGGGAGGGGGGGGGGGGAAGGGCGGACCTGCTCGTATATGCGCAGGGATGTTTTTTTTTTTTCTTTCTTTTTCTTTTCTTTTAATATCATCATTTTTTTTTTCATGCCCACGCTATCTCCTCCTCTTGGTTGTTAATCGCTGTAGAGGCTTTCATTTTTTCATTTTATCTTTTCCTGTAACTTTTTTCTTATGCATGGAATGTGTTATTCCGCGTGGATTGTGGGTATTTTAGATGGCATTCGATATTCATTCCTCGTTTTTTCATGAGGATAGTTGTGGCTTTTAATGCGTAGTTTATTAATGTTTTCATTTGGTGTTTAAGGCTAAAGGCGCATATGTATATGAATCTGAGTTTCGTATTGTCAGGCGCAGTGAATACGTCTTCGTTAGTCATTTGTTCTACAGTTGAGTGATTAGTTGGGTCTTTATGATGATCATCAACCACCGGTTCGCCCTGAGACTCACAGCCTTCGTGCAAAAGATCAGACAGAATAATGACGTTCCATCAAGATCAAAAGCAGACAAGTAAAAAATGCCAATCGAGTTTTCTGTACAGCTGTTTGAAACTCTCAGCCGCTGCACATGAAGCTTTCAGCCACAGCCCGTGGTGGCCTGTGTTGTTCGCACCCATAGTAGTGACAGACGCACGATCATGACTAATTTTAACCGTAAATAAACTAAACACTAATTTGGCTAGAGGGCTGCAATTTGTTATGTTTGATGATTGGAGAGTGGATGGTCAACATGCCAATTTGCAGCCCTCTAGCCTCAGTGGATTTTAAGATCTGAGGGCGGATAGAAAAATTGCGGACCGACAGACGAACAGCCATCTCAAAAGTTTTCTTTTACAGAAAACAAAAAGATGAAGATGAAGTCTGCTTGGACTGACAGTTCGAACACACGCACGTCTCGGCAAATACGGAATGAATTATGGATTAACTGGACCGGTATACTGTCTTATGCATTTGCAACAGGAAGTTTGTGCAGCGGCTGTTTGCATTATGGATTGATCCCGTTGCAATATATGCCCGAGGCAGAGACCTCCTGCAACATCGGCGCATTCTAAGAGCCATGGCGGGGATGGATGATGCGTCTGCCTGTCTGTCTGAAGGTTTCATGGCAGGCTGACTACTTTCCTTTATCCATGCAGTTTCGTCGTCCTACCCAGGTATCCGTGTATCCATGTAGTTATGTACATGATACTTCTTATAACATCACTAGACAATATAATAAATAATGAGTTTGTATACATGGAACGAAACCAAAAGGTTCTTTACCAATAATATATAGTGGAAACAGGTTCTTGATGGATGTACTTATGAACTGAATTTGGCTGAACAATGCACATTAGAAATATATCATACTTATGTTTGATCGCATGTGATCATTATGTATATGGTGAGAACAGTAGCATCGTATGGTGGAGATTTATCATCTTTATTCGAAGGAGTTTGATCCGACAGAACGCGATTACAGGTAGGACAGAACGATTCAAGATACCTCGTCAGTAATTGAACGTGTGTGTGTGTGTGTGCGTGTATGTATGCATCAAGCTGCAAAGTGAGTTTATTTATATAGCAACATATAACACAGAAACGAGGCCATGAGAGCAAAATGGAAAAAAAAAACTTATTGTTTAATAAGGCATGCCAGACGTTTATGTTCAGTAATCGTATACTAGTTGTATAGCACTTAGTTAGTTACTGTTCATTAAAAAGGAAACCGACGAAAATATTCAACAGATTTTAGGTGACCAGATTATCGATATCTGAATTTTGCGAAATCTTCGTAGCCTTTGTGACTTGAGAAACAATTTCATTCATTTTTTACGTTGAGCATTTCTACCAGTATTTGGAGATAGTTTCCTTAACATAGAACCTATCCCTCTTTCAGGTCTATAAATACTCGATACTGAATATGTTTTACTTTAGTTCTCTCTCTCTCTCTCTCTCTCTCTCTCTCTCTCTCTCTCTCTCTCTCTCTCTCTCTCTCTCATGTAACGCCAGTCCTTCAGTGTAATCTAAAAATAACTTTTTTTTTCCTTTTGCAGGTATGTGAAACATCGGATAGATATATTCCAGTCATCGAGGGCAGAGGTCCATAGAAAACGAAAACTAAGTAGAAAACGATAATCCGTTCTGCAACTTTTTCCAGGTTAGGTACCCTGTTCGTTTATTATATATATATATATATATATATATATATATATATATATATATATATATATATATATATATATATATATATATATATTTCGTTTTGCCAATAAAAACACATGGCTTTTTTACTCTGCATATACGTAATTAGTCACGAATATCACGTAATGTCACATTCATTTTACTTGGGATTAATGGGTAAGTCAGATGTATATCACTTTATCTAGGCTAAAATGTACATGTTCAAATCCTGGTCGGGGAAGGTGCACTTACAGAGTAAAATTCTATTGGGTTTATGGTATTCCAAAGGTAAAGAGAATTGATACTAGATAATATTTCTGGTTTTGTATTGTCCTTTATTATATACTATATATATATATACATATATATATATATATATATATATATATATATATATATATATATATATGTATGTATGTATGTATGTATATATTTATAAGATATGTATCGGGTGTCTGAAAATGGGATTTGCGGATGCAGATATCAATTTTTTAAAATTTAATTGCTGATGCGGAAGTGGATGAGGATATATAGGTATATCAGTCTTTTAAATTTGCGGATGCAGATGCGGATATTTGATGACCATACCCTCGCGGATGCGGATGCAGATTCTTTGTAAATCTAAATAATCTAGATATATTTCATTATTGAAGACGATTTTCAGCCAAATAATTCAAAATTATGTGTTGCCACATAATATTTGATGTACTAATTGAAAGTAGAAACATAAGTGATACTCATGTTTGTGTGTATGTATACTTTCATATAAACGATACATGAACGTTGTAGTTGTCTTGGCACAAGGTCATTTCATGCTCATTGCATGGTAAGGGTAACAAATCTCAAAGCCATTCTTCACATTATGATTACAACTGCTGTAAATGACATGAAATTGCTACAAAAAAATATGCTTTAAAACAAATATGTTATAACAGAGCTACTTACAAAGTATGTACTGTACGAAATGTGTAATTGTGTATCATGTATTCTGTTTAGTAAAACGAAAAATTAAAAATTTAGCAGAAGAAAACTACTTTTAACTACAATGTATGAGTATGAACTATTGAACAGTGACCCGGGATTGATATCTGCTTATCTGCTTTATCAAACTGCAGTGGATGTTGCTTGCAATGCTAATGCGGATGCGGATGGTAAGAAGTTGTCAATGCGGATGCGGATTCATAAAAAATGCTGATAATCCGCGGATGCGGATATATCCGATACATCTCTAGATATTCATATACATATATGATACTTTTCACCAATTTTTTTTCTGCTTGTATATCATGAGCATCGAACCCACTGTACTCTTGGGATAACTGACAATCAAAGGGAATTGTTTAAAAATGCCTGACTGAGATTCAAGTTCACGCCCTGAAGCCTTTTTGTACACGAGTAACAGTATATTGAACTCGGCCTTTAAGGTGATTTAGTGTATTAGCACTACTACAACACATGTACCATTAATAAGGATTTGTGTTCGAGTCTCGGCTTGAGTAGGTGTGGTGTCGCATCTAATTCCTTTTGGGTGTGAGTTGATACAAAGGCATTGTGTCTGATACTGATGACTCATTTGTAGCTTCATGTTTATATATTATATATATATAAATGTATATATACATCATTGTATATATGTATATATGTGTGTGTGTATGTATATAAAGTATATATATTCATAGTTTTTTCACTAATTCACAAATGTCTTTTTCTTACTTGAAAATATTATATTATGAATACCACATAATTTGCTTTACCTTTGGAATAAATGAGACCCAAATAGAATTTTATATATTAAATGTCCGTGTACCAAGGCAAGAATTCGAACCTATGCCAGCTGGGTGAGATAGAGAGATGATAGTGTCTCACCTGTTCAGTAAAGTCTTGTCTATAATATATATATATATATATATATATAGATATATATATATATATATATAATATATATATATATATATATATATATATGTGTGTGTGGTTGTGTGTATGTATATGTGTGTGAGTGTGGGTCTGTTTGTGATCAGATGTGTATACATATACATACACACACACACACACACACACACACACTGTCGTTTAGTTGATTATTAGGGGAGTGTCGTAATTCTTCTTTCTTCCTGCTACCATGAATTTCAGTGTCCTCGATTTGTTGTCATCTCTTGAAAAATTATATTTGCTTCCATGTAAGGCTGAGGGAAGAAATTAAGTTATTATCTCCCCATTTTTAATTGATATTATCTTTCAGCATACGTTATAGTCGGTGGAGATTAACAGTAGTGCAGGGTAAATTTCTTTTATTTACAAGCACGAATGATTAGAATTGAATAATTTTATACTATTATTACTGCTGGTATTGTTATTGATGTCTTATTATAACTATCACCTTTATTATATATTTATCATTGTTCACACAGTCATTAATGTTATGCTTGTTTTAGTGACTTTAAAAAACGTGACCTATGAAACGAATGTGAATATACGGTTCCTGAATATTTTCCTCTCTAGACAAAAATTTATTTGCCCAGCTGTTGTAGTAACATAAACCAGCAGATTTCTGCCTCCAGATCTATTTTAAGACGAACCCCTTCCCCTTCCCCTTCCCCCCTCCCCTTCCTCCCAATATTCCAGAAAAGGGAACGCCGATTCCTTAAATAAAACACTTGGGCAGCTTAGACCTGCAGACCTTTTTAGGGATCCCCTCTTGCGATCCTATTTCAGGATTCTGTTTGAGAATCCTTTTTTAGACGGATTAATATACACTCGCTTCTCTGTGTCAGGAGGGACTCTCTCTCTCTCTCTCTCTCTCTCTCTCTCTCTCTCTCTCTCTCTCTCTCTCTCTCTCTCTCTCTGATGCCCAAGAGGAATATGGAGAAGTCGAGGAAGAGGGAAGCACAGGTAAACGAAGGGTAAAAAGAATATTCCTAAGAACTTGGTGAAAAATGGAAGGGATGTCATCTCCCTTTCTGAATGTAGCGTCTGTCCTTTTCTCAAAGATTAGATTTTCCCCTTCCTTCTAGTTTGCTGAGTCATTTCCCTTATTAGGAACATAGATATTTGTATATTCGGAGTAATGCGTTCGCATATTTTTAATAGTTTTCTGCATTCCATAGATATTGCTGTATTTACCAATACACATACGGTGAGAAAGAGTATTTGTAATTGGAAACTAATTTTTTTTTTCTTTTTATTTACTTATTTTGCCACGCTTTGTACACAATGGTATGTTTGTGCATATTTCCAAGTGTGTGTTTTTACACTTATTGTGTGAAGTTTTTGATCGGGAGCTAATACAATTGGGTGGCTGGATATATTTCCGCCGCCGTTGACCTTTGTTACCTGTGACGCCACTTTATGGGGATGGATCAGTCAACCTTTAGTATAAGTACTTAGTTTAATCCTTGAATGTAGAAAAAGGATTAAGGGCTATCCTCGGATGAAGCGATTACCTCGTCTCTAAGAATGATGAGCGTTATAGAAACCAGTGGAAAAAAGACAGGAGTGAATTCCAAAGCAAGAGAAAGGTGTTGGTGATTTCTTTGGTGTAGTCCTGACGACGTCACCACCTGTGCGAGAGAAGACGCCACCATTTCCGTCCACTCGGCTGAACAGCAGCTGAAATAGTAACTGAAGAACAAGAATGGGAGACAACCAAAGTAAATTTAAATGAGTGGTTTGGTTTGATTCACTTTGCATAAGGATGTCTTCAGTGCAAGTATGCTTATCTCATTCTCATATAGGTGGTTTTTTGAGTATGCAGTTAAACACAAGGACGCACATACATTATGTACTTAGTACTCGGAAATATTGCGTGTCCATTGTTTTATAGCATGCCGCTCTTTCGAAATACAGAGGTGATGTTTTATTTAGTATCCTGGATGGTTTGGGAACCTTCGTCTCCTCCTGTCCTTAATAGCTCTTTGACCGCCAAAATTTCCTAAAGCTCTTCATGTTTCCGACGTACGTGCCTTGAATTAATCTGCTCATAAATCAGTAAAACATCAGTTGTAAGAGAAAATCTCTCTCTCTCTCTCTCTCTCTCTCTCTCTCTCTCTCTCTCTCTCTCTCTCTCTCTCTCTCCTCTGCTTGAAATATTTTTAGAGTTGAAATAGAGATTGCATCAAGTTACCAGAAGAGCAAACTCTGCTACCAAGAAGTGAAAGATTGAATGAAGTGGATCGAATAACGTATCAACATTTTTTTCCATTGGTCTTTTGTTGGTTGCGATTTCTTCTCTCAGTCAAGGTTCTGGTATTTGACTGAAGCCTCTTCTCAACTTTACGCAATTTAAGCGTCAGCAGTTTTAGCGTCATGATGTGAGCTGTGGCAGTTGATTGTCTCTTGATGAGCAAAGTAGATGTATACGTTTTGTTCTTCGTTTCTCTTTCTTCTTCCAAAATATTCAGACGGGCATGACTGTGTAGGCCTTCATTTTTTCTGCTCTGAATCATGTGGACATTTCCTAAGAAATCTTTCCAGCTCCTCTCTCCTCTAAAAAACCGTTTGGTTGCGTAGACCCCCGTTTGGTGAATAACAATATCTATCTGCTATCTGTCTATCCATCTAATTATATATGTATGTGTGTGTGTTTATGTATGTGTGCTGGCGCTCGTATCGATTCTTGATGTTATGCCCATATAGTATATTAGAGTCAACATACTAGATGAAAACCATTTTGGTAAGCTCAGCCCGAAGGGACATAAATAACACATGAGGTCTGCATCATGAAAGTTATAGCTCATGCAGCCCTTAGGTTTCTCCTGTAGCAGGGGCGGGCATTAAACAATCCGCCCGAGAACCAATGGCAACGTTTGCAGTGAGCGGAATGAAAAATAAAGGAAATGGACAAATAGCCCCTGGCCTTGTTGCAACACACAGACACTCGAGTAAACAAACAACCTGCATCCAGCTTCCGTCCCAGAAAGGTCTTTGACAAAATAATATATGTGTGTTTTCTCCGCAAATCCTAATATATGAGTGGCATGATCTCGTATTTTTCTTCTTGTATTCCGAGGTCTGCGAGTTGCTTCTTCTCGTGAACGAAAGTTTTCTGGCTGTATTGGTTCGAATCAGAAGAGTAAGAGTTGGTGTCCTGGATTTTCGATTATTTCTGTTTTGTCCCGTGAATTTTTTCTATTTATCCAAAACTCGATTTTCTGTTACAAAGCTTTGGGAGATTGGGATATATACCAGAAGAAATGTTGATTCCCGTCAGTTTTTGTGAACATACGATGGCGAAGATTTTCCTCCGGGAATCACGAGATCTTGGAGATATTTCTCCACAATTGAAAGGTGGAGTCATTTCATCCACAAGTCATTCTTGTTATCTTTTACGATTCACGATTTTCCCTAGATTGTTCCCATGATTCTCAAAATACCATGTATCATTCATGAATCTCGTTGATTTCCTTGTATGATTCACGTGTGTGTGTGTGTGTGTGTGTGTGTGTGTGTGTGTGTGTGTGTATAAAGTGGGTGTTTTGTGTGGGTTGAAATGTGTGAACGGTTGTGGTCCGCTAGATCCCTTGCTCTCATTATTGAAATAAAAGTGCGGGTTCTCATTGACCAGCGGCAGGTTCGCGATAAGCCAAAATTTCCAGCATTAGGAATCTCAACAGTCTCGTCACATAGTCATTTGTAAATGTCAGGATATGAATGTTTACAAATAAATAAATTCAAGGATTCTCATCCTTGAGTCACTCGTTCTCAGAATATCTCGTGGACTTGCCTGTGATCACATATTAATTTATAAAAAAATCTCAGATTCTCATACCTGATTCTCACAAGGCACACCAATTCTCGTCTCATTCTCTACCATATAAGAATAGCCATGTATCCAGACTTGCAAAGATGTAGTGGTTCAGGGGAAATATCACCTGGCCACTCATATAGTCGTTAACAAACAGCAGATGTGATGATGCGTTAATGACTAAACAACCCCGGCAAATTCAAGATTTGTGAATTACAGTTAGATTCAGGAACTGTTACGGAATGTGGTGACACTGTAGTACATTGAGAATTACTCTTGAAGTGTGATGACTCTATCACAGAAGTGATGCTTAAAGCGTAATGAAATGTGATGAGTTTGCCTCAAGGTTTCATCCGACGGATAATGCCATCCTTGATAGTGATGTCCTACCTGATTAAGCAATGCCTGAACTGGCTTCATCACATCAGAGGGCCTTCGGCGCTGCGCGGTCTTGAATGATTCAGACTGAAGAAGATTTTTGTCGGTCAGCAAAACAACTTGAGGCAGTCGGAAGGAAAACAAGACAACCTTGCGGTTTTAGGTAGCAAAACAACTTGTCGGTAATCAGTGACGGTTTTCGGCGGTATGTTTTATGGGTCCGTTGTATTCCACGGTCGCTTTTGATGGGCCACTATTGAGGTCATGTTGTTATTACTGATGTTATGTTGATGTCTCTTTGGTAAACAAAAGAGGAGTCTCTGGTCCCGAAGGCTGTTTGTGTCTCAGGATTCTGCCCACAGATGATGGGACGCCTTCTACTCCTCCTCCTCCTCCTCCTCCAAGAAAAGCTTGTTTTCGCTGCACAAGTACAACTTTAGTTTGTGCGTTGAACTTCGAAACTCTTTATTGCTACATTTATACTTTTTTCCCTTGTTCGGTAATAATATTGCATATTTATTTATTAATTTATTTAATTACCTGGCTTCCTTGTAGTACTCTCTCTCTCTCTCTCTCTCTCTCTCTCTCTCTCTCTCTCTCTCTCTCTCTCTCTCTCTCTTGTATATCATGGATTATGAAATTAACGATTTCTTTCGAGTAACTTACACTCAAAGGAAATTATCATGGATAAGTAAGTGCTTCTAGCTCGGCCATGGTTTGAACGCGAACCTTTGGCTTAGATACGGAGTTAGACAGTCGAGTTGACCATTCGGCTACGGCCATGATTCATATTTCGGTGGAGTAACTTCCACCTTATCAAGTAGTGAATGACAGAAGGAGTTACATTGGCGAAAATATAAAATGGAAGATATGCCCTTCGGTGATGCCTGGGGTTACCGCTAAGCCAAAGTTGGTTCTGTTAATTGTCTTAATCTGCTTCATCGTTTCCTTAAGGAAGATACTGTCTATATGGTCAGAGTCCCAGGCTCCATTCGAAAGGTTGATCCTATTAACCTGTTTTATCAGTGAAGATTCTACCATCTGACATTTGTATTGACAGCTGCTGTTGTATAGAATTCAGGATAGTTCCAATCCATGGTATGGTTTGTGTTATTTATATGATGGAAAATTGCTGAACTATGTTGTTGATATCTAACTGAGTATTTATGTTGAGTTAATCTATCCGAGAGAGATTTACCTGTGAATGCTTAGTATGACAACCATTGCTACAGTTTATAAACTCCAATGTATTTAGAAACTGGTTTCTGCTGAATGTTAATTAAGGATTTCCCCATTTTATTTGGATAAGTGAAGATGAAAGTGTTAGGGTGGCCTAATGTTCGTGTGATCTCTCAAAAATTATCCATATTAAGGGTTATGATTTTGTTTGTGTACTTTTCCTTTTTGTTTTCTGTGGGTTTTTAAAAATTGCTCTTTGCTTTATGTATGACTTTTTCTATTATGTGCTTTGGGTATTTTAACAAGATAAGTTGATTTCTGATTGTTTCAAGTTCTTTGTTAAGAAAATCTGGGGAGCAAATTCTCAGGGCTTAATTAACATTCAGCATAAACCAGTTTCTAAAGACATTGGGGTTTATGAAATCCCCTGCAGTAAGTGTAGTTCATACTATTGATTCACAGGTAATCTCTCTCGGAAAGATTAACAACATAAATGCTCAGTTAGATATCGATAACATAGTTCGGCAATTTTCCATCATATAAATAACACGAACCATACCATGAATTGGGACTCGTCCCGAATTTATGCAAGAGCAGCTGTCATTACAAATGTCAGATGGTAGAATCTTCACTGTTAAAACAGCAAGATAATAGGATCAACCTTTCCAATGAAGCCTGGGACTTTGACCATATAGAAAATATCTTCCTTAAGGCAACGATGAAGCAGATTAAGACAATTAGCAGAACTAATGCCAGCTTAGTTACCCCAGGTATCATTTAAAGACATATCTCCCACTGTATATTTTCACCAATGTAACTCCTGTCATTCACTACTTGATAAGAGTGGAAGTTAGTCCACCGAAATATAGTCCTTAGCTTTAATCCAGAGTGTTTTAATGGGCCTTTTACACTTGATATATAATATATATATATATATATATATAATATATATATATATATCTATCTATATATATCTATATATATATATATATATATATATATATATATATATATATCTATCTATATATATATATGTTAGTTACTAAATGCTTTAACTGTCCTAAATAAGAAATATCCTGTTCCCCGTATATATATATATATAATATATATATATATATATATATATATATATATATATATATATATATATATATATAATTATATATCATATATATATATATATATATATATATATTTATATAATATATATATATAATATATTATATTATGTATATAGATATATGTGTATATGTGTGTACATAGTATACACAAGGTGACTGGAAAGTTACTCGCTGTTTTAAAATTCTTGTAATTTATTTCTAAACTATAATATCCACAAGAAGTGAATATGAGAAGAGAGCATATAGCATGGAATTTTATTTAAAATTCGATTTGGACACCAGCATTCTCCACCAGCTTCTCGAAATTGTCGGGAGCCGCATCAGCTGATTTAACCAGGAACTCTCGGGAGACGGAAGCCATAACTTCTCGTACTCGCCCTTCAAGTTCCTCCGAAGACGTTGGTTTGGTAGAGTAGACTTGCTCCTTTAACCAACCCCAAAGGAAAAAGTCGGAGGGTGAAAGTCAGGACTTCTGGCTGGCCACTTTTGAGGACCACAACGATCCATCTATCTCCCAGGGAAGTGGGCATTCAGCCTTTCGCAAACAACAATAGCAAAATGTGGAAATGAAAATTATCATGCAGCATGGTGAGGTGGCATTGTTGTTCGTGAATGGCTGAATGGGCACTTCCCTGGGAGATGGAGGGGTCGACGTGGTGCGCATGAGTGGCCAACCAGAAGCCCTGACTTAATCCCCTCCGATTTTTCCCCTTTGGGGTTGGTTAGAGGAGCAAGCACAAACTAAACCAAGGTCTTTGGAAGAATTTGAAGAGGGAATACGAGCTGTTATGACTTCCAACCCCCGAGAGTTCCTGATGAAATCATTTGATGCGGTACCAAGGCATCTTGAGAAGTTGGTGGCAAATGCTGGTGCCCAAATCGAATTTTAATCACCCCCTACATATTTTATGCATGTATGTATGTAAATCTTTCACACTATGTATTATTAAATGCAAAGGTTGAATGAAAGGCAGCGTCGTCATCTTGTCTTGTTCCAGACGCGATGAAGCAGGCGACGAGAAATGTGGCTCCCGAAGGAAGATGTAGACTCCCTTTCTTCCTAGATGGCATAGTAGTTTAGGAATCAGGGAAGTGTCTAGAGAATTCCCAAACTTATCACAAGGAGGCATTTTTTCTTATATACCTGTTTTTATTATTCTTTTGATATTGTCAAATATATAGTTTCCATTTCACTAGAGCGGGAGAAGGGGGAAAATAATCACGTTTCCATAACTATTGTCATTTTTGCTTTGATCGCAAAGTCGTTTCGAAAAGCAGCTTTGACATTTGGCAGTTTTGCTCCGTCAGGGCGGGAAAAATCGCGGCTTCCGCAAGGACTGCTTAACGCTCGTGTTGTTTTCACAAATGAGCTTTGCTGTTAATTGTTCTCGCGCTGATCATGTTTGATGCTCCATGGAAGGATAACAGTGTTCTGCGACATCGAATGAACGCCCTTGTATCATGTAGACATAAGGGTTATAGTTTCCGTTCATGTTCCATCCTGCACGTTGGCTTTCGTGTACTTATACAATAACCTTTAAATTATTCACCATCGCTAACAGCATAATTAATCCTTTTATATGATGAGCACTGTCAGAGTATATTTCAATACTTATATGCATATATTGCTCATGTACACGCACACGCACACACACACACACACACACCACACACATATATATATATATATATATATATATCATATATATATATATATATATGTTTATATATAAAAATATGATATATATACACAATGTCATTAGACATACATACATTTAATGCATGTATATTTAAATGTGTGTGTATTTCAGAGCCAAGTCAATTTTATCTTGAATATTACAGTACTATGATTCTATTAGCTATTATCATGAAAGTTATGTAGTATTTGGCTCATTTCACAAAAACTAATTCCCTTGAACTGACTATGATAGTGTGGCATTGCTCGGAGTTAATGTTACGTGAAACTATTAATGATAACTCTGGAAAACTTATCTCGCACTCAAGTAATTCCCTGCGGGTTGGAGGAGCCTCCGAGAACCGACAGTCGTCCTCCGAGTCTCCAACTTGGACCATTTTGTGTCATGCTTCGGATTCCACTGTTAGATGTGGTCTCATTCCTGGACCGTAAATATGGCGATCCATAGTTCGAATTCTCATTCTTTTGCTTGATTTTTTCATTTCTTTGGCTCTCCTCTGGCTACAGTGTACTTGCCGCGTATTTTCAGCTTCATTTGATATGTCTTTGTAACGCTGTGCTCATTCTATTATTTTTTATTCTTTGTTCATTTTACTAAATTAAGTTGTGACAGCCGACAGGTGTCATATGCAATATCTTATCCCAATTCGATTGGAGAGTAAATACAAAGGATTTGCTGTGGTGGTTGATTTTCAGTAACTAGCAAGAAAAATGATGCGTGTGTTTGTCCGTATTTGGGGGCGCTGGGGTCTTCATCCCTAAGGGAGCCCGCTTTGGGAATAAACCTTGAAGGTTTACAGTTCTCGAGTTTCTTGTGAAGCCTTTCGCAACGACTGAAGTTTTGACATTTTCTGTTCTTGGGGATTTCATTCAGCTGCCCAAAGAAAATTGTTCTGCCGTCAGTTCGTTTGTGTTTTGTTTTTACTTCATTTCCCCCCCCCCCCCCCCCCCCCCACCCCCCCCCCCCCCAAACTATATTCAGATATCTTCCATTATTAAGGCTTCCTTAATTAACATCAGTGTTCTGTCATTCGAATTCAGTGTTTTGTAATCACTAAATGCATTTTCAGTATTTCAGTGTATAAGTATTTTGTGCTGGCAGTGACAGGCTTCTATGTATCTTGGCAGTATATTTTGTCGTAGCTTTTCGCTGACCAGAGACCGAGAGTCAGCAGTGGAATGCACAATATGTTCAAGGGGGGTAGAAGTCCCCTTTTGCCTGCAGAAGCAAGACTGTCATCCTGAGTGACTGTCTTTGCTCTCCCCTTGACGGTTCAAGGGTCAGAGCACAAAATATCGTGGCTTGAGGATAATAATATTGTCAGGTAGGCGTCAGATACATGCCAATCATGTTTCCCTGACAGAGGAACCGCGTTTTTGGCTCGAGAGACATTCTCGTTTCTCGGTCACAGCAGGCGCGTTGGAATTTTATAGCCAATCAAACCAGGCAGTTATTCTCCGTCACTTCGTTCGACGTCAAGATTTTTTGAGTCATGTTTTTTCCTCCTTCGGGTTTGCTCGTAGACGATCTATTAGCCAGTTGGAGGCCCGGTTACGAAATTTAAAACTTTTTTCATAATTCTATGTTAGTTTGGGCAGAACACATGTCGTTAGCTCAAGTTTGCTCGCTTTGTAAAAACAACGAAACAACAAATATTCGCTTTGCTTTATAGCATAGCTGTTTCTTCAGTGTTTTCTGGTGGAAAATAAAGAAGGCGTATATTTCCACAAGAATATGAACTTTCGACCCAAGGTTTGCGACGGGTCGTAAAAACTTTTCTATGGCTGTGCTAATATAAAAAAAATGTATGTGCAATTTTCTGTTGGCGATGAATTTACTGTATATCAAAAAGTGAACGTTATATGTTGAAAGTGAATGGGTTTCTCTTTATTCTAGTTGTTTTTGTGTAGAATGTCACCATGAATAAGGTTATTGTGTGCGATTTAGGAAGTATTCAGAAAACAAAAAAGTTCCTAGATTGAAAACTTTAACTATCTTTAAAGGCCAAGAGTATTTTCATACCTTCTGGTAAATTTGGCCAGGTTGCCATACAACGAAAAATTATTTTCTCTCTTTTATTTCCATTTTTGAGATTAAGGTCACCACCAACTTATAAGTTGCCCCTTGAACAACACTTCAGTGTTGAGGTGCTCATTGCTTAGATATCTATCTAAAATGATTAGGGTTTCAATATTATCCCATGACAATCATGCGGAAAAAACGTGTTACTTGTGTTTTTACATTTATTTTTTGTCCTATTCTTCTTCCTTCATTTTTTTCTACCAGTTTGATCATATTCAAAAGCAAGATATACATTAGTTTACACCGTCTGTCTGTATTGCTAAACGTTCATGAACCATGATACGACCAAGCAACCAAGTGCAGTAGATTTTAACGACTTGAGAATAAAACTTTATGAAGATTATGAGTCAGATGGCAGGATAGAGCAAGAGGTATACCGGAGGGGAAGTTACGGAAGATCAATATCTAAATGAGGCTATGACCTATTAGAAGGGAGATGGAGGTGGCTTGGACATGTCCTTCGCAAATCCAGGCGGAGTTGCTCTGCGCCTGAGGGTCACAGAACAGTTGGAAGGTCTAGACCTACTTAGATGAAAACTGTGAGACAGGAGGCCGGAGATGAGTGGAGATTTGTGAAAGATAAAGCACAGGAAAGACATAAGGGGCAGAATTTCACAGAGGCCCTTTGCGTCTTCTTTCTGTCTTCGAAACGCTCGTGATGATCATATTTTTCCATAAAGACAAATTGCTCCGTTGAAGCTCGCGTCGGTAGTTCATGGCTTTGTGGCTTGATCGTTAATAAGAGTAATGTGGAAGGAAATGTTCCTTTAGTGGAAAAAAAGTTAAGTATATCTTAGTTTAACCAGACCACTGAGCTGATCAACAGCTCTCCTAGGGCTGGCCCGAAGGATTAGATATTTTTTTTTTACGTGGCTAGGAACCAATTGGTCACCTAGCAACGGGACCTACAGCTTATTGTGCGATCCGAACCACACTATATCGAGAAATGAATTTCTATCACCAGAAATAAATTCCTCTGATTCCGCGTTGGCCGAGCCGGGATTCGAACTTCGGACCACCTGAATGGCAACCGAGCGCGAAAACCGCTCGTCCAGCGAGGAACTTCCTTTAGTGGAAGAGAGAGAGAGAGAGAGCATCTGAAGGAGTTTCGTGCGCAGAATCATAGAGGGAATTTGTTTCATGGCGACGCGACGTCCATAAAAGGAGACACGTGAGAAGTTCCTTGCTGCAAATCAGGTGGAGGAGGTCCTACGCATTTCGATCATTCTTCTACACTTACTGCTCCTCCCCCTCTCCCCACTGCTTCTCTTCTCTTCTCCTCTCTTCTCCTCTTCCATCGTGCTCTTCGTCCTCTTGCCCGATTTGTCTTCCACTCCTCTTCCTCAACTTATTTTTAAAAGAAGTATTAATGACACTACTTTAGTTTGCTCCTTGCTCTTCTCCCTTTTAGTTTCGCCATTATTTGACTCCCCCTCTTTATGCTAGTCCTCTACTTATTTTTCTATTCTCCCCTTCTGCTTCTTGCTGTTTTTTTTTCTCATACCCTTAGATTTAGTCTTGCTATTCATCCTTTCTGTTTTGCTTCTTAAATTTATTCTGTTGACTACATTTGATTTCGTCTTCTTACATACACTGTTCCCCATTTTGTGCATACTTCTCCTCTTCCTCTTCCCTACCCTCTTGCCCCTCTTGTATTTTCGTCTCTGGTTCCCTGTCTCCTCTTTCGTTCTCGATAATTTTCTTTCACTTCCATCTCGAGTTGCTTTGACTGTCATTTTTCTTCCTCTTCCCCACTTCTGTCTCGTCCTCCTTATCTGTTGGCCGCTCTTCCTCTTCTTTTCTGCTGCCTCCTTCCCCATTACAAATTCCTCTGCAAATTGATCTTTGAAAGATCGTTGCCTCCGAAGTTCATGTGCAGCGTTCGAGAAGAATTTGAAACAATTCCTAATGGTGGAACCTCACCTTCAACGCGAGAGAGGCCGCAGTCTTGAGTCGCGGATGGAGAATCGAGAAAAAAAACCTTTGGTCCAGATATTTAACCAATTTGTTCATTAAGTACGGTGACATTCCTAATCTTCTCTCTCTCTCTCTCTCTCTCTCTCTCTCTCTCTCTCTCTCTCTCTCTCGTCTCTCTTCCTCTCTCTCTCCTTCATTCTCTCTCTCCTCTCTATAGTGTATTCAGCTTTATAATTAGCTGCGGTGAGATACTACCTTGTCCTTTTTATAGGATTCTCTCTCTCTCACAAACGTGGCACACAGTCTCGTGTAGACATATCAAAGTTTCTCTGAGTCTTATGCTTATAAATTGTCTATTTTTACTCCTCTTGGCTTTTAATCTCTCTCTCTCTCTCTCCTCTCTCTCTCTCTCTCTCTCTCTCTCTCTCCCTCTCTCTTCCAGGGCATGTTATCGCATACCCACATCTCTGGGGCACAACGCTGAATATGTTAACGATCGCGACAATGCGCGCGCAAGAACGCTACGCACGCTATGTAAGCAATAGTGCGTGAAATTATCAAGAGTTGCAAAACATCTCTGTTTTGTCGTTCCCCATCTCCCATCAAGATGAGAGAGAGAGAGAGAGAGAGAGAGAGAGAGAGAGAGAGAGAGAGAGAGAGTGGGGGGTTGGGGGGAGAGGGAGGGAGCGAGCTTGATGTGGGATTGTTTCAGGGGAGCCAAATAATCATCGATAGGGTATCGGCTTTGCTACTGAAGTAGCTGCCTTAATTGAATCATTTTACAGAGAGGGAAAGAGACAGAGTTTAATGCTTATTATTTTTTATTTTTCTGAATAATAATAGTACCTGTTATTAGCATAAATACTTGCCAAACTAAAGGCATGTGTGTGTGTGTGTGTGTGTGGTACGTTCAACATTTTTAATTTAAGAAACTTTTGCCTGTTTATTGTCCACGACGGTGTGTGTGTTTAGCCCGATCTCCATTTATGTAAAATAAACGGCAATATATGAGTAGGTTTATGAATATGTTTGAAGGGGAAGCCTTTCAGCGTCCTTGAATACTATGCAAATTATGCGTATTCATTAGCTTACGTGGGAGGCTTATGATCTGTGAAGCGAATGCAGTATTACACAATCAATTTATTAGCTGAACAAACCTTTTTGTTCATAATTTTTGAATTATTTATTAACCTTGCATCAGATGGCGTGATTATTTTAGTCAGGAGGCTCGCTTGCGCGCGCTAACATGCAGATACGATGAGCCTTGCAGTTTGACGTCAGTATCCTGCTCTGGCAGGCCTTTTTTTTTCTTTTTGAAATCTGTGCAATCCACGTTAAATACTAATCTAACATTCTAGTATAGAGTTGTTTCAGTGATGTGATAATAGTCGTAATATTCAGATAATGGATATAATGGTTTGGTGACGAACGCATTGATTTGGTTGGGATTTTTTTTTCGTATGTCCGTAGGGGAATAATTTAAAAGCGAGTCGTTATTGCACAGTTTTTGACGATTTAACTTTGAGTGGTAGGATGTAAATGTGATTCTAATAATTTGATAGTAATTTCCGAATTACTGGGCGAAGTGGGAAAGCTCGGGATTGCAGTTATTCCTAACAGAAATAGAAGGCTTTGTACAGTTGGTGCAGTTTTTTATTAAAGCGTTTATTTTGATTTTGGAATATTTTATATTTTAGCATTTACCTCTGCTTCATTTTTCACTCAAAGAGCCATCTTCCTGAGAGAATGATCTGATATACTGTTTTAAAAACAAAAACCAATATGTCTCAAGTTGCCATACCCAGTAAATGCCCCCGTTCATCAGTCAGTCACTGGTCATCATTTTCTTCCGCCTACCCGTTGGTTGTTTTCTAGCTGGTATTCCCCGTCTCGCTGAACCTGTCCAGCGTCAATCGCAAGGGCTGTGGTATGGAACGAGAGCAACAAGGGTGTTATTTCCCAGGGGAAGGAAAGGTGTGAATTCTCTTCTAGAGAGAATAAGGGAGAGTTCTAGTAGCAATTCATCCTATTCAAGTTCACCATAAAGGGAAGAAAGTTCGAGTTTGGGTGAAGTAGGGCACTGACTCAGGTGGTGTGAGGACACCAACGTTGTCTCACCAGCGCCCCCATTACTATATTGTCCCGTCACCTGGAAGATCCAGGGCAGACCTTTCAACCTCAGCTGGTAAGGTATGTTTTTGATAGTTAGTCGAATGTGGTGGGTTTCATCTGGGGCGGAGAAGGACATGGGGCCATCGATCTCATCCTGAAAGGCTCACATAGAACTAAAGAGGTTAAACGCTTAAGGAATCACCCTTTTAAAGAGAATATATATATTTTATATATATATATATATATATATATATATATATATATATATTTTTATATAGATATATATAGCTATATAGTATATTATAGTATATTATATATACTTATTTATATATATACTATATATATATATATATATATATATATATATATATATATATATATATAGTACTATACATACTAGTTATAATATAAGCTATATATCATATATATATATATATATAATTCTATGTATATATTAGTTTTATATATATATATATATCTATATAGTTTTTTTAATATATATATATACTATATATTATATATATATATATATATATATATATATATATATTATATATTATAAGTCATATCACAAGTCATATCACATTTCCGTGATTCATATACATGTATCGAGCTAAAATGTCCTTTAATATCTAATTCGCTCTACCTCGGAATTAATATATTTTCATATATGCTTACCGAAGGGGAATTTTTTCTCGATAATAGACTTGCCTGGACCTGGGCGCGAACCCATGGGAAGGCTCAAATCCAGGAACGTCAGTGAAGCTTTTACCTACTACACCACCGCAAGAGCCTCTTGCGATGGTGTAGTAGGTAAAAGCTTCACTGACGTTCCTGGAGGTTTTGAAAGGCTCCATGGGTTCGCGCCCGGGTCCAGGCAAGTCTATTATCGAGAAAAAATTCCCCTTCGGTTAAGCATATATGAAAATATATTAATTCCGAGGTAGAGCGAATTAGATATTAAAGGATACTGTAGCTCGATATATATATATATATATATATATAGATATATATATATATATATATATATAGTATATATCCCAATAAGGGATAGCTACAGAGAAAAGACAGCATAACAGTCATTGCCATATTCATAATTCTATTGCTGAATGGTGGTTAATAACAATCCCCCTTCCCCTTCCCCTTCCTCTTCTTCCCCCTCTCCATCCCTTTCTCCCTTCCCCCTTCTCCCTTCTCCCTTCCCCCTTCCCCATGCAGAAAGCGTCCACAACACAGCCACTTTATACACCTCCTCAGTAGGAGGGTCATGGGCAGCGTGCCACACTTCCCCTTCGGGCACTACTTCATTCTGCTTTGTCTGGCTGCTTCCGGAATTCTAACCCTTTCCGTTCAAGAGCCTGTCCAACCCTTTCTAGATCTTCATCAACTCTTTCCAAACACTCACAACTTCTTCGCCTAGATTTTTTTCCCCATTCTCTCTGAGTGTCGGTGTCTGTTTGTGTGTGGGTTTGTATATGTATGGTGTTACTGAGGTACGAGCTGTAACCGTACTTGAAGTAAGTTGAGTTCTTTATTTATGTGTTGTTCAGTGTTCCAATACCTTGTTTTCCAAAAGAGATAAAGACAAAACAGTTGGTATCGTCTGACGTCTCTTCATTATGAAGAGAATATTTTCGTATAAGAGAATATCGTACTTTTCTCTTTTCCAACTCATTTCTCACCAGAGAGAAAAAAAATTCAAATTAGGAGCTTTTCACGTCTGGCTTGTGAAGATTAACAAATCATTTAATTTGCATAAATTTCCTTTGCCCTCACTTTTCCTTTTATATTCAGGTAAAAAAAAGGTGATTGAAAAGTTCTTATCCATTTGAAACGGAAAGAGAAAAATGGCGTATATTTTCTTTTTGATGTTTAAAAAATTTGAGTGACTTAAAACCTCATCAACATATGGAAATGTTTCATTGCAGTGGGTAGTTTTTCAGGTTATGCTTTTTTTTTATTATTTTTTTTTTTTAGTGTTCTATTGAGATGGCTTTGTCTGACCGCCAGCACATTTTCTGTCCCCCTCAGATCTTAGAAACTACTGAGGCTAGAGGGCTGCAAATTGTTATGTTGATCATCCACCCTCCATTCATCAAACATGCAAAATTTCAGCCCTCTAACCTCAATAGTTTATAGTTTATTTAAGGTTAAAATTAGCCATGGCACCGCAACAACACAGGCTACCTTGGCCGGATGAGAGTGTCAAGGGCCATTTCTGAGAGTTTCATACAGCATTATAAGCTGTGCAGAAAACTCGATTGTGCAGAAGGAACTTTCGGGCATTTTTTATTTGTGATTTGTTTTGATTACTAAAGGTTTGATTTACACTTCTCTTTAGGAGAAAAAAAATCTTATAAAAAGAAATAAAAATTCATCGTTTTAAATTATGATATCTTATTAAACCGAACACTTCCTCTTTTCCTCTTATTTTTCTCGTTTCCATTGGGTCTCTGGTAGAAAAAGTTATCGAGTTGCCCGTCCCATTGGCCTCCCAATGCCGTTTTTTTTACCATATGGGTTAGAGTGCTTTGTATGAAGGTCCAGTAATCTTCACAATCTTGTTAATGGCGGAATGAAACTAGACCTGATATTTGGAAAATCGACTATGCCTCTTTTCCCCAGGCCTGGAATTGGGTACCTGGTCACTGATATTGAGGGTTGCAGTCAAGGCGACGAGGTGCAGAAGACTATAAAACAAAAAAATAGTAACCTCGTCATTCAAAGACATGAGGACACTATACTCTGTTTTTTTTCATCTGTCCATCCGCCTGTGGTGTTTTTGTATGGTAACACTGCGTCCCGGGCTTTAGATAGTTACGCTATGTGTAAGTTTAGGTAAATAAAAGGAATATTCTATGTACATTTGCAACTGAAAAGTGTTTTAATAATTTACTGTATACGAATTACACCGTTAATATTCGAAATAGGATATTATTATAATCGTTGAATGTAACTGTCTAAAGCCCGGGACGAGTTGTTACCATACAAAAACACCACAGGCGGATGGACAGATGGAACAAAACATAGTAACCTCGTCCTTCAAAGACATGAGGACACTAGGAAGGCTAATATCTGCAACCATTCTTTTCAAGGGGGAAATCCGTACAGGTGATGTGTGGGTATTGTAAGTGTGTGTATGTTTGTGTGTGTGTGTGTGTGTGTTTCTTCTTGTAGTCTTTTTATTAAAGATGTATATTATTCCATTCACTGTAAGAACATCCAAATGATTATAATGAAGGACCCGCTTAGAGAAGTTCCGAAGCAATTTTAAAACTTAATGTGAAAAATCAGACACTCCATTTTTGTTGTTGACATGGCTGTCGAAGGCCGAATAGATATAATATATATATATATATATATATATATATATTATAAATATAGATATATATATATATCGAGGGATATATATATATATTATATATATACTATATATATATATATCTATATATAATATATATATATATATATATATACTATATATATATATATAATATATAAAATAATATATATATATATGTGTGTGTGTGTATAAAAGACGGACCATGAGTAAATAACACGTAAACAATATGTAAACAGGCCATTAACTAAATCCGAATACAGGTATTCTTTTGCAAATTAGTTAGACGATATATAAGCGTTCATATGTGTGTGTAAGAAGAGCTTGAGTACTGGAGGTGACCTTCGATCGAGACCTCACCCCCAATTAACCGCATCATTTAACATTCGTGATAAATCGCCGATTGAACGGATAAGCTAAAAATGATTGATTCTCCTGTGCATACCTCTATTCCGGCCTCCTACAAAGACCTTATATAGCACTCACAAGTTGTTTTCCTCGACCATAAGAATGAATCTCATTTTCTTTTGATGGTTTTAAGATGGAATCTTGAATGGGTTTGGATAAAGCGGCATCTGCGAAGTCCGGCCCACCTGTGTCTCTCTCTCTCTCTCTCTCTCTCTCTCTCTCTCTCTCTCTCTATATATATATATATATATATATATATATATATATATATATATATATATAATATATATATATATATATAGTTAGTTAGGAATACAATAACAAAGCTGTTCTCGTTTCTCTTTTGTTAATGCAGTGAAGATCATAATGCGTACATTGCGTTTTATTTGCGGAACTCCTTAAGAAAATCCTTGAGGATGAAGTACTATGTAGGATACGATTTTAATGAAGAGCTCTTTGAAAGCAATGAGGTACGTCATGTCAGATGATATCAAACTGTTTCAAAAGGAAATAGAAAAAAAAAATGGAAATCCACCGTTATCGAAGGTAGCAACTGCGGTGTATCTGACGATAAGTAGCAGCTTTGCACTCGCTGCACGTTTTGATACCAATTAGGTCGTGTTGCAGAGCACTAAGCTTCCCCTTGCTAAGTAAACATAATCATGAACATTTAGAGACAGTTACTTTTTCCCTCAAATTATATCTGTTGAAAGACATTTTCACGTTGCTTTTCCTTTTCACCTGCCTGGACTTAGAGACGACTTTTTTCTTCCGTTCTTTTGAATAATATTTACACGTTTCAATCAGGTCATTCAATGTCCGTTGAAGCACGTACCTCTCATAGAAAATTCGAATTTTCCAAAGTATGAATGGTAGAGATTTGATTTATTTCTTGATATTTCTACTTTTGATTACCTTCTGACTAATCACTGTATCGAAATTCCTGGAAAATCTGTAGCCTGTTGATGTGAATGGCGACCGTGAATGGGATGTTTCTCTCCTTCCTGCGTGGATGTATGTATGTATGTATGTATGTATGTATGTGTGTATGTACGTAATAATTATATGTATTGAAATTCAGTCACGTTTTCTGCGAGAATACCTTTTTAAATTTTCCATCATCTCATAACGAATGATATTGAAAAATGAAGATATTTTTAAAATGTAACTTTTAAAAATAAATTATTGTAACATTGAAAAAGAAATTATTTTTTCAGGAGCTTATTATTTTGTAAAAGAGTTAGCGTGCGTGGAGAAACCCATCGAGGTCAAGAGACGGAAAGAGTAAATTGCCTGAGGGGAGACAATCTTTCAATATTCATCGCACTCTCTGCCACAGACATCGATTTTTGGCTGGGTTTCATTTGCTCTCTTTGGACTTTTATCCTTTTTCTGGTTTTATTCCTCATTTTTAGTTTTGCATCGTATCTTTTATTTCCTCATTGATTTGGCCTTTGCATAAGTTCTTGCTTTCATCTTCATTTTGTTTTACATTTTAATTTTCAATTCTTTTCTCTCCGAGTTTTATCTATATTGATTGTTTTCCATCCTTTAACCTTGGTATTCCCTTATTATTTCGTTTGGGAAAAATTATCTATTTTTATGAAGATCCCTTTTTCTTTGTCAAGGGAAATGTTACAAAGTGTGAATACCAAGTTTTAAATAGTACACAATATAGATATAAAGTGGAAGGAATAACAAATAGAAACTGTGGCCATCGTATTCTTATAAAGGGAAAAGTAGATAGTTAAAGATAATGCAGAATAAAAAGATGTAGATATAATTTTTCATATAAGATAAAATAAAATTTTTGCATATTTGTGGCAAGAAAAATGTCAGATAGCGAGGAACAAATTAAAACAGATTACAACTTGACAAATTAGGTATAATGAAGTAAAAATGTCTACGAAAAATTACTCTGACCGAAGTAACGCAAAAAAAAAGTATTATACAAGCAATATTATAGAAAAAAATTGGGTTTTTGAACATACACAATAAAAACCATCCGCTTAAATTTGTGGGAGATGGAATTTCAGTTGATCACACTGTGAAAGTATTGACAGGAAAGAAATACGTGACAGACTCCCGCCACAAAAGAAAAGTGTCTCCATTTTATTTCGCTTCTGAATTCATATCTGAGATTGGTAAGCGTTTTTCAAAAGACATAATTTACAAACTTTTAATTATTCACAGAGTGTATATTCATCGAAAAAGTTTCAGAAAATAAGATTATTGATCTAATCTTGAAGTAAAACAATAAAATGTGGAAAAGCACGTGGTATGACATCGCTGAACGCTGGAAGATTGCTTGACAGACGCACCCAATCCCCCCTAACGCTGTGTTACAGTTCGTATGGGTTCCAACTTAGGAAATCGATTCTGGATTGGTCGCAGATCGCCCAATTTGACCTCAAAGGACCGTTAAAACGGTCGTCCGACGGACGGACGGGAAAATGAAAACCCTGAATTCGGTTTCGTAAAACCAATATCCAAAACTTTCCTCTCCTCCTCCTCCTCCTCTCCCCCCCCCTCCCCCACAACCCCGACGGTGCCTGAGAGCAATATTGAAATATTGCGACGGGAAATGAATTCCCTCAGGACGCGCTAAAAATACGACTTCAAAAAATCAAAGCCTATGAGTGACAAAAAGCATATGTATGCCCTGCCCTCGTGTGGTAGGACTGTGTCTGTAAGGATTGTTATTTATTTATATATATATACATATATATACATATATATAGATGTATATATACATATTTATATATATGTATATATATATACATATTATATATATATATATATATATT
The DNA here is from genome assembly GCF_015104395.2 of Macrobrachium nipponense. Lineage (NCBI taxonomy): Eukaryota > Metazoa > Arthropoda > Malacostraca > Decapoda > Palaemonidae > Macrobrachium > Macrobrachium nipponense. Next base: position 58,235,123 of record NC_087218.1, on the reverse strand, counting down.
TGCAATTATGAAAACCAATTTAAAAGCTAAGACCGCCGACCAACCTTCAGTTTTTTATATATATGTATGTATATATATATATATATATATATATATATATATACATATATATATATATATATATATATATATATATATATATATATATATTTGTGAGAGTAATGGAGATTGTGCGCAGTAGCAGCACTAAGACGTCAGAAAGACTATTTTACTTAAAAACAGATCAAAAGACTTAGCTGTGTTGTGATTGGTTAACGAAAAGTCCTACCAACCAATGACACGAAAGCCTGGTGGAGAGAACGCGTTCGTATGCCTTTGATGACTTCGGATCAAAAGTTTGGAAGCTAATAGGGCGCACACTCCCTTATTAATATAATGGGTGGGGGTACTTCTTTGTTTATTCACCTTTTTTAATTCGTTTTCTTGGAATATATTGTATTTTAGTTTTTTTAAATCGGTTGATATTGCAATCCTTTCTGTTTTACTTGGAAAATACTTTGAATTAGGATATTTTTCATGTGCATGTTTCTTTTTCTTTCTTTCTTTCTATTTTTCTTGTTCATCCAAAGGTTACTCTGCTGATAAAAGTACATTTTATCAGTTCCCTTGATCAGGCTATTCGTCATCCATGCAACCAAGTTGGTGACTTTATGGTTCGTTGCCCGGGGTCACTCACACGTCCGTGAGATTGATAATCATTATTTAGTTTTCTATCTCATTTTGCTGGCGATGCGTCTTACAAATGGTCAAGCTAATGTGGATGTATGAAAAACGATAATGTTTCATTTTGTGATTCCACTAAGGTGGGAGTATCGAACATAATGGCTATTTTTCTTTTATTTCATTAATGTAGCTATGTCCTTGGATCACACCACAAACATACATCATACAAACTTATATTTGTATAATTATGCATAATTATGTGTGCATGTATATTTACATGAATATTCATATGTATATATATACATGTGTGTGCACATATATATTAAAGATGAACGGGTAAATGATAAGAATATGGCTTATTCCTACAAGAAAATTCTCATTTTGAAATATGAAATCACATATCGGTCAACAGTCCTTTGAACTTGATGAGATATCGTTTTAGGAATGGCCAACTGAAAATACTCTAGTTTTTAGTTCTTTGATAAGATGTTAGTTATAGTTTTCCTCGTGAAAAGAGGATGTGTTTCTTGTGAATTAGTTTGCTTGTTAGAAAAATTATTTTGCATGAAAAGATCCCTTATCCGACAGCTTAAAAGAGATTATCTTCCATAAAAGCGCTGTTTTTTTTTTTTTTTTACTGACGGTAACACGAAGCTCTTATGAGGGAAGAATTTACGTTGTTTTGAAAAAAAAAAAATAAAAAAAAAGAAGAGGAGGAAAAGTGGTTTCCTTGTTTCTAAGCCAGTTTGTCAAGGTAGACTTCCATGAAACCTGTGTCTCTTGTGTGGAGGTGATCAAGTCTTCGGAAATATTTTTTTTCATGTTAGTTTTTCCGCTTAAGGTAAATAGATGATTTTCCTCCGCCGGAGATCAGAGGGAAGGAAATGAAATGGGCTAGACGGGACGGAAGAAGTGGAAGGGATCTTCTCGAGAGAACACTGGTAATTGCTGTTGTTTCCGCCATTGGGCCAATGTGGATCTCGCGTTGGATACGTAGAGTTCAGAAATTTTGATAAGCAATATTCAGAAAAAACAAAATAAGTAAAAAGCAAGTTTTTTGGTGGCAGTCGAGTTAGCAGTGCGGGACGCACGATCATGGCTAACTTTAACCTTAAATGAAATAAAAACTACTGAGGACGCACAGACAGATAGTTTTCTTTTACAGAAAACTAAACGAGTTGTTAAGCCGGTAATTAAGTCAAAATACGAGAGAGAGAAAGAGGATCAGTTTTTTTTTTCTTAATTTGTGTTTGTTGCTGTGCGAGTTATCAGTAGCAGTGGACGCTTTTTATATAGGAAGCTAAGCGAGAGGTGTAAGAGAAACGCCAAGAAATTATTCACGCCAAGTTTGTGGGGAAAGACCTTCCTCCGTCTTTATACTTTTATATTCGTATTTATATTTATACTGGCACATGTATTGTGTTACAGTGCTATCATTGTGAGCTGGGTTGTCTTAGAAGAATTTTATATCTAGCTTTATTCATTTTTATGGGTATTCGCAAAGAAAAATGAGAGGTTTCTGTGTCATTTCTTGCAGAACTTCTACATTTCATGCAATTTATGTCTATATTGCAACAATCGTATTTTTTTTTCTTTATTTGAATGTTGAGGTATGAATATGGTGTTGCCGCAAAGATTTTTGTTATGCGGAGGTTAGTTGGTGTGCAACACCACATTTGAGATTGATTGTGGGGTATGAAAAGGAACAGAAAATTTCCGTAACCAAAGGGTACAAAGAATTCCATGTGAAGCGTACGCTCAAGAGACGTGCAGATTTCCGGTAATTAGGATTTGCCACCGGACACAGTGATCGGACATGGCACTGCAGAGATCTTTCACCACCATAAAGGTATGACAAGGTAGAGTCCCGCTCTTGCGACGGGTTTGGGACTCATCAGCGCATGGGACTTTGTGACGTCAATCTAACCTACGCCAAAGCCGTTTCCATGGCAACGTGTGCAATTTTAAGTAGCAATAATCCTCTCATTTATTTAGAAATTATCAAAGAATCTGATGATGAATGATCTTAATTTGCATACTAGATATATTATTAATATAAATGGTAAGTTTTTTTTTCTATTTTCGCGGACTTTTTTTCGTAAACCTCCAAAATTTCCCGTAAAAAGAAATGGCTGTTCATTCGCGTCTTAGACATGTTGTTGTTGTGATTGTGGTCTTTAAAATGATTTATTGTAGTGTATTTGGGTGCAGTAAGAGTAATCTCTTTTCGTGTCCCAAGGATCCCAAGTACTGTAATATAATGTTTAAATATCAAAAGTGAAAAAAATGGCTAGTGTTGTCGGGAAACCCCCCCCCCCCCCCCCCCCCCCCGAATGGGTAGGTTCAATGTCTCTAGATGGGGTGGAACTATGATGATCTGCCCCTGAAGGGTGATATATATCGATAAACATTTATGTGAAATTCCAGCAAGAACAGGTTTTTGCAGTTTTATTGCAAAATTAAAATATGTAAATTCAACAAAATACATGAACTGAAAGGCGGACTTGCGCTTACGGACAACTTACAAAAGAAAATCAACCATATAAACACCATTGACCACGAGGTCCCAAATGCACACAAGGACACGAAAGGAAAGTTTCCAAAAACCGTGTAAAATACCATGACACTAAAAGTGTCACACAAAACCTTATTTTTACATTTTGCCCATTCGATATCTTCAAAATCGACATTCACATGAATTACATTTCATTTGTCGAAAGTCGCATTCACCACTGAAATTTATGGAGGGATATTTATTAAATCGCATTTCAAAGTGTAACAAAGGCAATTATCCCCATGTTTACATCAGTAAACTGTCGCTCCGATGCGTTTGTGTGACGTCGCAGATTATGGTCGGTTGCATGAAAATAATCGGACCTGCGCATTGGATGACCTATTGTATTTCTTTATCGTGACCTTCTCTACCAAATCAACGTTGCCCTCTGAGCCTTATTATTACATTATAATGTAATATAATGTTGCTTAATGACGAAGGAACGATTCGTTATGCAGAAGTCAAAAGATCTACTGAGGTTTTTATCTCTGATACCGAATTATTATTCGGAAGGGCTACAAGGGCTTCTTAGATGGTGAAACTCGATTTGAAAATAAAAAGAGACGCTGATCGTTAATAGTAATTTTGGTTAAGAGTGCGTAGGAAACTTTTGCCTAACTTCATTAGTTTGTAAATTATCAGTAGACCAGTGCAAAATATCAAACCTAAAAAATGAACAGTAGGAAATAGTGTCACGTAAAGTTACTGCAGCATTGTATTGTTCATCCCGATATGACAAGCGGAAGAGCCAGATGAAGCAAAGGCGGCGGCACTCATTGAAACCGAATACGTTACTTGATGGCAAAAGCTTTTTTTTTTTATTTGATCTCTCTCTCTCTCTCTCTCTCTCTCTCTCTCTCTCTCTCTCTCTCCTGCATTATGTATACTGTATGCATAGTACACACAGACACACACACCACACACACACACACCACACACACATATATATATATATATATGTGTGTGTGTGTGTGTGTATGTCTATGTGCGTGTCCTTATGTCCGTGTGTGTGTGCGTATGTATGTATGCTTATGTATGTGTTTGTGCGTGGGTGTTTATAAATGCAACATTCTATGGTATTATGTATAAGAAAAAGAATCCCTCAAAAATTATATGTCCTGCAATCTCTGTAGTTTTAGTGTGTTTGCATTGGTCACTTGCGCTGTAATATAAAATGTATGTTTAGGTGAACTCTACGTCTAGCTTGACGAGGACACCTTTTTGGGTTGTAAGAAGCGACCCTCCCGAAAAAAACCTCTGGACGAAATCCTTTAGTAATCCCTTCTGGAGGCCCCTCCGACTTCAGCAGCCTATTCCCACAAAACCTCTTTTCTCTTGTTGTCTGCACCTTTCTCAGTTTTCTGGATATTATCATCTCTCCTCTCTCTCTCTCTCTCTCTCTCGCATCTTCTCTCTCTTCTCTCTCTCTCCTCTCTTTTTTTTTTTCTCTGTATGATATATATATATAGATATATATATCTATATGAATAACTTGATCACGAAGTATATAAAACGTGATGCTATGTATAAATAAAGGTTTTTTTTGCCACGAAGGAAAAAAATGAAATAGCGAGTTAGCCGAGTTCTTTCAGCTAACTCGCTTTTTCATTTTTTTTCCTTCGTGGCAAAAAAACCTTTATTTATTTATATATATATATATTTTATATATATATATATATATATATATATATATATATATATATATATATATATATATATATTGTTCCGACGCCGTATACTTACCCGAACTACTATCGTGGAGGATCCCGGCCAATATACATATATATATATATATATATATATATATATATATATTGAAGAAAAGAGGAAAATTGGATGGGTAAGAAAGGAGGCAGGAGAATGTTACTCCTGATGAAAATAGCGCATATGAAGTAGAAGACAAAAAAATACTCTATTAACAAAAGTTCCGATAAAAAAAAAAAGCTAACAGACGAGAAGAGAACGTGAATCACTTTGAAAGCACGATGCAACTGTGATACATTACAATTATGTATCTAAGCCTTCGCTTTATAGGCTACTTGTTTGCGTATGAAAACTAGAAAACGAAAAAAAAAAAAAAACAGAAAAACAAGACTATAAGCGTCACCAAAGGATAATCAACAAAACCATATATACTGCGATAAAAACATTACCAATTACAAACAGGGACGCTTCATCAGAAGCTGGCAAGGAAAATTATGTACAGAAAGGAACCTGAACGTGAACGAAGGCTCTTCTCCCGAAAAAAAAAATAGATAGATAAAAAACACACATACATACACAGAACTGGGCATTACAAAACAATTGAATAAAAGTATGAGAATATACATATATGTGTGTATATGAGAATTTATATATATATAAATATATCAATATGATATATAATAATAAATAATATATTATTATAATATATACTATATATATATGAACAAAATACATATACAGTATAGTATAGTAGATATACTATATATAGTATATAAATATATATAGACAGATATAATATATATATGAACAAATACATATACAGTATAGCTATATATATATATATATATCTATATATATATATATTATTATATATATGTGAATGTGTGTGTGTGTGTGTGTGTGTGTGTGTGGTGTGTGTGTGTGTATTGTCCTCCTTTATTTCCATCCATTTTTTTTTCTCAGAAGAAATTGAGATATATTACTTTTACGTGCTGAATTTACACTTTTTTCTTTTTTTCTCAAACCATTATTCTTCCATTAACCG
>NC_087218.1:58186657-58224157 GCF_015104395.2 Macrobrachium nipponense | reverse complement strand
TCTCTCTCTCTCTCTCTCTCTCTCTCTCATAAGTCTGTTGAATAATGAAGCAAGAAAACTTATCTACCAAAACTTCTTGACTCCCTTCCCGCACTTTCTCTCTCTTTTTTTACTTTATTTTATTTTATTTAGGCCTGCGTAAGGTGTATAATACAGTCGACAAGAGACGAGAAATGCCATTCCTGACGTACAGATCTTTTTTTTCAACTCGTTTGTCATAATCTTCCATTTTCTGGAGCCTTTCTTTGTTAACGCATCTCTCTCTCTCGTCAAATTCATTTCCCTATACCTTCTATTTCTGCGTCAGCTTCAATTATCCCATTTTTACTTATCTCCTTGTTTCTCTGTATTCCCATTCCACTTCGCTCTTTGACTTCTCGAGTTCGTTCTCTCTAGCTCATCTTTTTGTCTTCCTGCTCTCCTATTCTTTTCTTTGTATCAACATTTTGCTTGTCCCCTTTCTATGCTTCTCTGATCTCCTAGCTTGTACCCGTATTTCTTGTAACGCCTGTTCCCTCGTTTATTCCACTCCACGACCTTCTTTCTGTGTTGTGCCTTCTCGCTTTACCCTTTCCTTCCTCATCTTAGCTCCTCCTCTTCTCGTCACGGTAAAATGAACTTTGGATCGCCGACTTTCCCCAAACAATTTCAGCAAATATCTTCTGGAGAATGTAAGGCAAATCTTCCACGGATCTGTAAGGAAAACTCTCGGTGAAAAACATCCTGCCTTTGTCCTCAGCATTTCATCTTTTAGTTTTCTAAAAAGAAAACTATAGTGCTGGCTATGTCTGTGCGGACGAACAGACATAGCCAGCACTATATTCCGCCCACAGATCTTAAAAACTATAAGCCTGGAGGACTGCAAGATGGTATGTTGATTATTCACCATCCAATCATCAAACATAACAAATTGCAGCACTCTAGCCTCAGTATTATTATTATTATTATTATTATTATTTTCTTTTTTTTGCTCTATCAGTCCTCCAATTCGACTGGGTGGTATTTATAGTGTGGGGTTCCTGGTTGCATCCGGCCTCCTTAGGAGTCTATCACTTTTCTTACTATGTGCGCCGTTTCTAGGATCACACTCTTCTGCATGAGTCCTGGAGCTACTTCAGCCTTTAGTTTTTCTAGATACCTTTTCAGGGATCTTGGGATCGTGCCTAGTGCTCTTATGATTATGGGTACGATTTCCACTGGCATATCCCATATCCTTCTTATTTCTATTTTCAGATCTTGATACTTATCATTATTATTATTATTATTATTTAAGGCCAAAGTGAGCCATAATGATATAAGTCTGGCCACCTACAGTATTATACCGAGACCACCGAAAGATAGATCTATTTGTGATAGCCTAGATTATACAATGTACAGAAAACTCGATTGCGCCGAAGAAACTTGGGTACATTTTTTACTTGCTTTCGCTTGTGTTGAGTCTTGCTTCGGCTTTTCCTTTCCCTTAATTTATTCAGTGTTTTCTTTTTATATTTTCTCGATTTTCCCCATCGTGTGCTTTTGCATCGTGTAAGTTTTAGGTAAATAAAAGGATATCTGGGTGTAAATTTGCAACTGAAAAGTGTTTTAATAAATTACTGTATGCGAATTACACCGTTAATATTCGAAAAAGGATAGTATTATTATTGTTGAATGTAAGCTGAATGTAACTATCTAAAGCCCGGGACGCAGTGTTACCATACGCATACACCACAGCCGGATGGACAGATGGAAAAAAACAGAGTATAGTTCATCCGGTGTCGGAACAAAAGCTGAAGATGACAGGGACAGAGGGGATGGGAAAAACAGAAGTGATGTCATCTGAAGGCTTCATTAATATCCGAAAGGTAATTCTGTAAGTGAATACTTTCTGTACAACGTATACGGATGAATACGCTCCTTCGCATGCAAGTAGTTGAACAGATAAATGAGAGCGACTGCATCTCTAACTTTAATTCCGTGAAATAATTTTGCTCTCTGTTTACCTTCTGCAGGACCTTTAACTACAATTACACCGTCCCTTTGCGAACGCTCTGTTTACTCAGAATGTATGTATTTATGGACCCCTCCCACACAGTGCCCTAACAGAATGGATTAAAGTAAATGACCCTTGGTTTTATGTGCTAAATGTTGTTGGACCAGAATTCATATGTACGCCATTGTATGTGTGTTTAGGGAGAAAGAAATGGGGGCAGAGGTAGGCAAGTCGAAATTACGTGTGAGTGAACTCTTTTGTTCCTTTTGACCTAAATTAGTCATGTTAGAAACACACAGAGAGAGAGAGAGAGACAGACAGACAGACAGACAGACAGAGCAGAGAGAGAGAGAGAGAGAGAGAGAGAGGGAATCATGATCAAAGGGTTCTAATTATTAGAATGATGTGTTTTATATAATTTTCTCTTGTAAGTTATCAGAATAAGGCCTCGGGTACCAGTGGTTAAAGGGGTATTAACATTCATTCGTGCTCTATGATTTAGAACGACATGAATAAAAACAGCCATTGATGCTAAAGAAATAAAAATGCGTTTTTTTTTCGTTTTTTTTTCTGTGAAATTAATACATTTTGCTAAAGTGAATCACCAATTCTCACGTGATATGCTAAGATTGCTGAAGTAGGGACGTGACGTGATCTTTTCTTATGCTCATTGAATGAAAGCCATATCTTCTTTGAATGACGGAACAGCAACAGCCATTTGATTATCCTGTTTTTAAGTAATCAAATCTGCCTTTTCTCTCCTTGTTTTTGCCACACGGCCATTTGAGATTTAAAGTTTTCATTTGCAAGTGGATGGACTCTCGTGAATATTACATATGAATATTTGCACAATTTGAAATATGACAACTACCCTGCCTTCCTTTCCTGATTCGATGTTTTCTGTTAAATCTGTCGGTCCTTACCTGTAGCAGCGTTCTTCTTTCCTAAAAACTAAATAGAAAAATATAGCACTTTCCTTTTCTTTTGTATTATTTTGACGCCATTAAGTCTGATATAAATATATATGTATTATATGTATATATACTATATATGTGTATGTATACATATGAATGAGTGTTTGTGTGTATATGTTTGTATGTATGTGGTTGTTAGGGATATCAAAACTTGAATGTGTGAGTCCCGTCTCTTTTTCGTATGGTATCATGGCGTCCTTTATAGGCTTTATAGTTTCGAGGCATCTTGTCGCCCTCTCGAATCCTCTCGAAGAGAGGAAGATCGTAGTCTGCTGTAGTGGGGCTTAGGCCTATTCCTTTTTGGAATCGAGATCTTGGTGTTGCTTTTAGCTGTCTCCCAGATTTGGAGGTTCAAATAGCTCCTTTTTTTTATGAAATTGCTCTCTCCAATTTTATGTATGTATATATGTATATATATACGTATATATTGTGTATGTCTGTTTGTCTGCTTATTAGTTTGTGTTCAGTAAATATCCGAAAGTATGGTTTATTGTAACAGGCTGATTGGTGTAACTCTTCTTATGGAACTGCGAGTAAATAAGGTGAAAGCCCTCTGCCTTTTGTCATTATCATGTGACGTAATGCATCAAAGAATTCAATTTCGTTCTGCTATGTGGAATCATTCGCCGAAATATTTTTGTTTCTATTATGATAACCATAAAATTCGCAGAAGGTGAAAATCCTTCCATCGCTTTTGATTAGTGCGTAAGAGCGCTCAGCCAACCTGACCGCAGATCGCAAAGCGGTTGGTTTCAGGTTACGAGACGCAGGTTCTGTTTGGTAACCTTACGCTGTGGTGGATACAATCTGCCTCCTCCTCCTCCACAGGTTCCCCTTTCCCCCTTCTAGTACAATCCCTACCCCTGCCCCTCAGTGCCCCCCATCTCTCTCTGCGTCTCTCTTGGTTGTCTTCCTTACCTCTTGTAATAGGCCTCTCTCTCTCTCTCTCTCTCTCTCTCTCTCTCTCTCTGTCAGTGTTACTCAGCTGGCTAAACTGTTGTGAAGTGGTAGTGTCAGAAAGATATGAATTTGGATAGCTTGTTTTTCATGTTCTTGCAGCAGAACGTGAATGACGATCATAAGTTGAAGTATTTTTCTGTTCGTATGAAAATGAGTAATTGTGGAATATGTGTCTTTCATTAACATTTTGAGAAGTTATTACAATAACTTAGGTTAATTGAAGAGTTGGGGGCATGGGAGCAATTGCTGTTGCCATAAAATTACCGGTTAAATATCGATATAATGAAATGCTAGTGTGTGTGCACCCGTATTTATTGAGGGAGTTTGCACCCATAGTTTGAATTCTATATGTACGATTGTATATGTGCTTGAATTAATATAGTGTACATACAGTATATATATATATATATATATATATATATATATATAATTTAAAAATTTGATAGAGCTAGTGCTTCCGTCATATTTGCAATGTCGGTTATCAAATGTACTTGATTAAAAATCTTATGAATTAATAAACCCGTAAATTTTTGGGATTGTACAATCCATGCCTATATCTATCATATATATATATATATATATATATATATATATATAGTATATATATTATTTATATATATATATATATATGTATGTGTGTTTCTGTGTGTGTATACGTACAATGTGTTTACGTGTGGACATTTATACATTCACAAGAAAATAAGGATATGTTGGCCATTTTCCAGTGTATAGATTGTCATATTTTTTAATTTTTGTGTTCTCCAGTAAAATATCTTCTCATTTCAATATCCATTGCCGAATGAGACGATTCCGAATAATATTAAAACTTTCCAGTCCATTGATAACTTTCTTTCGTAAAGTGCCCACCAATTGTCTTCTGCTTTTCTGCACACCTTTCACACCCTGTTTAACGGACCATTTGATATCTGAGCACCACTCGGGTTCCCCCCCCCCCCCCCCCAAACCCCCAATAAGTGATGCTTGTTCATAAAGCTTGTCTTATTGAAGCCGGGAAATGACCTGGAAGGACCCTGTTATACCATCGCTGTCTTTCCTTTTACCTCGAAAATGATCCTGGTTTCTTCTGCATGCGTTCATAAACTTCAATTTGGGATTTGGCGGCCTAGAAAAATGTGGCAGTTTCAGAGAATTCCGTCTGTGTCTTTGTTAATATGGTTACAGTTTTAATTTTCTGACGGAATGTTTTACGGGTGATAGCAGCTAGACTTACAGGAACGTTTTCCAAAATGATTTTCATTTATTTTCATTGCACTGTGCGATGTAAATTCGAACGCTTTCTTCAAATTTAGTATCATTCATTTTATTTATCGTCTTCATTTGAGAATATTTTCATCGGATTATTTTTATTTTTGACTGGGTTTATTGCACTTAAAGAGGATTCTGTAAAGTGCCAAAACAAGAAGCATAAGGAAGTAAAAATGAAAGTTGACTATGAAAGAAAAAGCAGTGGAGGAAAGTGACACGAATGAAATGATAAAAACTCATGTTAAAAATAGGACTGTTATTATAGTACCTTGGGGAAACTTAACGGTGTACAGTGTTCACAGTAAATGTATTTCTTTTTATATTTCCAAACTGAAGCGTCGATTGATTGCTTGTCACGTTCAAAAGAATGTGGAAATTATTCATTTTTTTCATATGGGGATGGTAAAGTAGGTCACAATAAAGGGGAAGGTAAGTTATTTTTTTCCGATGTTTACAAAAAGTTGTTCAAAGGTAGGTCGACCATTCTGTCTCAGCATTTGGATTGGTGGCTCATCATTAAAAGGTCGAACATTTTGTTCTGGCGCTTCCAAAGACTTGCGATTAGTGTTTCATTGAGAGATAGAAGTGTCATTATTACTAGGTTGGAAGTTTTATGGTATTCCAGTGTAAAGTTTTATGTCATTTAATCGCAACGTTTCATGTGATTTTACGTTAACAATGCAACGCATTATTAGTGGAATCTGAAGGGCCCATTTAGCCTATATTTGCGTTTGTTGGGGATTGTTCATTCAAAATTGGTCAGTTTGTAGGGTATGTCAGGAAAGATCCTTTTGATATGCTAATGTACGAAGTGCATTATTTTACTTCCTTTCGAGTGAGAAAGGAAGGAGTGCGGCAAGTGAGGAAACAACGTAGATCAGGATGAAGAGAAAGGAGGGTCCATCCTGTTAGGGAGCTGCCTGAAGCCGGGTGACTAAATCCAGATTTTTGGGGAGAACTGTAAAGGCGTTTCTCTTAATAGCTCAAAATTGGACAGATGTTACGTCTCTCTCTCTCTCTCTCTCTCTCTCTCTCTCTCTCTCTCTCTCACTGAATGGATATTTTGAAGAGGAAAGCGAATGTGTTTCCCCCTTTATTCAGTTCCACGTTGGCCGAGTGCATTTCGCGCTCGGCTACCAACCCGGTGGTCCGAAGTTCGATTCTCGGCTCGGCCAACACGGAACCAGAGGAATTTATTTCTAATGATAGCAATTCATTGCTCGATACAATGTGGTTCGGATCCCACATTAAGCTGTAGGTCCCGTTGCTAGGTAACCAATTGGTTCCTAGCCACGTAAAAATATCTAATCCCTCGGACCAGCCCTTGGAGAGCTGTTAATCAGCTCAGTGGTCTGGTAAAACTAAGAAGTACTTTTTTACGGATTGGCGTTAATAGTAATGGCCAAACTGAACCTCAATTGTATCCACAGATGACGATAAACAGTAAGCCAGTCTGTTTGTAAGTTAGTCTGTTCACATTTTAAAAGGTTTGTCGTCAAATAACTCCGCAATCATCGTCACACAAGCAGACATTTTATTGCCGTAATTTCCGGTATGTTAAGAATATGGTAATAAGGTCCTATTTTAGATAAATAAGGGTAAGTTTTGTAAAGACGTATGTTGACATAAATTTTACAACTGTATCTGTAAGGTTCTTCTTTCATTAAACTTTTAAAGGTCGTATGTTAAGAAATAGCTTTTGCACTTAATATTATTTTCGCATTGTACACATAGCAGATTTTGAAATACAAAGAAGTCACTTGTTTTGAGTTTGATGAATACTTTAAAAATCGGATACCTTGGGCGCGCTTTTCTTGTCTATGAAGTTCCTCGTAGTTTGCAGACGCTCCCTTAAATATCTTTTCCCTCTATTTTTCAAAAATTTTGGTTTGGCACGCTACATAAATCTTGAATTATGTATGTTGAGAATGTTAGATAGATACTTGTTTATCCGAAACAAAAATAAATTTTTTTACATGAGCCTTTCTTTCACTTTCTTTATAACTCTCTCCGAGAAGACTAAGAAATCGTGTTTTGTAGTTTTCGGAATTACCGTAGTCTTTTTTTAAGTGTTTTATAGAAAAAAAGAATATTACCTCTAGCAAATGGTGAATTGAGTGAAAGTTTTTTCTAACCCTCTACTTCCCCCCCCCCCCCCCCCCCCCCCCCCCCCCCCCCCCCCCCCCCCACCCCCCCCCCCCCCCCCCCCCCCCCCCCCCCCCCCCCCCCCCCCACCCCCCCCCCCCCCCCCCCCCCCCCCCACCGCCCCTTTTTATTTAGGTTTCTCTTTCCTGGTGTGTGTGTGTTTGTATATATATATATATATATATATATATATATATATATATATATATATATATATAAACAGTAGATTCCAAGAATTTGAAATGAGCTCCCCCCCCCAAAAAAAAAAAGAAAGAAAAAGCTATTTGTGACCCGTCTTTTTATCTTTACTACACTCCTAGAAAATGTTGCATGAAATCAGCCGAGTTACATTGGTGATGCAAACTGCCAGTTGAAGTTATCGTAACGGTTTTGGATAAAAAACAAGTCCTCCATGACGTATCTACTGAGGAGGTTACTTATCTATGACTGAATGTGTTATCTTTCGATAAAACCGGGGGGGAGTGTTTCCCTGATTTGATTTGAGGTTTGGTTAAAATTCCTCCTGGCATCGTTATCTTCTGGTACACCGCAAAAGTAAACAACTTGAAGATAAATGAAACAATGATTGATATTATTATAGGTAAGGAAAATCTAATTCCTAAGATGAATTGGAAAATGTAAAACAATGATGTATAAACTGTGATATGTACAAGACTCGGAAATTTATCAAATAGCTTGATAGTTGAGTGGTGAAAATCCGCCGCATTGATGGAACTACATCTCCGCACAGGACAGGCAACTTCATGTTATCTAAAGGGCTCAGTGATGTCTCTGTTGCTTCGACAGAGTCCATAGGTCCATCCCAGACCTCTTGGCATCACTTACTTAAGGCAAGGGCCCGCTGGGCATAACCCAGCTAAATCCAAACCAACAAACCAACTAACCATCCGGTCACTGGGGATACTCATGATGACAACTCTCATGGTGGTGTCTCTCCGATCCTTTGTTATATTATCATCATCATTACCTTCCGGTGACTCTTACGCGACTTCTGTTTTTTATGGTGATAATGCTGAGGCTTCTGTTATCTCTTATCTTTGTGTAATTCTGGTCGTATCTCTGGTTTCGAGAACTGTTGTATTCGTTTTCTTTAGGCTGGAAGCAACGCTTCATAATCACATACTTCATTCGCCGATGTCTCATCAGGAAGTTCTGTTGATTCTGATTTTCTAGGGATTTCTTGGAAATTTAATGGACATATTTGTTGGAATTGTGTTGTCAGGGTAATGTGCAGAACTGTTTCTAGGGATTTGCCTTTTCGCACTAAATTTTCTGGATCTGTCTGGCCAGTAGTGAAATACCTTATTCACCTCGCAGCTATTGTTTTTCTTCGTTTAACTTCTCTCAGCCTTTCTTTTGCGTTATCTATTCGCTATTGACAGCTTTTAGAGAAAAGAACAACTGTGTTGTTGATTATAACCCTCTCTCTCTCTCTCTCTCTCTCTCTCTCTCTCTCTCTCTCTCTCTCTCTCTCTCTCCCCTACGTCATTAACCTGCTTTCCCCTCTGCGTAACCCTTCCTCTTCATTCATTTTTAAGAGATGGTAGTGAGCTTGTAATAGCGCCTCATCCATCTTCATTCATTCTCTCATACATATTTCTAAGTCATTCCCACGATCGCCCCCCACGAACTCCCTTCCTCCCTTCCTCCCTCTTGAATCCTTTCTCCCTTCCTCCCCTTCCTCCCTCCCATCGCCTGGTCTTATCCTTTTACTTGAATCCTTTCTCCCTCTTCTGAGTTTCATAGGTT
Source organism: Macrobrachium nipponense (assembly GCF_015104395.2). Classification (NCBI taxonomy): domain Eukaryota; kingdom Metazoa; phylum Arthropoda; class Malacostraca; order Decapoda; family Palaemonidae; genus Macrobrachium; species Macrobrachium nipponense. Next base: position 58,215,070 of record NC_087218.1, on the reverse strand, counting down.
TCAAGACATGAACGGTTTTATTTTGGGGATCTGAAAGACAAAAAGGACTTTCCAGTTCATGAGCAGGAGTTCACTCTATTGTAATGCTGAAAGTTTTCTTTACAGTATGGCACTGGACTGGAAGGGTCTCTTGGTTCTCGGTAAGTTTCTAGGGATGAGGTTGCTAGTCCTACGCCCTCTCCTTTACACCAGGCCTTGCTAGACCCCATTCACAGCTGGGCTGACTGATGAGGTGAGGGGTAGGCTGCTGGGAATCGAACCTCACAAATGCTAACCGTTTAACCGAGTGCTATGTAACTGACTTACGACAACCACAAATAATATATATATATATGTGTGTGTGTGTGTGTGTGTGTGTGTGTGTGTGTGTTTGTGCACTTGTGCGTGCAGTAAAACGTCCTTTAAATACAGAGATCTTCAAATTACACGTATAGATTGAATATAAAACCTGCAAATTAGCTACGGTTCTAGTGCTTCTTAATATTCTACGAAAAAAAAAAAAAGTTCATCCAATTTGTGATTAGAAATTCATGCTTTTTCCACTTGGCAAAAACTTCACGTTCTTGGGAAGTAGGCACCATGAAGAGAAGATATTAACCGCACGAATCAATTATTTATATCGTTATAAAAAGCGTGTTGTTCATTGCACGCGATCTCTTGCGCATGCGTGAGTGTGGGTCTTGGTTTTTGCCATCTCTCTTTACGAGCAGTAATTACTCTCTCAAATAACAAAGTCTTTAGGTTATTTGTTACGGTATGGCGTCATTCTTAAAATTCGTTAATATCATGAGAGAGAGAGAGAGAGAGAGAGAGAGAGAGAGAGAGAGAGAGAGAGAGAGAGAGAGAGAGAATGGTGTTGGAATTTTCCCGGATGACACTCGTTCCTCCCCATTCCCCCTTCCCCCCAAACCTTTCTTTTTTTTCCGGACTTTCGAGTGAAATTGCTTTCAACAATTGTAAATTGTATGTGAATATAAGTGTATCTGTAACTTAGATTGTTAGTTTTCTGTAAAAGAAAATTACTGAAGCTAGAGAACTGCAAAATGGTATGTTGATCATCCACCCTCCAAACATCAAATATACCAAATTGCAGCCCTCTAGCGTCGGAAGTTTTGATCTATTTCAAGGTTAAAGTTAGCCATAATGGTGCGTCTGGCAACGTGACAACACAGGCCACCACGGTCGGCTGAGAGTTTCATGGGCTGCGGCTCATACAGCATTATACCGAGACCACCATAAGATAGATCTATTTTCGGTGGCTTTAATTATACAGTGTACCGAAAACTATTGCGCCGAAGAAACTTCGGCGCGTATTTTTTGTTTTCCTTGTGTTGTGTCGAACTGACTTCGTTTTGTTATTTGACATTACATTTATTGATGATTTCTCGTCGTTCCCGTGAAATTGAAATCTTTTTGCGAATTTTGTTTCTCTTCTGACTGACGATTTTGTGACTATTTTGGACGATGCAAGAAGTGATTATATTTTGGGCAGTAAATGCCTATGTCATATTTGCCCATGAAACGTTCAGCTTGTCTGTCGAAACTGGAAACTACTGCACGCGACTACACGGCAGTGTGTCTCGCAAAGCTCCGTAGTTCCCCATCCTTTTATTTATTGACTGATGAGGTGTCTTATTCATCTGTCTATTTCGAAAGAGGACATCTTTGTACTTCTTTTTCCCAGGGAAATTAAACAACCCATAGATCCTCCCAGATGCTTATACAGTAAGCCTCTTGATCTGTATTCAATCCACAACCGAATATTTAGCCTTCCTTGTCTTTTAGATGACATTAACTGCGTCATATATCGTCGGCTAAGGTACAATTGACCTCATTTCTTCTTCTGCAGCGAAAGGTCATATGATCATATCAGTAGTCTGGAATTAATACCACTACAGACTTTGTACGTTAAAAAGATAGAACAATTTTATTTTTTTACGTGTTGAATTTTTTTAATCCTGACTTTTTTTTCGTCCATGTACTATTTACGAAGTCTGACGGCACATATTATGCTCGCCTGCTTTCCTCTGGTTCATTGTTTGGAAGAGACCGTATATCCCTTTTCTTTTTCGCTCCAGCTCTATCGATCTTCCCTGAAACGCAATTTCGCTCTCATTCCAGTTTTTATTTCCTGTCAGCTGTAATTTTCCTAACTTGATAACCTCAGCAGTTTTACATCCTTGAATTAAAAACGGTTAAAATCCATCCAATGTCCTTTTTGTGTTTTTCTTCATAAAATCTCAACAGACGAACAAACGACAGGAGCAACAAGCCGGCCGGCGTCGTGTCATCCAGCCAAACTTGTTTCCAGTCAAATATCAATGAATGATAATGTATTCTATTTTTAATCACATTTCGTGGACAAAGAATGAAAACAGGTAAAGGAGATAAAAACGAGCGAGAGAAATGAATTGGAATTAATATGACGTTCGCATTCGCAGCTGGTTCCAATATAAATGGCTTCCATTATCCGGAAACTAGCAATAAATAATTTGCACGAAATGAAATTCATAGTCAAGTGGGTAGGAAAATGGATTCTCTCTCTTCTCTCTCTCTCTCTCTCTCTCTCTCTCTCTCGTGCGCACCGCAGCCTCATACGCATAACTATTATTATTATAATCATTATTGTTGTGCGTCAGACTCTTAGGCGGAGTGAGGGCAGTTAATGAAGGCGCAACCCTTCTGGTTTTCAGCAAGTATGCTACACCATCGATCTTAAACATTTATGTTTGAAGTGTCGTGTGCTGTCAACGTTTAACATTTCTCTGTGGTCGGCCATTCATATACTAACGAGACCCATTGTGCACAGGAAGCATTTATATCTTTGTACATAATATGTGTTTACTCCTGTAGTTCACATGAGTAGCAAGGAAAAATGTTTGATGTCCTTTTCAATTGTGTTGCCAAAGATACAGAGAGAACTTTGAACGATTTATTTTTCCTCCTAGGAAAACTAGGTCACATCTCTCTCTCTCTCTCTCTCTCTCTCTCTCTCTCTCTCTCTCTCTCTCTCTCTCTCTCTCTCAATAATCCGGTTAGTCCAGAGCAGTTTCTTCATTATATGATATTTTTACTTTATCGACTTAATGAAATCTGTTTCCCAACATTTCATTCTTTATATCAAGAAGATAAAACGGTGGTTATTTTTGTTAGGAAATTTTCACAGTAATAACATTAAAATTACATTGTCTAGCATTTAAAAAAAAACATTTTATCGAAGCCTTTTGTATGATATTTTCCTGTGATGACAGTAAAAGTGTCACTCTTTGTCCTATGATAAAAGGTTGTCATTGAGTTGCCTTCTATAAGTCAATTAATAATAGTTACTTCACAGACGCCAGGTCTCATATATCTACGTGAGGGCTAATTCAAATGTAGTTGCTGTTGTTCATGTTTTCCGTTAATGGCATAAGGGTGTACACCTGCTATTAATCCCATTATCATAAAAGTGACACGATCGTCTGTCTGTATTTATTAGCAGCACCCACACAGACAGACAGGACAGACAGACAGACACTCCAGCACGAACAGTTCCCTGGGGACCTTGAAGAGATTGACTCAATCATTGGCCTGGCTGACAAGAGCTGCCGACATGGGAGTAGAAGAAAGAACGTTACGCGCGAGGACAGGCGCTGTTGAACGTAAATAGCTGACGCTTTCGTTCACAAAGAAAAAGAAAAAAAGGTGACAGAAAAAGGGCCCAAAAGATGGTCCCCGAGGACCTTGGAGGAGGAAATCGGTGGAGAGAGTTGGCTAGGAAGGGGGAGAGGAATGGTCGATGGGTGTGAGGGGAGGGGGGGAGGGCCCTAATCGGAATTTTTGTAGAGAAAAAGGCATTTTGGTGCGGAAAGGAATTCTGTGGATTGTCTTCGAAGAGTACTATGTGAGAGACCTGGCAGTTCGGGGATCAGGGGCGGGGGCCTAGGGAATGAGCATTAGGAGGGCTAGGGAATGAGCATTTTAGGAGATGGGGAGAGCAGGAAGTCGAAAAGGTAACGTTTACAAGAATAGAGACGAAGTGCGATAAACAGACAGCAAGAAGAGCGCTAACAATGTTGTTAAACGGAGAGATTTTTGGATACGGATGTGTGAGAGAATGATATACGTATAATATATATAGTGTATATATATATATATATATATATATATATATAATATATATATATTATATATATATATATGCGTGTGTGTTGTTGATGTTATTGTTTTTCATTCACTGGGCCGGCCCCCTGTTGAGGGAAAAACCTCAAGGTCGAACACATATATTTATGAATCTGTGTAGATTGATATATTCATTCGACGTCTGCCTCGCTTCGAAGTGAAAAGGAAATAAGAAATTTCTATTCAGAGTAAATCAAGAATTCCCCAGAGCTCACTATCCCCAATATAAATTCTTAATTGAAGGAGATAGATTCATTAATGAAGGCAAAAGCTGCTTATATTCAATTACAAATTCAAAGGATTCCATCATTTTTCATTAGCGAGAATGTAAAATGCATGGCAGCATTTGGGTCTCGTTATCGCATCCACTCTGTTCATACGCGTTCTGGCAAAAGGCATTTTCATCCTTATATCATAGGTAGTCATGAAAGGGCGTCTTGTAGTTTTTTCTTGTCTAGGAAAAGCATCACAGTACGTACGTACCGTACGTACACGTTGTGCCCGGTGAGATGTGGCCTTGCTCACCATTTTGCTATGCGTTTTGATATACGCACGTGCATTAAAATTCCAGCAGTGATGGACTATTGTCTGACTGCCATTGAGGAGACTATGAACGGTCAAACATGCGCTCGAATATTTTTAAAGTAAGCGAAAATAAGATGAAACTTTATATTTTAATCACCGTTCAGACATATTGCGTATGTAATTCCTCCCGATGGCTTATTAGATAAGCTTTGGACACCTTTCTAAATCTGAATCAACTACATTTCCCTTCTGAAAAGATACATCTTGTTGTGGGGTTTTCCTATTATAGAGAACGCCCTCCGAGTTGGGAGGCGGCCTGTCGATCAACATTGAACAGGTGAGTGTATGTAGTACTATATCTTCAGTATAACGTATTGCATCTACGTATATGCTCTTTCTGAAAGACTTAATTGCCGGCTAATTTTATATATATAATATATATATATATCTATATATATATATATATATATATATATATATATATATATATAAAGGTTTTTGCCACGAAGGAAAAAATAAAAAAGGGTCGGAACAAGACCGAAAGTACTCGGCTATCTCGCTTTTTCATTTTTTCCTTCGTGGCAAAACTTTCATTTATACGTAGCATCACTTTTTTATATACTTTCGTGATCAAGTTATTCATATATATATATACATATATATATATATATATATATATATATATATATATATATAATATATATATATATAAATCAATGAGAGGGGACGAATACATTTTATGTGTTGAGTCATTTTGATTTTACACTGGGTAATCTTTTAAAAACAATCATGAGACGGCCGATGACGTACAAAAGGCTTCCTCGCCCTGGCCATTGGGTTGTTGAAGATCGAGTGGTGCACCTGTGATGATGATCTTGGGAGTAATCCTGGATTGAGATGGATGGCATCCCTTAAGGAGGGGAAGAGTTGATGACTCGCTTGGGTGATGATTCATGAGTGGAGTGTGGATGAGACATCCTGCCTTCGTTCGGGATTATTGATGTGGGTGAGGAGTTTTTACCTCGCTTGGTTATAGGGTTAACGTGTTGCCCAAAGGAATGGGGATAATTGATTATAAATGGGTGATGGATTCAGTTGAGATTGCAGGGGTCATTGATAAGGGTAGGGAAGGTTTGACTTGACTTTCAAGAGCTAATTTTAAGACACAAAGGGGAAGGTTCTTAAGGGCAAAGACAGAGAGAGAGAGAGAGAGGGCTCATGTTGTTCTTTGAAGCATAATCGTATTGAGAGCGAATAACTAATCTTAATATACTTTCTTGAGTGAATTAAATTAAATTTAGATTAATTACGTGATAATAAAATAGATTATAACTTTTTACTTTTTGTGACATAAGCTATGAGAGAGAGAGAGAGAGAGAGAGAGAGACGGGGGGGCTCATGTTGTTCTTTGAAGCATAATCGTATTGAGAGCGAATAACTAATCTTAATATACTTTCTTAAGTGAATAATAAATAGATTAATTACTTTTATGACATCATAAGCTATGAGAGAGAGAGAGAGAGAGAGAGAGAGAGAGAGAGAGAGAGAGAGAGAGAGAGAGTCCTACGAACGTTTGCATTTTCTTTTGTAGACGAACTCAGTAAATCATTCTCCTTTGGTGTGCTGCAGGTGTCCTGTGTTAATTGAATTGTCTTCCTCCGAGCTTGAACTCGGATATATCAACGTCTCTCTCTCTCTCTCTCTTCTCTCTCTCTCTCTCTCTCTCTCTCTCTCTCTCTCTCTCTCTCTCTCTCTCTTTACGGATTTGAGGTGTTTATATATATATATATATATATATATATATATATATATATATAGATATAGATATATATATATATAATGTGTCTGTGTGCGTAAATAAATTCTTCTGTTAAAACAGGATACGTCTCAAGTATAAAAGGACTATTGAAACACTGGTTTAAAGTTATGGGCTATATTTAGGTGGGCTAACTTCTACTTCTACCACCCTTATCATACACACACACACACACACATATATATATATGTGTGTGTATGTATGTATGTATGTATGTATGTATGTATGTATGTATGTATGTATGTATGTATGTATATATATATGTAGTAATGTATGTATATATATATATATATATATATACATATATATATATATATATATATATATATATATATATATATATATTATTTAATATATATATCAATATATATATAGGGGGTGTCCATAAAGTCAACTGTACAATTTGAAATGTAGTTTCGTAACTATACTTGATAAAATTGATCTGTAAAAGGGATAAGGAAGATTTAATTTGTCTAGTTTTCCCATTTTTATATTTTGTTTTTTCTGTAAATATTTTTCACAATTTTTGAAATGTAAGAATTACAGTTTTTTTCAGACGGCTGTTGACCCTTGGCTCTTCTAGAAGAGAAAGTAAATTGGTGTTTTTTGGATGAGCTAAAATGACCTGTGGCTTTCCCAAGATGGTTGACAACCCAGTACAGTCAAGATGCATAGCCAGGTGGTGGAAGAAATTTGAGGAAACAGGTTCTGTTATTGATAAACCACAGTATGGTTGTCCATGTGATGGTGAAGGAACTGTTAGCGTCTGTAGAACAATCCTTTGAAAGAAAGTTCGAGAAAGAGCCTAAGACGAACATCTTTGGAGATGAGGCTTTCAAAATCTATTGGATTTCTTTCAAAGGATTGTTCTACAGAAGCTGCAATTCCTTCACCATCACATGGACTACCAGACTGTGGTTTATCAATAACAGAACCCGCTTCCTTAAATTTCTTCATCCACCTGCTGGCAATGCAATTCTTGTTTCTTCACTGTACTGGGTTATCAACTTTCTTGGGAAAGCCACAGGTCATTCTAGCTCAGCCAACCAAAGAACCCAATTTTCTTTCTCCTCTAGTGGAGCCAAGGGTCAACAGCAGTTCGAAATTAAGTCATTTTTAAGTTTCAGATACTGTGAAAAATATTTGATAAAGCAAATGATAAACAGAATTCAGAAGAACTAAAAATTAGACACATAAAGCTTCCTTGTCCATTTTACAGATTAATTCTATAATGTATAGTTACGAAGCTACAAGTATCTCAAATTGCACTGTGACTTTATGGGTACCTGTATATATGTGTATATATATATACCTATATATAGATATATATATATATAGATATATATATATATATATATATATGTGTGTGTGTGTGTGTGTGTGTGTGTATGTGTGTGAATAAATCTCTCTCTCTCTCTCATATATATATATATATATATATATATATATATATATATTTATATATATATATATATATATATAGGAGGATTAAAGAAGGATTATCATTGGTGTTGTGACCTTAATTGGCTTACCTGTGGATGGATCTCTTGCCATAAATACCACCTTTTCTGTAACTTTTTCATTCATCTACCTGAAGAGAGAGACAAAAGTCTCTGAAATATAGTATTTTTCCTTTTCCCTCTATAAACGTTTGGGGCGTTTTCATGGGCTCCTTTTATTAGATGGAATTTTGTTGTAACAGAAAATCTTTACCAGTCATATTTATATATATATATATATATATATATATATATATATATATATATATATATATATATATATATATATATATATTATTATTTAGTTTTCAACTAGTATTCCCTCAGCCGTAAAATCTCTCGAGTCGACGAGGACCATTAGAAGTCTTTTCCGAAAAAAAATAATGATTTTGGTGAGGAATATTTTATGATAAATTTTGGAGACAATATTTTATTGTGTTGACAATATCAGTCGTAAACGCATCTGGTTTTGAAATAAGGCTCTCATCTATTTTTTAGTTCCATAGCTTTTACTATTGATCGCATTTATTTTCCGTATTTATACTTGGAAGGATATATTTTGTTGTATTTTAATGCTCACAGTCCACATTATTAGGTCTTATTTAAATTTTTAAACATTTTCATGAGTATCTAAGCCCATGCTATTCCGTCACGAGCCCTTGCTCGTACAAGCTGGCCAAAAGTGAGATATTCTACGGAAAACGCTATGGTTGTGAGTTGTGATTAAGCTGAAGAAAACCCATACGCGAAAGGAATCCGAGTTTTGTGACATGTTCGAAGAAATACCTTTTGGTGCTGCAATAATAAAAGGGAAAAAGTTAATGTGAGAGTTCCTTTGGAAATCTCCTTTTAGCTTTATGTTTTATCAAATAGGTTTGGCGCGGCTTGTGGACGTGAGCTAGTATTCTCAAGTGTATTTGTGTCTCCGAGGGTGTGTGTCTGTGCGCAGAGTATTAGCAAGGTATATAGAATGGTCCCTTATTCTATATACCTTGAGTATTAGGGGCCATCCGCTATATCTGTTCACGTATGCTTAATCGCGCCCCATTGGCGTGATCGGTATGGTCTTGGCCAGCCACCTCGGTGGTCGCGAGTTCGATTCTCGGTCATATCATTGAGGAGTTAGAGAAGTGTATTTCTGGTGATAGAAGTTCACTCTTGACGTGGTTCGGAAGTCACATAAAGCTGTTGGTCCCGTTGCTGAATAACCACTGGTTCCATGCAACGTCAAAACACCATACAAACAAACATATGCTTGATCGGGAAGCGTTGGCAGTTACCTTCCAATTACGGAGATATGCAAGTCTTCATCAGCTTCTATTATGACATGTCTTGTAGTTTCCTTGAAGTCTTTTTTGATGTTGAAGGTGGCTGTAAATTGGCGGTCACTGCTTACCACCGTCTTGAGGCTGCTCGTGATCCTTCATTGATCCTTCAAATCCCTGTGTCACGGAGGCTGCTTCTTCATGTTAGCCATACTGACATGTTTTCCTCTTGATTGTCCAAGTCAGGGGTTCGTAATCTCTTGATGAATCCAGACCCCCAATAAAATACCCAATGGTTCCACAACCCCTTTGCTTGAGTCCATTACGGCGCTGAATGGCCTTGTTGGCCCCAGTGCCTGGGCTTTAGCCCTAAATATCATACATCCATCCTTTGCTTGAGTCCGCCTAAGTCCTGTTTGTTGACAATATAACTAAATATACGTAGTTTAATGCATACTTTAGGAATGAATAGCCAGGAATAGAACATACAAGAAAATCAAGAGCGTTTATAGTTTTACATAGTTATTTATTTACAAAATGTACCTATGTATACATTGATACATTAAAATCAAATATTTACAAAATATACAAGTATCCATGCTCCTTAGGGGTATGGGTACCCCCTGTTAAGAACTCCTGGTCTACACACACATACGTGCATATAGATATAATATAGATATATATATATATATATATATATATATAATATATATATATATATATATTCTACCGTAAACTGGCAATACAAATTGCAGAAAAATAATCCGAAATCGGCTGGGAGAAAATGATCGCATGTTGAACGCTACCTCTTTAGTGTGTATTCCTAAGGTCATGGATCATTGTGATGAAGATTTCCTTTAGACAAAAATGAAGATTTAAGAAGTGATCTGAGTGTACATGTGATGCTCGTGTTATGTCTTGAAATAGTGATAAAATATAAGATTTTATGTGAAATGAAACTTTTCACAATGAATGCCATGCTCGTTCTTGTACTGAATGTATGCATAAATGAATTTTGTTAATGCCGTCTTCTGATGAAAGTTTCCTTCCTTTTTTGCAGGTATGTGAACGATGTGGTGCAGTTGGTAGTCAACTTGGTCATTGTGAGTTTATGTAAGTAGCCTACACTTTCTATTACTGTTATTATTGTTGTTTAAAGTTTTATTGTGGGTTTTGTTGATGTGATAGTAACCAGTTGAAAAATCATGTAATGTGTCCGACCATGATACAGTATTTATATGAACAGATTAAATAAGCGACTGATTATTTCCTAGCCAGCAACGTACTTTGATAAATCAGTAAATATAACATATGTTGGCTACCGCGTCATTATTATCTGTATATCGGGAGCGACCCAAAAAGCTTAATTAAGCGAACTAAGCGTCTGCTTAGGGGTCCCAAAAGTCATTAGGGAACCCATTGCCCCTCCCCCCTCCTACCACAGCACTTGGAAAATATTAAATTAATTAACATTTGAAAAGCAAAAAATGAATAAATACAATACAAAAATAGCACGTAAAAAAAAATAAAGGAAAAATGATATGGTACAAGTAGTCACGAGCCGCCACTGTAGTTTCGCTTCTCTCTATGTACTCCGTGGTGCAACTTCAGATCCATTTGATTAACGTCTGAAGGCAAGATTAATTCGCACATATTTAAGTATTCTTTTCAAGCAATTCATATAGTTATTGAATTTTATAACTGCTATTTGTTTTGTGTAAGAAGACGCAAGTATGTTGTTTGGTTTTATTTGTACTGGGAAATTTCATTTTTGCACACAACTGCTCCATTTATATATATATATATATATATATATATATATATATATATATATATATATTTATATATATATATATATATATATATATATATATATATATAAAGCTTAATTAAACTAATTAACTTGTTTTGTTGTAAATGTAATCTTGCCTACTGATTTTGGCTGTTACCTACAAATACAAGTTCAATGTGCCATACAATAGGTCACCTGAAATATAAAAAGGTTCAAATAACACTGGATCATTTTGTGAATTTGCTTTTCGTATATGGTTAGTGATTCATTTCTGGTGCATGAAAGATCAAATATTCAAGCACAAGTGATAGTTAAGCAACGGTGATGGTGATCAGGAGGGCCCCGAAATCCAATCTGGCTCTGGTCGGCCCTGTTTATATCAACCATATTCTATGAAGTCATAGATTGAAAAATAGGTGAATAGTTAACGAGGACAATTCTTTTTCTGAGGGAAATAAAACATCATTGTCAGCGATGAAAATGAGAAAACGAGCACAGAACAGAGAGAGAGAGAGAGAGAGAGAGAGAGAGAGAGAGAGAGAGAGAGAGAGAGAGAGAGAGAGAGAGACCTTCCTTGTTATCTGCAAAGAAGAAAGAAACTGAATCCCGAATAAGCATACACGATGTGAGTTCAGCCACTGTCAATAATAAGCCGCAACAGAGAAGAGTAAACCGGAAGAATTTAGAAAATATAAGATGGATCGAGATGGGAGCATTTCTTGTGGCTGATAAGCCGAGATATGTAGGAGTAAAAGCGGAATAAATAAAGTAGTTGCTCGATTGTTGCCGAACAGAATTCTGATAAAAATCACCCAACAAACATAGCACGGTGTCTTATAACTACCAATTCGAAACCCAAGGAAATGAAAAACGAATGAGAAGCAGCACAAAAATGAATACTTCGGACGGAAGGAAATAAGAACTAGGAGGTTAGAGCAGTCGAGACGAAGGAGATGACTCGACCTTGAGGGTGATTCCTCGACGGAAGAGCACAAACATCAAGGCGGAGGTGAAAGGATTGATTGGAGAATTATTGTTGTCTTAATGAGATCCCTAGGTAGTGAAGGAGATAATGATGTTGATGACAGTGATCGCGATAGTGATCATATTTGACATCAAATACGAAGCAGCTGCCTTCCAGAACCATCACATTTTTTAAATCAGATTATTTACTTCGAATTAGATTTTCCTCCTCCTCCTCCTCCTCCTCCTCCTCCTCCTCCTCTTCTTCTTCTTCTTCCTCTTAATGAGTTAGAAGACAGATTGTTATCGAGAATGTTTAATCAGGACTAGTAATGAAAGGGCTTCCGTTTATTCCGTATACCTGGCAGGCTTTTAAAATGTAGGTTGATTGCTCAGCAGAATTTCAAACGTGGGTTTTATGTGTCTGCGGCAGTCTTGATACGTTTATCTTTGTCTATGTATGCGTACTGTTTCTTTTTAAACTAAATAAGTACATGCACGATAGTTTAAAAAAACACATACACACAATATGTGTGTGTGAGTGAGTGCGCTAGTGCGCATGAGTGCAAATGTCCCCCCCAGTGGTGTATGATCCGAATCGGGCAACTTTAACATGACAAAACACTTTTCTGTTGCTCTTCTCTGGCCGCCTTTGGAGGAGAAGGAATCTTGGAGTAATCCAACATATGAAAGAGACGTTTTCAATTCCGAGCTCATCTCGCAGCGGAGGATGTCATCTTTTCTGTCTTGTTATGGAATATGTCTTGGTATGTCGTTCCAACCTTGGCTTGACTGGAATTCCACCGGAACGGATCTCAAACAAGAGGGAAACAGACCTGACAGGGTCTTGCGTGATAGCGACGCAGAGATAGTTTATTTATTTTATTATTTTTCTCTTCCTTTAACGTCACTATAGGACGGGATGTTTATGAGGTCATCTCGACCCACATCGGGATGCGTACTTGGAGTTTCAGTCCGATAACGGGAAAATAAACAAACTCGGTAGTTTCACAATTTTCATAAAAGACACATCTCGTTCAGGGTTCGAGACTTTGAAAATTAACATTGGCAGAATACTTCAAGGTGCACACAGTATTCTAGAGCAGTACCTTGGTAACAGACATTCCCAGATACCTTAATTTTTTTTGGAAACTCCACACCACCTTTGTTGCAAGACTCTTGATGCGAGACTAACCAGAGTTGTGGTCCTGCCAGCCACTCAGTAGCCAGAAACTTCATTGTGTATTCTGGTTCAGAATTGCTTTGCGCAATGACTCTCTCTCTCTCTCTCTCTCTCTCTCTCTCTCTCTCTCTCTCTCTCTCTCTCTCTCTCTCTCTCTCGCTTGTACGAATTGTATTGTAATTTCGAAGCCAAAACCTTATGGATTAACCATCACCATGAAGCCCAATGCCTTGCAGTTTGAGGGAAGACTTCTCCTGCCGGGACTTTGGCGCTGGGCCCGTTGAACAAACCGTTTCATTTATTTCCCGAGGAGGATTGAGGATCTTCCTTTGCTTTACTCATTGTTGTAAGTGTGATGAATAACGTTTGATTATATCAGATGTGAACATTTCAGAATTTCGCAAGTCATTGTTTAGTTCTTAGATTTCTGGTTGGAAGACAACCCCTATTTGCTCTTCTAAACATGTTTAATGACTATTTCTTACACATTCTGTTGTAACATAACTCCAGTTATAGATATATATATATATATATATATATATATATATATATATATATATATATATATATATGTATATATATACCAAATGCGACAGTGTTCAGGTTTTTGTACTTGCATATCACTTGCTGTTGTGTACGAATGTTCACGGTTTATTTATATATTAGAAAGTCATCATCGTTTTTATGTCTTTTAATTTAATGGTAGTTTGGTGAATTTCTTTTCGCTCCATTTCTTGTTTTTGGTTTCCTCACAATTATTTTGCAAAACCTTGTTAATAAATGAATGACCTTTTTGATTGTTTCCATGTGAATGAGCTCACCTTTTGACTAATAGTTATAGAGACAATCTTCATGATAATAATTTTGTGGTGACACTGTGGGTCTTGAGAAAAGTAGAAACGTCGTTTTAGTTTCAAACATTTTTTCCTGTCAAGCATTTTCTCATGAAATTTTCGCAGTTGACTAATTACCGTGTAACTTATTCACTGAATAGGTTACCAAATGTTACACGTGTGTGTGTGTGTGTGTGTGTGTGTGTGTGTGTGTGTGTGTGTGTGTGTGAAATCTGCACACGAAGCCTATACACAACATTGTATATTAATAAATAGGAGAGTTACCCGTAGAAGGAGAGAAAAAGCAAGAATAATTAGATGGCTATTCTGAGCTCGTAAGTCCTGAGTCACTAGTTTCGGTGTATTTATATTTTTCCTTTTGAATAAAGGAAACAGTCGGGGTTCACCAGAATCAAGAATGTAAGTTTCGAGGCATCTCTCTCTCTCTCTCTCTCTCTCTCTCTCTCTCTCTCTCTCTCTCTCTCTCTGTCTCAGGGCTTTGTTGTGCCTCTAATAAAGCTAATTGTTTGTTAGGGTTTATGATGCCATTATTTAGGAAGCGGTGGAAGTGACGTGTGTGAATTCTTGCTCGGTCGATCTCCTGGTGATCATTGGACGAAATGAGAGGTTGCGGCCGTTGCTATGGGAACGGGAAGTAGTAAATGTTGCTTTTTCGCCCCTTTTCAAGTTGAACACAAAGTATGTGACTGGAATGAATGATACCTGAAATATTGCTGTGCAAAGAGGATGTCTCACACAAGTACGGTAGAAGCTTGTCACTTCAGTATTACAGATATCACTTCAGATGACACTGGCATATTACAGGTCACTTTGTACAGGTGGTAATGGATGTCACAGTGGCGTGAGACTCCTCATTTTAGCAAAACGACTTTGGAGATGTATTCACGGTGCAGTTCAAAGTGGTGCAAATGCTTTTTTGTTGTTGTACAGGCTTATTCGAGTCTCAGTTCACTGGATAATTGTTCTATATTACTGGATTCTCTTTGTTGTTTCCGTTATATAATCAATCCTTTTTGGAGCAGAAGTAATAATAACAATAATAATGATAGGCCGTAGGAAAAAGTATTAATGTCTTATCAAAGAGATCATATTATCACTGAAGGAGAAATAGCTGTCCCGTAGTGCTACTTATCGTGGAGTGAATTGATGAAACGCACATCTGAAAGTATTTACGCACGCTGTTTTGCTCTTGCGTGTGCGAAGACCTATTTCCTGAAATTTCTCGATGGAAAAAAGAACTTTGGGCTGAACGTTGGGTTCAGTGCCGGGGATAATAGTGTATATATATATATATATATATATATTATATTTTAATTATTTATTAAATTATTATATATATATATATATATATATATATATATATATATATATAATCTGGAGGATTACGTATGCGCACACGCGCGCTCTCACTAACAACTGAAGCTTGAATAAAATCGTTCATTTTTTTTTTTTTAGAATTTAGTTATTAATCAAATATGTCGGGAAGAGAGGAAATAGGTCGGAAAATGTATGTTAATTATCTTGTTTATCTATTTCATGGAAACATTATAGCCTTTTCCCTGAAGGCTGATAACTATTTGCTTCGCTTTTCGTGGATTTTTTTGTCTTTACTTTCTTATATATATACAGATTAGTGAGTATAAATAGTGCATACCATATATCATAATATATAATATATATAGAACTATATATAATAATATCATATTATATAATATATGTGTGTGTGTGTGTGTGTGTGTGTTTGCAATCGTAATCGTAATAGCCACAATGCCCTTTTAACCTCTCGAATTCGAGAAGCTAAAAGGGCATTGTGGCTATTACAGTACTATATGTATCTGGTAAAAAGTGACCAGTAGATTTTTCATATTCATATGAATAAAATATATGTATGTATATAGGAATATGTCATTATGTTTTGTTTTATGTTGAAAAAAATATTACATGGGTTGCGTAATTATGTTCTGTATTACAATTGCTCAGATTTAAGAAGCCAAATTTAAAATGCCACATTTAGAGGTTCGTTTCTTTTGGGAACAAGGTATTCTTCCTCTTCCTCTTTCAGCCATTGCAATTAGTAGCAGCTAAGTACACATAGGGGAGAGAGCCTGGATCGGGTAATCTGCCACCCCTAGAAGGGTGGAGGTAATCTCTCTCTCTCTCTCTCTCTCTCTCTCTCTCTCTCTCTTACCTCGATTTTCCTCAAAAGAAAAAGTTAACCTCTCCGTAATTTCCTGAAACATTCTCTTTAATGGAACTATCCCAAACCCCCGTTTTATTTTTATTTATTTTTCGTAATCTTGTACCCTAGGGACCTTGAAGCCAGTGAAGAGAGAGAGAGAGAGAGAGAGAGAGAGAGAGAGAGAGAGAGAGAGAGAGAGAGAGAGAAAGCGCTCTAGTTTGGTTTTTCATGTATGTGTGTATGTATGTAGGTATGTAAGTAAGTAAGAGAGGCTCTGGCGTACTGCCTGCTTGTGTCAGTTCGTGTGCGTGCGAGGGAGAAAGAGTAATCGTAATTTAACTATTGCATGTATAATCGTGTTTTGCGTGAGAATACGAGAGGTGGAGCATTTTGGCTCTTAGTATGTGTGTGTGTGTGTGTGTGTGGGTGTGTGTTGAGAGAGAGAGAGAGAGAGAGAGAGAGAGAGAGAGAGAGAGAGAGAGAGAAAGCTGTTGTTTCTGGCTCTTGTGGCGGACGGGGATATACGGTCAAGTTCCGATGAGCAGACGTCCTGCGGCCTTTATTTGCATGCGTTGTTATGCGTGTTTAGGCCTCATTTTCTGGAATTGGTTGACAGAATCATTTCGCTCTCACATTTCCCGTGACATTCAACAAGTTTTGACCCGACGTTTCGTCGGTTTAGTGGCCTCCTGGATCCTGTGCAGTGTTTCAACCTTGTCCGTGCCCCCGCAGCCGCCTGCAGGGATGGCTTTAGATATTCGGTTTTCTAGGTATGTTTTAATACAGCCATAAACTTATACAATACATATGCTCTATAATTTAATGTGTTTGCCTGCTTATTCGAGGGTATAAAATATTATAGGTGCGTGCGCGCTCACTTGGTTGTTTTGTGTGGGTATTATAACTTTTCTCTTGCATACCCCTTAAAAATATGAAGGCTTTATTCCTGTTAATCTTGGGTTTTGAAGACTGGCTTCCAATTACTCTGTTACTTTTTCCAGCTTTACACGACATGACGTTACCGCCTATTTTATGTGAGCACAGAAACCCTCCTTATTATTTTTTTAAATATCCCAAGTCGATTTCCCATACCACATTATGTATCAATTCATCAAGGCTCCTATCATACTTCGTCGAAAATTTCTTCAAGTCGCTTTAAATTGGGTTATCATGATCTGGCTCACTCACTTTCAAGGGTAGAGCGCATTGCGTCATTCGTTCTTAATTACTCTGGACGCTGTCTTTTTCTCTTTTTAAAAAAAAAATTGGCTTTCCTAAATTAGACCTTGAGCAGCTGCCACCTTTTCATCGCCATTCGCGACTTGTTGCATTCACCCAACCACCAGCTTCATTCCATCACGCTTTGCAAGTTCCTTCGGCTGCTGATTAAATGTGGAGTGAAGTTCCCTCCCTTCTCATCGGAATTTCAAGTTTTATTTCTCTACCGGTGCTTGCATAGTACGTGGTACTTGAGAAATCTGCATGTTTGTGTCTGTGTGTGATGCATGTATATGTGTTTATTGTTTCTACAATGCTAATCAGAAATGCACTTGTATGTATGTACGTTTAGTAATTACATTTCTCATATTCCTTTCATCCACCTTTCTCCATATCTCCTCTTATGTAATCTCTCTCTCTCTCTCTCACCGTCTTCCGTTGACGAGCACCTTACGATTGAGAGAGAGAGAGAGAGAGAGAGAGAGAGAGAGAGAGAGAGAGAGCGTGTAAGAAATTGTAAGGACGAACACAAATGTCGGTGGCTTAATATCTGTTATGTGATGAATATTCACTCTAGTAATATATATTATAGCCTTGATCCTTAATTTAATGTATACACACAAACACACACACACACACACACACACACACACACACACACATATATATATATATATATACTATATATATATATATATATATTATATATATGTATATATATATATATATATATATATATATATATATTATAGCTGTATATGTATACAATTGAATTAAGGATCAGAGCTATAACACACATAACCTGAAAGGTTTACGAAAGAAAGAATAAGTGCATGGTGTAAGAAGACACGTAGAGAGTAGAAAGTAATATAGATTTTAGGACGAGAAAATAGGATAGTCAGATGATGGAGCAGAAAGTTGATTGATAAAGCCAGGAAGGCAGAGAGTTCCATTTTACTGACTTCAGGTGCCTCCCTCCTGGGACTTTCCACTTTCACTCACGTCCTTCCTTCCGTCCTGCCGCCCTTCCCTTCCCTCCTCTTCCCTCCCCTTTCCTCAAAATCCCACACTCAGGTATTCAGCGTTCCTTCTCATTCCCTTCCCGCTCATTTCCATCGCATTCCTTCCTTTCTAAATGGTTGGCGCAGTGGATACCACTATCGTATTACGAACTTTCGTCTTTTTTTAGCGGTTGATTTTCATCGATACGTTTACTGTTTGTGTGTTTTTCTTAAGTATTTTTCTTACGTGTTTTAAATGCATCGGATCTGTTCTTTGGAAGTTCTTAGCATTTTGTTTTGTTCAATTATAATAAAATAATAATAATAATAATAATAATAATAATAATAATAATAATAATAATAATAGACAGTAAACCTCCGCCAAAGTCACACAGTACATTCCGCAGTCCTTTCTCTCTCAAAATCTAATTACTTGTTGCCACTAGTGAGCCAACCTTTGGTGAAAAATTCTCAAAAATTCCCAACAAAATTTTGAGTAAGTCTGACTGCAGAAATGAAAATGACAAACTACTAAATCAAACCAAGAGCAAAACTCAAAAACGTTCGAAAAAGATAACGCTGCTGTTCTAGCATTCTCAGATGTCAATAATTATTCTTTCAACACTTGTTGTTTACCGATTTGGGTTGATGCTATTTTCGTATGATCAGCTTTGTATTTTGTACACATACTTGAGTTTACGACCTGAATGTCTCAGTCATATTTGTACTATTGGCTACAAATTTTCTGTACTTATCCTTGTAGCGTTAAAGTGTAGCTTATGATTTAACTCTTAATACTTGGACCTATTTCATAAGTCAAGAGTATTTGCTCTATGAAGTGCCTCTTTTTTTCGATGGAATTGCTGTTGTTTATTTTTCTTTACCGGCTGTGTTGTTGACTTTTCAGAGATGTCATTTGATTTTATGTCGGTGGTTGTACCCGGTCCCTAGAAGGTCCTCTCCTCACGTGATGCATTTCTTGATGAAGATCAATCTCAGGAGCGCAGTGTTCATTTTGTGAACGGTCTGTTGTGTACTAGACATTTTCTTTTATGACTGACACATTTTTATGGCCAGCAACTATAATGATTTGTTTGTCAGTTATTTCTAACTTTAAAATTAACACACGCCCACCCTGTCCCATTTCCCACTTTTTCTCTCAACAGGTAAAATGTTGACACAACGAATTATCAGTTAAATGTGAATGCTCGTCAGATATGCTTAACAACGTATTTGACCTCTAATTGGTGAGGACCCTGCTTCATAATGGCTAAAGAAATCCTTGCGCATTTTCGCCAGAACGCGTGGTCAGGTTTGTAAAGGAAAACCTGCTTTCGTCTTTGTTTAAACACTGCAGGCAGAAATTGCAGGGATTAGCTCTTGCATTTCTGAGTAGTTTTGAAAGAAGAATAGTAAGTGCTTGGATGGTGTTTGCTTTTCTGTGTATGTGTGTGTGTGTGCGCGTGTTTGTGTGTGACGCGTGTCTTTTTTTTTTAAATATGTTTCTTCTTTTTACTCTTAGCTTGCAGATTATATTTTTCTATATCGTAGTTGTTGTGAACTTCCTCATTTAATTTTTTCGGTCATTCACTCGTCTTCTCGTAATTTTTTTTTTCTATTCTTTTATGCTGTCTTTATAACCTCTCTCTCTCTCTCTCTCTCTCTCTCTCTAGGATGACCATTTGTTCCTTTTCTCCTTGACTGTCTTCTCTTTAGAGTATTCAGTTATTCTTCATATAAATATCTATTATTATTTATATATTTATATATATATATATTATATATATTATATATATGTGTGTGTGTGTGTGTGTGTGTGTGTGTGTGAAGCGTGGGAAGCGGGGGGGGGGGGGGGGGGAAGGGTGCTGTCTGCAAAAGTGTGAAGGTATGGAAGGGGCACGAAAGGAAAGTGTCGTGGGAACTTAAAGTAAATGAAGTGGTAAGGAATACGAATGAAGGCTCTTTTATGAAGTAGCGAAAGGAGGAACATGAAGCGTTGTGAAAGATTCAAAAGGGAAAGATGTGATTATGCTGGAGAACTGGCTGGCATTCTCTCTCGAAGAGAATATCTCTGGAAGAGTTTCACACTAGTGGGGTGAGATATATAGCGAGGGCGAAATATAATCCATCAACCGGGGGACCTCGACGAGGTCATTCTCACCCCACTAGTGTGAAACTCTTCCAGAGATATTCTCTTCGAGAGAGAATGCCAGCCAGTTCTCCAGCATAATCACATCTTTCCCTTTTGAATCCTTCACAACGCTTCATGTTCCTCCTTTCGCTACTTCATAAAAGAGCCTTCATTCGTATTCCTTACCACTTCATTTACTTTAAGTTCCCACGACACTTTCCTTCGTGCCCCTTCCATACCTTCACACTTTTCAGACAGCACCCTTCCCCCACCGCTTCCACACACACACACACACACACACACACACACACCTTCCCTTGGTGTCCTTTCCAAACCGTTTGGGATGATGTTATACCCTTACTTGACGAACTCAAATAAAGTATTACAGAGACGACAACTTTTTCAATTTAACTTGCGGGAAGTTGGACATCGGCTGCCATGCTGGCTGGCTGGGTGGGTTGACTGGGTGGGTGGCAAGGCTCTTAGAAGCGCTTGTGCCTTTCACCAGCGTAAGGCGGCAGCAGCAAAAGCCAAGCCATGGCAACCAACATCTTTTCTCCTTATTCTTTCTTCTTCTTGCGTACTCAGGGTTTCCGCCATTCTTTCACGTCTTATTTCCCCTCCCCATCCTCGTCTTCTTATTTTCTTTCTCTCCCCTCTTTCTCTTCCTCGCCTGCCTCCTTTTCTTCTTCCGTCCTCAAGTTTCCTTCTGTCTGTTTTGTCTAGCTGCTGCTCCTCCCCCTCTCTTCTTCTCCCCTCTCTTCTTCTTTCGCACTCTTTCCATCCTCTCTTGTTTGTATCCCATTTTGTCCTCCTCTTCCTTCAGCTTTTCCTTCTATTTTATACTCCAAGTTCTCTCTCTTCCTCCCTCTCTATTGTTGCCGTTGTTTGTGCTCTCATTCCAGGTTTCCACGTCTTTCTTTTTTCTCTTCCTTTTCCTCTACTTTTTCGGTTCTTTTGCTTACCCGTAGATTCTTCCTTCCATTGGTGTCTCCCTCTCTCTCCTACTCTCTTCCCCTCTCTTCTATTGTCATTTTTTTCTTTCTGCAAGTTTCCTCCTTTAAAACGAAAGAAGGCAAAACTTTTTCCTCATTTATACTGTTAAGTGTCCACCTCTCACTTTATTTCCTCCACCTCATCATCCATTGTCTTTTCTTCACTCTCTCCCATTTCTGTTGCCCATTATTTTTTATAGTCCAAAAGTTTGTTTTCTTCATTATTGCTTCCTCATCCTCTTTCTCCATCGCTTCTTGTTTTTTCACATTCCAAGTCATCCATTATAAATCTTGTCCTCTTCATCTTCCTCCGTAAAGTCTGCATCCAAATTCTCGTCCTCTTCTGCTATTCCTCTTCATCCTCCTCCGCATCCACATTCTCCTCTCCAGCTATTCCTCCTCCTCCTCCTCCTCCTCCTCCTCTGTAACGTCTGTGGCAGAAGAAGAGAGTGAAGTTTTAGCAGCGAAGGACCAGAAGAGGTAAATCGGCTCAAGTTTGGGAGATGATGCGGAGAGTTCAGACAAGAGGGCAATTTTTTCCTGCCCTTGTAATTGCAGTTTAATCGGAAACTCGCCCAGAGAGATTCCAGAGGGAAAGAAAAAAAGATTGGCAACTACGAATTGGATATTGAGCGTCCTTAATCCGAAATTATTAAGAGCTATGGAAGCATTTAAAGGTGCATTGCCTCGACCGTGAGGGCGCTCGAGAGAGAGAGAGAGAGAGAGAGAGAGAGAGAGAGAGAGCGTCTTTGTCTTCCCATTACGTTTTGTTCTTCGGAACTTATTTGGAAGGAGCAGACGGACAGCCATACAGAGCGCAGTAGCCCTTCAACATCTTATATAAAGAAATGTTAAAAAGACTCAAGAGGAGCGTTTTCCCCAGCTTCCAAAAAGCCCATAATTGACTTCCCTTGTCGTTTCTTGCGCTCATTAGTTCTTCTTCACAGGAAAGTCTGTCAAAACACTGGCATTTGATTAATGATGGGATCTAGCTATCATTTCTTTTATCAACTGTTAGACCTTTGTCATAATTAGATGAAATGGTGGTGGTAGCGATTTAGTGTTGTGTCTTGCACGCTCGTGCACGATCTCGTATATTTATTTTTTATGTTTTTTTAAAAAGATTTTTCTTTAGATCGTATAGCTATTTTTCGTCGAATAGCTTTGGCCTGTACTGTTTCTGCAGACGGCGATAGAGAAATTCTCTGCAATTTAAGAAACATTTTTGTGAGATTTATCATTTTTCTTCTTTTAATCACCAACTCCAGCTTTCGCAGACGAAATCTGTAGTGTTTTTCTGCACTCTTGAATGAAGGATACTAAAGGAAAAGGAAAATTTGAAGGAAAATATAAAACTGGAAAGAATTTTGTAGTTATTCATCAATAGATTTCAAAATGTTTTTACATGGACTACGGTTCTGACACCATTCTAGTGTTTTTGCCAGTCTGTTACATATCTTACGTTTGAGCTCAAGTAAATGGGAAATGAAAAATGAGAGAGAGAGAGAGAGAGAGAGAGAGAGAGAGAGGAAAATTTAGTCTCAAACAAAAGGCATTACCTAATTTACCAGATGGTCAACAAGCCCTTCGCATGTAAGGGAAAACACGGCTAGAGGCCTCTGTGTTTGGACAAGCCGGTTGGGATGGGGTGATGGTAGTGGTGAGGATGATGGTGTTTGTCGGTGATGGGGTTGAGATGGGGTGATGGTTGTGGTGAGGATGGTGTTTTGTCATTTCACAGAAAGGGAGAATGCTGATGAGGCACCATATATATGCATATTCACAGTTACTTGATATTTATGTTAGGATGCAAAGGAATATAGCAACGAGGTTCCCCTTTCCAGTTCAAAAGTGGGCAAAGGCTATTAGGTCTTTCCCTCATTCCAGCTGATGGAGAGGTTGGGTGACAGAGTTATATTGATTGTATATTCATGCTGTCATGTTTAAATACATGTTATAATATTGAGGAAGTGTCAAAGTTATTTAGAACATAGTGTTATTTTCTAAGATAGGTATTTAAGAACATCCATACTTTTGGATATGAATTTATTCCTAAAAATACGCACTTCTTGTTAGATAGATTATGTCCTAGTTTTTACGCAAAGGCCGCCTAGATAAGGTGAAAGCTAGTACGGTACAATTTATGACGATTTAGAGGACACAGCTCTGCAAACACTTACTTGATAATTACTGTATAATTATAGTACTTCCATACTACTAATGTAGACCGCTATAAGTGACACAAAACTTTGCATGTAGTATCTGTCAAGCCCTATGTAGTTGACTTAAGACTAAATAAAGTGCAAACCTTTAGCATCGCTATCCATATCAGGGACCGCGAAACATCGGTTTTCTCAGATATCTTTCAAACTAATTATTCAATCGAAATGACTCTTTGACACAGTGCACGCGACACCTCCCGCTAAGCTCATTTTTGTTAATAGAGTGCATTGTCAAATGGCGTTAGTTAAGGCGTTTTACTCTTGACTTTTAAAGACAAAGGATCATGAGTCAGCAGGACTAAAATACAGAATCAAACGTCCGCTATCCCTCATCCCTTCCCTCCCTATCCCCCTTCTCTCTTTCTCTTTCTCTCTTTCTTTCTTTCTTTATCGCTGTTTCATAACGTAAAGATTAGCACGGTTTGCCGTTGCTCTCACCTGTGGTAAGTACGTAGGCGATGACGTATCTTCGAGGTGTCTGGGTTAAGTTGTGTGATTTAGTTTTGGTTACCTTATCTTACGCAGTCAACAAGTCGATAAGAGGGTTAAAAGATTTAAGGGATTTTGATAGTAGGTACATTATACCGGATGAATGGCGTGAAGGTCACACACGCTTTAGCCTACTCCCATTTAAAAAACTTAAGAAAGTACAATAACAATGATATAATTTAATAAACAAAGAGTCTACGAAAACCAACGTATTTATAACATCCAATATTACTCAATATAATAGACAAGAAATGGGTGGGGGCGGTGTTGGGGATGGGGAGGCCAGGAAAGTTGGAGGGAGGGAGGGAGGGAGGTAAGATGGAGGGAGGGAGGGAGGAAGGTAGGGAGCGACGGGACGGGAAAAAAGAATGTTCGAATGCATAAGTTGGAGATGCTTGGCAACACTTTGCAAATCAAGAGTATACACAATGTAACAATGCACTTTATTACCAAAAATTAGCGGGAGGTGTCTTGTACACTGTCAAGGTACCACTTCGACCAAATGATTTTTTTGAAAGATATTTGAGAAAAACGATGGCTCGCGGTCCCTGAAATGCATAGTTAAAAGTAAATACTAATTTTAAGTGATCAAAGCTATATGCATATAAAGACCACTTTCAGAACACATTACTCCGTTTAAGACAACAGGCCACTTAATGTTATAGACCTGATTCAATTTTGAGGTTGATCACTTTTGACTCTCTTGTCAGCGAGTCTTAGCAAAAGCCATTGAAGCTGTTTAAGAACATTGTCCCACTTTTGGAAACTGTGGTGCCTTATATTATCATTCCCCTCCTCGTTATTGTTCTTCGGCTCCTCGGGTGAGACCAAAAACTGAGCGGATCGTTCTACGACCTGATCTGGTGCTGACTGGAACGATTCCCATTTTCTGTCCGCGTCTGTGTTACATGTATGGGTAGATGACATGTAAAGTATATGAATAAGCGTGCGCACGCTTGAACTCACCGGCATATACTATGTATATTTATGTATATTTGCAGATGTATCACAAGGCTGAAATTTGAACAGGGTGGAAATCCTGACCGGTCTTGTATTCAGCTTTTAGGCAGCTTCAAGACGACTGATACATACGTAGAAACATTTTACAGATTTCCGTTCAACTAGATCCAACACCAGACATACGAAATGTCACATTTATACTATGTTTGCGTTTGTGTGTGCGTGTGTGTCAATATATAATATATATATTAATTATTATATTATAAATATATATTAAAAGGAACCATTAGGGCGGCAACTCACTGCCTTTTCGGGCATAATGTTTTTAGTGAGGTACATGGATATGGGAGAGATGAAGCAACCTTTTGAAGGAAGGATAATTATAGAAGTCGGGGAAAGCGGAAGAAACAAGAGTATTCCAAAGCTTAAAGTACATCCGAGGCTCCCATCCCCCTCCCCCCACAATCATTCAGCAGTTGGTCTTCTATCCCATTCCAACAATATTAGAAGGTATTATACACCTCAGTATCACAAGTAAGTTCTGTGTGTTAAAACCTGGAAGGGTTTAAAACCTACAAGGGTATTGAAACCTTCAAGGGTGTTAAAACCTGCAAGGTGTTAAAACCTACAAGGGTATTGAAACCTTCAAGGGTGTTAAAACCTGCAAGGTGTTAAAACCTGCGAGGCGTTAAAACCTACAAGGGTGTTAAAATCTGCAAGGTGTTAAAACCTACAAGGCGACTAGTACATTTTCGTGCAGAGAAGTTAATGAACGGTTGACGTTAATGTAAAAGTGTTAATGTTAAAATGGTTTGTACGTGCTGGTGCATGCATGCATATGTTCGTGCTCTTTCTTACAATATAATCAAATCGAACGCATAAAACATATGAAGATACGCAGAATTCTCAAGAAGACGTTTATGCACACACTGGAAAGACTCAGTAAGACTGAACTGGTCTTACTGGCTTCTGTGGACGACAAATAAACACGCAGAGGATCAGGCATCTGAGAGAGAAAAAGAGGAGGGGTTGGAACTGAGGACATGTACTATATTAATACAGGAAAAGAGAGCGTTGTAAACAGAATCTCTCTCTCTCTCTCTCTTTCTCATATATATATATATATATATATATATGTGTGTGTGTGTGTGTGTGTGTGTGTGTGTGTGTGTGTGTGTGTGTGTGGATATTTCGCATCTTCCTCAAACTTGCTTGAAATGTGTTTTCTCTGTCCCACTCTCTTTGCATTTTTAAGCATGTTTGGAAGGAGTTAATTCTCTCTCTCTCTCTCTCTCTCTCCAGCTCAAAGTATTTTGCCTCTTTCTCCAAGGCAAGGCAGGTGAATTGTCTTTGGAAAGGCGAGAGCCGCTGTGAGGACGACTTTCTTTGGTATTTGAATAGGACCTGTAATGAGACCAGATGAAAGAGAGTTGTAGGAGAAAAAGAGAGTGAGGAGGAGGAGGAGGAGGAGGGGGAGGGTTAAGGGGATGGAGGAAGACTTTGGAATACCTGAGAGATGTAGAAGGAGGGTGTCAGAGAGATTAAGAGAGAGAGGTGATGTAAAAAGTCCGATCATTGTTAGTTTGAAATTTATAGGGATAATAAATTCACGACTCACACAGTGGTCACATGAATCATCTCTATTGCTGTCTTCAATAGTAGTATTTTTTCCTATTTAGTATTATTCTGGCTAGTAACGTTAATTAGCCGAGTCCTCGTGAGTGTCATTTTTCTCGTTCATTTTATTCGTTTGTAGTAGCATAGTAGTAGTAGCTGACTTATGATGGAAGTTCATTTGTAGTATACTATACTCTGTTTTTTTCTATCTGTCCATCCGCCTGTGGTGGTCGCGCATGGTAACACTGCGTCCCGGGCTGTAAATAGTTATGCTATGTGCAAGTTTTAGGTAAATAAAAGGATATCTTGGTGTACATTTGCAACTGAAACGTGTTTTAATAATTTATTGTATGCGAATTACACCGTTAATATTCGAAACAGAATGTTTAAAGCCCGGGACGCAGTGTTACCATGCGCAAACACCAAAGGCGGATGGACAGATGGAAAAAAACAGAGTACAGTGATAGCAGTGTAATGGGGACACGCTGGAAGTCCTTCCTGGTGCTTCGGAACATTGTCGAGTGAGCTTCTCTCTCTCTCTCTCTCTCTCTCTCTCTCTCTCCCGTAAGCACGGCCACCCACCTCCGTGCCGTAACTCACCGAGGGGAAGTCAGGCAGAAATGCGGCAGCGTTGGGAAAATTCCGAGGTTCCTTTCTCCGTTCCTCCCAAGCACTAAGGGGGAAGTGACGAACTATGGACGCTTTTGTTTTCAATAATATTTTAAAAGACTCTTAATGGTTTTACAACCTCGTGACTTCACCGAAACTTCAATAGTCCGGATCAATAAGCGCGGAGTTGGGCCCCTGTTGGTTTTGTTTGTTTTATTTTGATTTGATGATGAAAATTTATTCTTTTGAGTTTTTAAAATGACTGAAATACCCTTAAGTGGAATGAAGATATTTCATTCTGGAATAAAATAATAGCCCCTCATATCATTTCTTAGAAATTTAATCAAAGTTATAAGAAATATATTGCATGAAATGTACGTATTTGCAATGTAATTGTTTATGAACAGTTGTTTGCATGCGCTCTCGCTTCATCCTCACAACTACAAGCGTCGTGGTAGGATTTGACAGACGTTTCCTTTAACTATCTAAAAGATTGAAAAAGAAACCTATGAAATCACTGTGTATAAGGTATTTACATTGAGTAAAAATAAAATGTAAATACTTATAAGTAAACATGTTATACACAGTGATTTTTCGTGGGTTTCTTTTTCAATCTTCAGAAGAAAACTGAAAGAAGTTTTTGTTTGGTTAATCTAAAAGATGACAAAGGAACAAGTGAAGATATATACCAAAATATGAGACAGGTATTTCTGGAAGGGCTGTTAGGAGAAATACGCCTCCGCCGTCATCATCATCACGATCAGCATCTCTTTTAGATAAAGTGCGCTCTTTTCGGCAAGGGGGAAGACAGAGCAGCAACTGCGACACCAGGTCGTGGAGGCGTTGCGTCAATGACAACTTTTGCATAATTACCCCCCCTCTCTCTCTCTCTCTCTCTCTCTCTCTCTCTCTCTCTCTCTCTCTGGCATGTGTG
>NC_087218.1:58144157-58181657 GCF_015104395.2 Macrobrachium nipponense | reverse complement strand
TATATATTATATATATATATATATATATACATACATACACATGCGCACTCGTACAAGAGTGACGTGTCTCTCGATGCCAAAACCGTTTTGCTTGTCTAAATGTTCGCCTTCGATGTTGTTTTCTGTCTTTGTTAAATATATTTTTCCCTCCTGGAGCCTTACAATACTTGGGAACGGTAAAAAGACAAGGGGAAACAGGAGACGCGAGAGTTCTATGGACTGGTGATGTCCACACCGTCGATGTGGGATGTAGCGTCTAGACTGGGGTTGCGAGCATTCATTTTCTACGTGCGTTTGGCCTCGCTGCCACATACTAAATACTACTATAATACTAAAGCGCCAAAGGTTCTTTGTTAATGGTCGCTTTCCTTTAGATGAAAAAAGCAAAGTTTCACTGAACGTGTGATCAATCGATGCTTGTTATTAAGTTGTTTACAAGTAAACAATTAGTATTAGGCTGAAAAAAAAAACTCTGAAAAAATAGCGATCCTTTTGAAGTGTATTCGCTCTGTATCTGGGTCGTGTTTGTATTTAAAGCTGTTTACGAAATGTTTTTTAGTGAATTATTTTTGGTACAGCATCATCTTGCACCACCATTCACTTCGGTTTTCCCCTTGACGTGTCTCTGCTCCTCTGCTCGTCACACACATTTTCAGGGATTTTTCCCACATAGTCTTAAGGATTTTTTCCTACATTGTTTCAGGGATTTTTCCACATAATTTTAGGGATTTTTTCCTGCATAATTTCAGGGATTTTTTCCATAGTTTCAGGGATTTTTTCCCACATAGTCTCAAGGATTTTTTCCTACATTATTTCAGGGATTTTTCCACCTAATTTTAGGGGTTTTCCACCTAATTTTAGGGATTTTTCCCTACATAATTTCAGGGATTTTTCCACAGTTTCAGGGATTTTTTTCCCACACTATTTCAGGGATTTTTCCCCACACAGTTTCAGGGATTTCAGTGTCAGGATTTTTCCCACACAGTTTCACAGTTTTAGGGATTTGAGTGTCAGGGATTTTTCCAGCACAGTTTCAGGGATTTTTTCCCACATAATTTCAGGGATTTTTCCCACACAGTTTCAGGGATTTCAGTGTCAGGGATTTTTCCCACACAGTTATAGGGATTTGAGTGTCAGAGATTTTTCCCCACACAGTTTCAAGTTTGTTTTTAAGTTCTGACTGGCTGCAGTACGAAACATCATTTGCTTTCTATTTAATTCACGAAATAAACTGGTGTTAACCTTGATATATATGATATCCAAGTTTCATTTTGATAAGGTTGATGTTTTTTGTATATACTCCTCTCTCTCTCTCTCTCTCTCTCTCGTCCGTCTCTCTCCGCGTCTTCTAACTCTCTCTCTACTCATCTCTCTTCTCTCTCTCTGCCTTTTTGAAGTCAGGTCAGATTTTTTCCCACTTCTTCTTATTCCTTCAAGTCATGTTTTCTATCCCGGTCTTTGCCAATAGGACTAAACGTAATTCCCGGGGGAACGCAGATATGTTTTATTGGTATTTCGTTCCAATTCAATTTCGAATAAATCTTGCCGAAATAGGTATGCACAAATACATCTCTCTCCTCTTAGTAACCTCTTTTCTTTTGATTTCTCAGACGCAATAGCGTGACGTTTCCAGATGACTGGGAACGGTCGTGTGTTAGAATATTTTAAACTTTTGGGCATCATCCATTCTAGTTTCTTTTAAGCTAAAATTTGTATGCTGTGACTCTGTAAAATATTTGATGGTATTTTATGTTTCGCTCTCTATAATTTTTATAGTATGTATGCTTCATGCTCATTGCAAACCAATAAATAGTTGTATTTGAAACGTCTCGTATTTTACGTTTTTCATGGGAGCGAATTCCCACTGCTGTAATGAAATCGTTGTATGAATGACTTTTTCAGCGGGCTTAGACGTAGAGAACAAATGTTATTGCATTCTTACAAACCTTCAAAATGCACTTGGGGAATAGTATTGTTTTATTCGTCCAATTTCATTTTATTTGGAGTCAAGCCAAGCATCATTAAATTAAGACCCTCTGTTTATCCTAGTTTTTTTTTCTTTTATTTAAAAATGTTCACTGTGCAATATACATAGTGGTAGCCTTAGTATGCACTTTTACTAGTAGGATGTGTAGATTTGAACTGTAGATAACATTTCTGTGGAATTGTTGGAAGTATAGCAAATGACATTTTTATTGTAAGTTCTTAATGGACTTAATATTTCACTCATTTCCCTACAATGAATAACACACTTCAAAATAAAATAGTATTTTAACATAGTAAGCAGCAAGTATAAATATGCCTAGTGCAACAAGATGTAACTCGTATGTGTAATGCGGATCTTTACTTGATCATTTTTTAAATTAATTTGTCAACATTCGTTTACTATGATTGTCAAAAGTTTGGTAAGTTTTGAACAATGGTTATTGTTTGTATAAATCAAGGTTGTCAGAGAAGTATGTATCTACAATAACTTCAACACCGTCTTTACAGAAATTGTCTGGGAAAATAGTAAATGTCCATCTGATCTCAAGCCACATTCTGTTGCAGAGATTGCTCAAGAAAATGCAACGTATTTCCTTCTTGTGTGTGCCCTCCCTCCGTTGGTTACCCAGAACTTGTAACTTTTCTTCACTCCAGTTGAATGGTGGAAAGAGGAGACCCCTTGGGAGAATCGGCTGCCACTGCAGGACTTCTTGGAATCCGGTAGTTCTCGGAGTATTTTCTTATCTGAGAGAAACAGCCGAGAGAAAAAGAGAAAGAGAGCGATCTAAGCTGGTTCGAACTGAGCTGAAAGGTTTGGGGACTGTTGCAGACCTTTGCTGAGAAAATATAGTTACGTAGTGTGTTTCTGTGGCTGACTTCGATGTGGGTTGTACTGCTACGTACTCTCAATACGTCTGTCCGTTTCTTCTTGGCAGCGCTTCACCTTTACCTCTGGAGAAGACGCGAAGTGCCCCTATGGATGAGCTGTGGTTTTGAAAGAAGGATCCGAATGATGGGCCTACCGCCAGTATTCCGCAGCTGGGCAAATTGAACTTATTTTTATAAATGCAGCTTTATGATCCAGCCATTGTAGTTGCCATATTTTTGTTGGACACAAATAAAACGAAGGAAAGGGAAGAGAGAAAATTGAATACTAGGCAGAAAAATGAGAAAGACACCTACACGTTTATTGGCAAGTCAGAGCTTTTGTTTCACCACCATTTGAGGCCTTTGCGTGTTTATACGCACCTTGACTGAAGTGTGAGACTTGTTTGTGTGCTTCTTGACCAAGTGGAACTCTTAAGCGTGTATGTTGGTCCGATAGTGCCTCTATGCTCTAGGTCTAGTTAATGTTTTTTTGTATGTGTTTTACAGGCCTTTATTTGTGTGTGTGAATATCTCTATATATGACAAGGCTTGTGTGTGTAAGCGCTTGTATGAGCACGTTTTTTGTTTCTGTAGAACGTAGATTAAGCTCTCCAAAGTACTCGTGCTGTTAAATCTACAATATGCCCTTATGGTTTCTGGTCTTACTATGTCGAACGCCCAAGATGAAATTGGATATATGATTAAATGTCCTATAAGAAGTTTGCTGCCGATTGGAAGGTCTGCACTGGTTGGTCTACTTAATTCATTTACCTTATCCTCTCATTTCTTCCGTTGTTTTTCTGTCACGTCTCATCTTTCTGATGCAACACTCGGCTCATTTTTGGGCTGCGATCCATTGCTCTGGTCGGCCTTTTTATCCTACGCTCCCTTCTCCCCGTATCCCCCCCCCCCTCCCCCCCCCCCCCCGGCCCTAGCCCCACCCTCACCCCCACCACCTCCCCGGGAAGCTGCCACCCAGACCAAAGGCTAATTCAAACTTAAATCTTTCGGAAATTAATTTAATGAACGTAACAGTTTCGAAAACTTTATAGAGTTCCAAGATTTTCAAAGATTGAACGATAACGTTTAATGTCCGGAAAATTAAACTTTTGATTTTTCAAACTTCGTTGTAGGGATTTTTACTTTTAAGCTGTTTGAACTTGTATAATTCTTCGTTCCTAGGATTTTTCTAAGCGGATTACTTTCAATGTGAAGTCATCAGAAGTATATGTATGTATATAACTGTGTATGGGTGTGTGTGTGTGTCTGTGTGTTTAAGTACAGGACAGTTAGATGGTTAACTAAAAACTATATATCCAACTTGCTTTCGCCGAAAATACGAAAAAGGAAGATTAAGGGATAAGCCTTTAACCACAAAAAAGAAAGGTGTCAGGAACTAAACAATATATAACACATGCTCTCACATAAGAAAGTATGTTGTACTTACTTACGTTCCAACTTCTTTTATGACTTATGCGGTGGAATTACTAACGGTCTGGACTCTCACTTGAAAGAACAAGGTTCGGTCCCGATGTAAGTCAGAAATTTACTTCCGTGAAACTCGTTCCCACGTGATCATTTATATATATAATATATATATATATAATATATAAGATATATTATATATATATATAGTATATCTATACATCGAGCTACAAATGTCCTTTAATATCTAATTCACTCTACCTCCTAATTAATATATTTTCATATATGCTTAACCGAAGGGGAATTTTTATTAGGCGATAATAGAATTGTCGGCGCCCGGGCGCGAACCCAGGACACCATACAAATCCATGAACGTCAGTGAAGCTTTTACCCACTCCACCACCGCAATCACGGTAATGTGATATGACTTTTATATTATATATATATATATATATATATATATATATATATATACACACACACATACATACATACATACATACATACATTCATTCATTCATTCATTGAGTACAGACAAGGCAAATGTACACTAACATACTCGCAGTTTTCAGAGTAGGTAAAACGACTCTCTGCGCTTTTTGGAGATTTCGATTACTAAAATCGCTGCGCAGTTTTGCCCGAGAAGGAACTGCGCGAGATGAATGAGGGAAGGTTTAAGATCGAAATTACCCAAGAATAATTTGTCAGGATGAAAAAGCAGGGAGACTACGAGTAGAGGAGGGAAGAGTTGGAGGAAGAATATGAGGAAGACAAGATGTGTAGGTGAGAGGCGATATTTCAGTATTTTGCAAACCTGGCTATGGGTTCCATAAGGAAGCCATGAAGAATGAGAGTTGCTATGATTCCAGGATTTTCTTTTCCACATATTTCAGTAATTCAGTCTGTTTCCTTATGATGCATTTTTTTTTTCATCTTGAACAACTGTTAAATGTCTTTTATATTTGTTCAGGATTTTACAAAAAAGTGTAACATGGTCACCATTGAATTTTTTGAATGAATGCCAGGAAACGTTTTGTTTTCTAACTGTACCTTATTATGTATTTACTTCATATTCAGCTACGTATTAATATTGAATCGACGTGTTTGTCTTAGTATCTTTGTAGAATTATTCTCTTATTTATACCAACACAAGCTTACACACACACACACACACACACACACACACATGTATATATATCTTATATTATATTACATTATATTTATATTATATATGTTATGCTTGACAAATATGTGTTTTCCATTCATGTATTTATTCGTGCAGTTGTTTCTCTCTTATAATTATCTTTTGCCTTTTGTGTGCATAACGCACTTGAGTGGTACCTCACTCGGACACTTTCGCCCAACACTGACTTTGTTTGACCTTGGCGTATTTCGCATTATGTGCCATTCTTGAAGAGAGGCTCGCCCTACCCAGCTTCCTTTTGAGCATCTCTTCTGCATCGCCACCGGAATTCTTTTCTGCATTCTCTAAGGACAATGATACCTGCAGTTGCAGTGCGTCCGCCCGGATTTGCTCTCATTCATGACGGGCCACCGCGGCTTGCTTTCGCCGCTTCCTTGGGAACTCGTCGCAGATAGATTTGCTTGCGTGTGATGTGCGTTCGTTTGTTGCTAGACTTGCTGGATGTCCTTTGTGTGTGTAAGGGATTGTATTTTTTTCTCTTCTTCTTCTTCTTATTTGATAACTTGAGGGACAGAGCTTGGATATGCATTGTAACACCGTAACGATTATACCCTGTATTTCTGATTATGTTGAAGCGCCTAGGAGTTTTGTGTTATGTTTTATCTTTTTGTCGTATCATCTTCCCAAGGCATTACAATTACAATAACTGTCTTCTTCTTCATCGCCGTGTATATGAAATTTCTTTCTTCGAGGGATGAGTTTGGCTTCATGTTTCGTTGTTTCGTCAAATAAGGTGCTCTTGTTTTTAGAGGAGTGTACTGTTTAGTAGACTGTTCATTTAATAAGTGTTTTTTTTAATATAATTGCTTTTGTTTTCCAGTATCATTTGTGTACGATTTGATAAAACTAAGAGAGTAAAGTTATAATTTCATGATTTTGTCATTCTTTTTTTTTTTTTTTGTGCGACTGTTCGTCTGCTTCATTTTCATGCCGATGTTTATCGATGCGGTAATGTTCAGTGATTAAATGTGATCGTCATTTGCTTCGGTTTTCCTGTTTCTGCTGTTTTATCTCATTCGAATAATGGTCAGTTACCGAGCAAAGACAAGACCATGTCAAGAACGTTTTCCAGTACTGTAACAACGTCCTGAAGATGCAAGTAGAGATTTAATCCAGATGTATTGAAATGTGTCCAACACAGTTTAGCGAGATAGGCATTTACTCTAGCAATATAATAATCATCCTTATTTATATTGCCTTTGCTTTTTAATGGCAATCGTTATGCAAGGTCATTACCTAAAGTATAGATTAACCTTGTTTTCAGGGAAACATACGAGAAGGGGCTCATAATCTCTGTTTAATTTCCTAATAAGATAACTAATCAAATGAGGTAAAAAAAAGAATGTGAACTTACACGAGAAAAATGGACAAGTGCTTTAAGTGGAAGAGTGATGGTGTTAATGCAAAAGCCAAGAGATTTTTAAGCGTAAGAAAAGAAAGGGTTCGAAGCTGAAATGTCAGTCAGCCAACCAGGGATGACGAGATGCTACCATAAATAGCCAAAGGGAGTAAGTTGCGATAGTGATGAAGTAAATCATATAGGAAAAGAAAGTCTGTGTACTTAGGTAGGGAAACATAAGACTCGTGCAAGAACAAAGATGGGAATTGCCTAAATAGTGAGACGGGTCCATTGTTCAGTTATAAAGGTAAAACATGGAAATAAAGCATGTGAATTACATAAGTAAGATCAAAGAAGCGAAATTTTTAGCACGGAAAAATCAGCAAAACTTGTAAGAAAAATGTATTATAGTAGTAAGAATGAGGAAAGTAAGTTGCGTAAGATGGTTAAAAAGAGGCAAACCGCGCAGGTTCCTCTAAGAAAAAGAGCCAGAGCTAGGCCTACCAACGACAAAACCTACAAAAAATTTCCCCCTGGTGGCCAAGGTGAGAAAGACGTCGGAACGAGTGGCGAAGAATCGGCAGAAAGTAGAGGTGCTTAAGTTGTGTTGGAGTGGCACTCCAGAGGTGCTTTCGAGGAAGTTCAGGCGTAAGGTAAACACGCCAGTTTGAATACAGAAGTCTGTAGAAGTCTGTATGAACATGGAGGACAGAGTAGTTGGGAAGGACTGGTTAAATACGTAAGATGTTTAAAAAGCTGGCGAGACGGTGTTAATAAGATGCGAAATTTCATCTTTGTTCGACTCTAACTCACCCCACATTTCTTAGTCCTGCAAAATTTTATAAACGTGAGAAGCGGCAAACAGACTGAATGAACTTGCAACGTTTTTTCATACATTATATTGTAAGAATATGAAAATACTATGTATGAACAAAAGATATTGGATGAACAGGAAGTCATAAAGAAATATATCATGAGTTAGGCCCTAGAAGTAGCAGAGAATCGCCAAAACAAAATAGTTTTATAAAAATTCTTCAATTGAAATTACATAGTTATGATTTTGTGATTGCTTTTGTGTCCATGTTGGTATATTTATTTTGTGAGAAAACGGGGAAATGGAAAGAGAGGAAGAGAGAGGACATATTTGATGGAAGAAAGCAAACAGGAGAGAGAGAGAGAGAGAGAGAGAGAGAGAGAGAGAGAGAGAGAGAGAGAGAGAGGATGAGATTTGCATGGAGGAGGTACTAATTAAACCGGATTTCCGGCCGCTGATCCGCAAGGCCTCCTTCATAAATAAGACTCTCTTGTCTGTCGTCGCGCAGAAAAGAAAAAGTTTGTGACATCGGCCTCGCCTCAGAGTTCTTTTTCGTGCAAAAACAAAAAATACACACATGAATTTTTGCCATATTTATGAGTTCAGTTCAGTAGGACTATTCTTCGAGAGATAATTAAGAAAAGGAATTCAGCTAGTGTCTTCCTATTGGAGAAAGACGAAAAAATGAAAAGATAAAATTCCAGTCATTTTAAAGCGAGTAAAAATTGCAGGAGTAAAACACTCCCAGCATCCTTAGAATGTCGGTTGGGGGGAGGGGGAGACTTTGGAAATGTAGATTGGGGAAGGGGGAGGGGAGGGGAGGGAATAGGCGCTGCCAGCACCCAGTCAAAGCTCAGTCATGTTATTCGCCCTGCCTGAAAGGGGAAATGAGAAGAAGCCATCCTTGGCATTTCTTCTATAGGTTTGATGCAGGTGAAGTACCTGCGTCTCAACCAGACAACTCTGTCTCTCTCTCTCTCTCTCTCTCTCTCTCTCTCTCTCTCTCTCTCTCTCTCTCTCTCATATATAAATATACATAAATAACATGATCACGAAGTATATAAAACGTGATGCTATGTATAAATAAAGGTTTTTTACCACGAAGGAAAAAATGAAAAAGCCTTCTCGCTTTTTCAATTTTTCCTTCGTGGCAAAAAACCTTTATTTAAATATACATAAATATGTATGTGTATAATAACCACAATGCTCTCAACTTCTCCAATTTTCACACTTTTTGGATGCGCTTGTCACTCAAAGTCTTAGATCCAAAGTGCAAGAATAGGTTGAAATCAGCAGTCCGTTTGGATATATAGGCTTTCTTGCGACAAGCGTATCCAAAGTGTGGAAGAATTCAAGAAGTTCAGAGAGCACTGTGGCTACTACAATTACAAACGTATCTAGTAAAAAGTGACCAGTGTTCTCTCTCTCTCTCTCTCTCTCTCTCTCTCTCTCTCTCTCTCTCTCTCTCTCTCTGTCTCGTCGATGTGTACGTAATTTGTAAATGACTATACAGGTTGCAATATTCTATATCATGAAGCTAGTATAAACAGCTATATTTATTTTATTTCGCATTAGTTTATTGTATGTTTAGATAACACCGTTTCCCAATTAAGTTGTTAGCGCCCTTCGATGTAGTTTACAAATTGCTTCAATATACTGATTTTCGTTACCATATTTATGTTCACTAATACAGTAGGTGCGTTGTATGTATGTATGTATATTTGTATGTATACATTCCAATCTGTCCACACCGTCCAAAAAAAAAAAACGGTAATATAGGAAAGGTTTGAGACGTTACCTCAAGACTTAAGGGATTCGATATACCGTCTAGTAACTTCATCAAAGGTATCTTCATCCTTCTTGCTTATATATGATAAGAAAGGGTCTTCCCGGGCTTGAACGGCGTTAAATCTAAACTTTGTCACACACAGAACCATTATATATAGAGTACATTGCGTTTCATGATATATATATATATATATATATATATATATATATATATATATATGTGTGTGTGTGTGTGTGTGTGTGTGTGTGTGTATATATATATTTTATATATATATATATATATATATATTATATATATATATATATGTATGTATATATGTGTATATGTGAAAGAGAGATCGAATGTAAATTAGTATGCTAGAGATTCAAATATGCTACTTAGAATGAGACACGTATTTTTTTTTTTCTTTTTTAATCTCCCACCCCCCACCCCCCACCCCCCGCGCTCTCCCCCGAGATGAATAATTCATTTCAGAATACTTGGGTGAGCTCAGTTTGCCACAGCTGGCCGATTCCACTTCCGGTGGCTCCACCTTTTGAACAAATAACCAAACGACGCAACGTCTCCTTGTTAGTTCATCTGGGTTGCGCTTCTTAGCATTCATTACAGAATTGTTCACTTTATTTTACTATAATGGGTGTAATGTCTGTCCGTCCGTCTGTCATTCAATCACAGCCAAACGGCTGGTCCGATGGGCATGAAACTTGGCAGGGTTATAGTGGAGATCCCTAAGATGGTTTAAAATGGGGTTTCATCTTACCTCCCCCTCCCCCTCCGAAGGGGATGGGGGGTGAGAAGGGATATTCCCCGGACCGGGGCTGGTTATGCCCGTAAACTTAGTTACGTTTACAAATTTATCGTACATAATTTCTCTATACATATGACTTATCATTTGGAAAAGAATATTATAAGGTAAACATCAATGATATCAAAGAGGGTGTAATTTAAGAAGGGGGTTGACAAAGAGAGAAGGTGAAGGAGAGGAAGTGAGAGAAAGTAGACGGGGTGTTAGGGAGAAGAAAGAGGAAAAAAGACAGGGAGGGGTAGAGATAGACATAGACAGAGAAGAGCGGGTGTTAGAGAGAGAGAGAGAGAGAGAGAGAGAGAGAGAGAGCTGGTATTAGTGAGAAGAAAGAGGGAAAGAGACAGTGATGGTTGGAGAGAGAAAGAGAGAAGAGAGAGAGAGAGTAGAGGGGATGTTAGGTAGGAGAAAGAAGGAAAAGTGAGAGAGAGAGAGAGAGAGATGAGAGACCGACGAGAGAGATGAGACGGGGAGAGATGAGAAGAGAGAGAGAGAGAGCAAGTTTATCAGTTGTCATTCAGTCATCCCAAGCAGAGCTGAGTCGGTCTGCTATATATATAATTTATTGATAGATAGATAGATAGACAAATAAGATAGATAGATAGACTTACAATAAAAGAATAACTGCAGAAAAAAAATCAGTGGCAAAGGCGAAACGTGAACATTGTAGTTGTCGAGGAAATTGCCTGACATTAAGATAAATAAGGCCTGGATAAGCTTGTAACGTGATGAGAATGAGTCAAGATTAATGGCAGAGATTTATTTCAAATAATGAGGTAAATCAGAGCGAGAATAAGAACGAATTTAGATATGAAGGGGCGAGTCAGGGATGAAACGGAAGGTTGGGACGAGAGAGAGAGAGAGAGAGAGAGAGAGAGAGAGAGAGAGGTGTTGTTGGTAAGGTGTTTGAAAGCAGATCGTTGAACACAGATGGCATCTGAAGGTAGAGGAGGATTTCGATCAACTCAGAAAGAGGCGTGAGTTGTCTTGGGTATCTAATTTCTCTGGATTTATTGGTCGATCAAAAGTAAACGCTGTAGTCAATCACCAATTTTGTGACTTTACATTGTTTTCTTGCACTAATGTTTCATGGAAAGATAAAAAAAAGCACTGGTTGCAAATGAATTCATTACGTACAATGGATTCATAGGCCCCGTCCACACGGTCGAGCTTTGCTCTACGAACTTTGTTCGATGTGACGTCAGAAGCGGGAAAAGTCAGAACCCTGCCCGCCGTTTCTCCGCTTCTGACGTCACAACGAACAAAGTTCGTCGAGCAAAGCTCGACCGTGTGGACGGGGCCATAGGCAATGCAAAGCTTTATTGGGTTCTTGCTTAAACCATGAGTGCGCCTTAAGAATTCTTCTGTTTAGTCCTTTAACCACTAATGTAACGTTGTAACATTGAAAGATCTTCAGTGTGACCGATTTTCTTTCAGTCACTGACCACGTTACGTCTGTGAAATGAAATGAAAATTGAAAGAATTTTTGCCAATTCTTTTATTATCCTAGTTTATTATAATAAACTGTTGCTTGTGTATTGTAAATGTGTAAAAAAAAAAAAAAAGGAACAGAGAGGGAGCAAATGTGGTTGTCCTGAAAATTTGACTTGGGGAGGCGATGATATGGATAGATTTTTGCCGTATATATATATATATATATATATATATATATATATATATATATATATATATATATATATATATATATTCATTTATACGTATATATAGCCCATGTCAGAATGAAATAAAAAGATGCAGCAAAAATGTGGGAATGTATTGAGTAGCATGTCATTATGTTTACATATGATTTCGTCCCCCTTCCCTTTCCCTTCTCCTGCCCCCGTCCCCCGCATCAGTTAATTTACCTGTTCCTCCTTACCCACAATAATCCATCTTCCTCCCCCTCTTCCATTTTCCATCCTCTCTTCTCCTTTCCTTCAGCCTAACCAACCTCTATTCTCCCTTCTTCATTCATTGGCCTTCATTTCTGTTCTCCCTTCCTCCACCCGCCCTCACTTTCATTCTTAGAGCAAACAAACCCCCAACCCCACCCCACCACGAAACAACCCCCCCCCCCCCCCCCCCCCCCCACACCCCCCCCCCCCCCCCCCCCCACCTAGTCAGACACTTTCTCACGGCGGTATTCGTAAACAATTTCATTTCATTCCCACCGAATATCCAGATAATCTACAGAAGTCCATTTTCTTTCCAGGGATACATATATTTTCACTTTTTGTTTTGTCCTCTGTTTCATATGCAAATCAGGGGTATTACGTAAAATTCTAAGGGAAGCAAAGTAAGTGAATAGTTTTCCGATTAATTACTTATGTAATTTCCACAGTATAACTATTTATGTAAAAGAAAAAATTCTGTCATTTTCAGGTTCTAGGAAAGTAGAATAAGTGATTTTGGAATTATATAACTTGTTCTTTATCAGAACAACTGACTTTTATACCTCACATTTGTATACCTTTTAATTAATTAGAGATTTACTTTTATTTTTGTGGCTTTCTAGTGAGGAGTAAATTTAGGAATTTACAAAATTTAAGTTGAATAAAATGGATTATTTTGAAATTAACATCTGTAATCATATTTAACAAATACTCTCTCATTAATTTCATATTATTAATTTTCTCCCGTAAGAAAAACAACTCCAGAATGCACTATATCTCAGATAACAAAGATGAGCATCTGAAGTGAGGCTTATGTTAGGCAGCTCACCAAAAAAGCGTTTGCACTCTATTGGAATTTCTGAATTCCAACAATTCCACCAAAAGCTCAGCTAGAATACACTAGAAAACGGAGAGTATTTTTTTTACTGCTTCGATAAAATAAACAGAAACAACGTGAGTTTATAATGTCGTAAAGTTATCATTTTCACGGTGTGCTTTCATTTTCAAAGTCTGTAAATATTGCAAAAAAAATTTTCTCAACAAAATAATGTTCTGTACTTAACCTTCATAATTAGCAATAGCAGCGATTTTGCAGAAAATACTCGAAAATGATTTTGCATTTCGGAATATATGGGAGCGCGTCTGTGAGGACTGCGGCCGCAAGAAATCTCCTCTTTCGAGAAGAAACCCTTCCTCCCTCTGAAGCCATAAGAATCCTGCATGTAATCTTTCAAGGCGCACCCATTGTCCCTTTGCTTCCATTTTCCTAGTTCCTTTTCTCCCCCCTTTTCCTTCTCATCTTTCTTTTGCCGCTTCAGTAGTCCACAAGATGTTCAGCTGTTCAGAAGAATCTTTAGAGGATCATGATAGTGGCAACAGAACCGTGAGTCAGCAGAGAGAGAGAGAGAGAGAGATTGGTCATCATCAGAGAGTCCCGCGTCAGGAGAGATTGAAAGAGACAAAGAGACGAATAGGCAAACAGAAAAAAGGACGACTCTGCCCTTCAGCTCTTAAATTGATCGTGTGCCGAAGGTTTAATGACAGCATATGTTTTATTGTTTATTGGTTTTCCTGGATGATGCTTTGTTCGGACCCCCCCCCCCCCCCCCCCCCCCCCCCCCCCCCCCCCCCCCCCCCCCCCCCCCCCCCCCCCCCCCCCCCCCCCCCCCCACCCCCCCCCCCCCCCCCCCCCCCCCCCCACCAAACTGATGCTGCTCTGGCCAGGAGGAAGATCGCTTATCGGTAATTCTGCTGATGCAAGTCTCTCTCTCTCTCTCTCTCTCTCTCTCTCTCTCTCTCTCTCTCTCTCTCTCTCTCGTGTGAACTGTGATCGCACAAAAGTATTTTCAGCCGTCAAATGATTTTGGAAATCAACGTGTATGTATGTATGATTGTATGTATGTGGATGGTTGGATGAATAGATAGATGGATGCAAGAAGATGTTAATAGAATTTTAGGAACTGCTAGTATCATTGGAGAACTTAAGATTTCTACAGCAAATAATTTCGCACAATCTTGGACTTATTCAGTAAGGTCAGCATACCTTACTTTTGACGCTTGTTATGTAACTTTTATCATTTAATATTTTTGTCACTGACTGTACGTTTTTCCATGGCTGTAGATACCTACTAATGGTAGTAGGCTGTATTCTTTTTTTTTTTTCTCGTGGTCAGAACGTGCGTGTGCATTAACCTCAGAGAGTTCCTCCTCATCCGTTCCTAGTTTAGTTTCAGAAAATCAGAATTGAACACTCCCAGTCGAAAATATTCAGTGTGAAAATTTACCCAGTGAACCAAATAGGTACTACATTCATCGGTTCTAGAATTATATATGGAATATCTGTCGACTTAGATCAGTGCCATTACTACATAAGGGCTGCCTGGCGCTCCCTCCTCCTCCTCCTCCTCCTCCTCCTCCTCCTCCTCCGTGCA
Organism: Macrobrachium nipponense; assembly: GCF_015104395.2. Classification (NCBI taxonomy): domain Eukaryota; kingdom Metazoa; phylum Arthropoda; class Malacostraca; order Decapoda; family Palaemonidae; genus Macrobrachium; species Macrobrachium nipponense. Next base: position 58,167,107 of record NC_087218.1, on the reverse strand, counting down.
GGTGGGCGTTTCTCTTTCACTGTAGCAAAAGGGAATCCAGGATCTGAGCCTTTCATCGGTGTCCTTCCCAGGGTTGGTTAGTTTGGCCATATTCAGAGTTGAAGGAGAAAGCATCGTTTGTTCTTTGTTTTTTCATTGTAAGTCTTGTCATGCTTTGTGGTTTACGTAATGCAGCTTGAAGCCATAGAGAATTAAGCAGATGGATATTTCCCTCCTGCTTGGAATTGATTGCTCTCACTTATCAGTGCATGTGGTCTGAAAAAATTACCAAATTCATATACATGCACACAGACACAGACACAACACACTCACACACACACACACACACACATATATATATATACATATATATATATATATATATATATATATATATATATATATATATATACTATGTGGGTATAACATATATATATATATATTGAGTAGAGCCTAAGTTCTTTATGATTTATTGCAATAAAGACTAAAATACTTTTGCTAGGTATTGGTCATATCTTGCTGAGCAAAATTTTTCTTGAATTCAGCTGATGTGTTTATTTATATGCATATATATAAACTTTTCTTTGTAGAAGAGTTGTTTACTTTAACTTCACGCTAACCTATTGTGCGTGGGTTCGAATCACTCCACAGGAGTTTGGATTTTTTCATTTGGAATCGAGGCTTCATACCAAAAGTTGTGAGGGAGTCATGAACTTATGCGTCCTGTTGTGGTTATCACAAATAAATACCTGTTGGTGTGTGTGTGTGTGTGTGTGTGTGTGTGTGTGATTGTCAAGCTCTTTGGTAAAATCTTTCACAGAAACAAAAATTCTTATTCTGGGTAAAATAAGAGAGGTAAACTTCAACATCCAAGTGCATCATTTCGAGGATGTAGGCAATTTACGGTCTTATCTGATGTAACGTGTACCATGAGAAATATTTCAAGAAGGTCAATATTTACTCTCTCTCTCTCTCTCCATGTTATGTTTGCGTTAGACGCGTTGAAACTATCATGAAGCTCAACTGTTTTTGTTCTTAGGTTGTGCAGTGAATTAGAGAGAGAGAGAGAGAGAGAGAGAGAGAGAGAGAGAGAGAGAGAGAGAGAGAGAAGGGGGGGGGGGGCTGGGTCGATCAGGGGTGGAGTACTGGGTTGCTGTCGGTGGCAAAACTGATGCTGCATCTTTTGTCTTGGAAAGAGTTAGAAGAGGAAGTTAATACTGATATTCGCCTCGGGACTGGATCAGTGAATGAGATACGAGACACCGGAAATTCGCCCTTGTGCGGTATTAATAACTTTCCCTGTAATAAGTTGGTTAACGACGCTCCATAATGAGGTGGAATGTTCATAATGTAATGGATTATTCTTATTATGAGAAGCATTACATTTTCTTTTGATTCGTTTAAACTTCCATCTTTAAAGTGGCAAGTTCTTTCGCACCAGTATAAGGTTTTTTTTACCTGCTTACTCATTTTTTTATTGGGAATTGTTGAGGAGAAGACCTAAGGAGAAAGGAGGATGAATAGTGGGGAGGAAGAGGTATTGGAAAGGAAGGTTATCAACAGCCGAGAGTAAGAGGGCGGGCGAGCGAAGACGACATAATGGTATGTGTTGTTGTGTTCAGCACACATTGGGTGAGCCTAAGTATTGTCAAGGTGTATGAAGTGGCTAGTGTTGTGTCATTCCTTTGAGAGTTCACCAAATTCAGCAATTAATGTTTGTGGCAGCAATCAATGTCCTTTAATTTCTTGTGTTTGTGTTTGTAAGCGTCAGCGTGAGTTGTGTTGTGTTTTGTGTGCACCTTTTTTAAGCATTTTTTATACATTACATGAGAGTCAAGGTTTTTAATGTTTTATTTTATACTGTGAGTTTTTAAAGGACTTTTAACTCATGATTGATCTCTTTCCTTCCTCAGGTACGGTCTAATGACTTCATCCAACCCTGCAGCTTAGAAACAAAAACGTAACAACTTCCAACTTCCCATTGTCCACTCCACTTTCGCCAGCGGGAGCGTCGCAGCCCTGCTATAACCGCTCCGTGAGTAATCATTGGAGGGTTTATGGAGCGCTGGTTATTATTATACCAAGTTGCCATTTACTTTCGTTGTTAGGGTCTATTATGCCGTGAATTGCGCGATTTGGGCATCCAGCCCGGTAGCTTCTGGTGACACCTGATGGCCATTTATTGATTATTGCCCTTTGCTGCTTATTTATTTGTATTGCGTCATTTCTTTACCCGAGATGTTCGAGGCTTTTGGTGTTATTCACCGGTTCTGTGTTTTCCTCTTGAGGACGGAGGTCTTTGCTACAGTTATGCTGCTCTTGAAAATTTATAGCAACACTGAATATATACTATTATACCGCCGTGAACGTTGTGAATTGGTTCTCTTCGTTTGTCTGTCCGTCCGCCCGTTAGGTGTCTGCCTGGCTGTCGTCAGGTTTCTGTGAATTTTAGTGGAAAGATTTTGATGAAACTCGGTGAAGAGTTCAGACCTTGATCTCAGGACGAATAACCTTTGAGAGAAGTTGGCAAAATTTCAGGGGTCAAGCAAGGTCAGCGTTAATGTCTTTTCGCTTAGAAGCTCAGTTTCTGTATGGTAGATTTCATATATCCTGAGATAAAACGTAAACTAATTCAAATCAATGTAAGTCTTCTTTAAGTATGCTGCGCCAGTGAGGTGTAAATTGGTCAATCAATATTATCTAAGGCCTGGGAGCTGCAATAATGTGAAAGTCATTTTCGAAGGTTTTTTTATTTAAAAGGGCCATCATCATTACTTCATAGCAAGATGATTCATGTTGAATGTCAAGGCCCTTCCGTGTGTGGATTAGGTAAAGATTTGCTTTGTTATTGAAAGTGATTATGTCAGGTCTGATTGTTAACTGGATTCGGAGTGCCCGATCGAGATGCATATGCACCCAAGTGATCGCTCAAATGCCCAGGGGCATCAAATCTCTGCCCGACTTGCAGGAGGTTTAAGGCCGTCTGCACCTATTTCCAAATCTGAGCACTTTCGACAAGTATTGGCCGAAACGCAACGAAAGAGACCAATCCGTAGGTAAAAAGGGCCGTGAGAGGGAAGGGCGAAGCGCCAACAACCTCGTCTAAATGATTGGCCAACTTCGATTTAGGAAGAAAGGGGCACTTCAGCGCTAGTTTTAGGATCGTGATGCAAATGACAGGCTGAGGTTTCAAGTTTTCATTGTTATGACAGTGATTCGGAGCCAAACCCTTTTATTTTGTGACTGTGCTATATTTAATAGGCACGAACGGTGCAGAATATATACAATCACAAAATATGCAAGAATACATTTGTATATACCTACATGTATATGTGTGTGTATACGCACACATATATACTATGGTGTGTGTGCGTGTGAGTGCTTTCTGTAACGGTTGCAGTGAGCTTCTTAGTTTCTTCAATTCCTAATATTTTTCAATAAAATTTCCTCTGAAAGCTGTGAAAACCCACCTTAAGATATGAAGAACTTCTACAACACACGTATTATCTCAAAGCATTCCGTGAGAAGCGTGAGAAGCGTGCCCAGAAATATGGAGAAATAAAGATGATAGTAATCATGGTTGTTGCTGCAAACAGATCTGGTGAGTGTGGTTATTGAGTAAATTGAGGAATAATGAGCTGCGCAGAAAACCACCTCGTCGGCGGATCGTGTGAAACCCATCTATACAAACCGGACCATTCCTCTCCAGCTTGCTTACCACTTATCAAGGCCCTTCCATTCCAGGACTCTTCCAGGCCACCTATCATCAAAACTTACTAAGTCTTCGTAGCCTTCGCTCTCCCTAAGCATCGGAAAGAAAACAATCCTCCATTTCGTCCCCATGTTCAGACCACCTGGAATCTTAGCCTTCGTTCTCCTTAAGCATCGGAACGAAACAATGATCCATTTCGTCCCCATGTTCAGACCACCTGGAAATTCTGACTCATATCCTCACCTTCAATAACATTCTGCCTGTTTCTCCACGTTATCTCCCGATCCCTCGGCTGCTCAATCCTTCAGATTTCTCTTATACTCTACACAACATCTCGAACCTTTTTCTCTCATCTGCCTCTAACATCAACACTTCACCTTCATTTCCTTCATACATTTTTAAATTGACATCCACAGACATTCGCATTTTCTTCCAACAGACACACACACACGTGTGTGTGTGTGTATATATATATATATATATATATATATGTATATGTATATATATATATATATATATATATATATATATATATATATATATATATATATATATATATATATATTCCTGTTCCGGGTATGACAGATTTTAGGGAAGTCAGAAACTACCTGACAGGTAAATCACCCCAATCTGTGGCAAAAGTCGGACAGCCTATTCACTTGATATAATGATTCCCCCATTAAAGTTGAGAGAAGGGCATATTTTCACCCGTCTGTCTGTCTGTCAGTCTGTCTGTTGTGCTTCAGAGGGATAATTCAAGACCGATGGTCATCGGTGGTGATGATTATCAATGTTGGACTTCAGTAAAGATTCAACGATTATTCGACATGAAAACATCTCGTTTTCAATTGCCTCTACTTTTGACAAATGGGACCCACCAAGCAAATTCAGTAACCTATTTCCATATTTAAAATTTATTACCTGAGCCAGCATAGTCTTACCGAGGTCTGTCGGCACGGAAGGTTTATTGTGAATTTCTACATTAAGCCGATTAAAGTTTGTTTCGGTAAAGGGGGTATAGCAATGACACTCACACACACACACACACACAAATAAACGTATACTAGTCTGTGTATTTATATACATATATAATGTATATGTGTATATATATATACACACAAGCACGTAGAGTTCTCGCAGTGTGGGTAAGGCGAGATATAGAATCCGCAATGAAGGCTCTTATTTGTTATTGACAAAATTTTTTTATTTGTGAAGCAAAAATTTGTTGCGCGCAGGCATTGTGTCCTGAGGTTATTGAAAACACATTGGCCACATTTCAGAATGGTTATACCAAGCAACTGTTTTCTTCTTTTCACATTTCGCATTGGATGTATAAGCAGTTCCTATTTCTGAAGTGCCTTTTTGTATTAGTTTTGTTAATACTGTAATTAGGAAAAACCCAGGTCACATCTTGAATTTCTCGAAAGTTCTTTTAATCATGGAATTTGCTGTAGTTTTTTCTTCGCTTCTCATCTTTTCTGGTATCGGTTTTTGGAATCATTTTCCGGTCATAGCTTTAGATTTGAGTGAGTGAAATTATCCTCAAAATTATAAACGAAGTGATCGAATTGTTTTCAATTGTCCCTGCAGTAATATTACGGTAATACCGCGCGGATTAAAAGTGTAAAAGCCTGGAAATGGTGCTTAGCACCAGCATATGTTTTTATGTTTATATGAAGGTAATCATGATATTTTTGTGAAACAAACCATAAGTAAGGAATCTTTCCATGGAATTCCATCGACGTACCACGAGAGTAAGTGAAGGAAATTTGTCCCGTGGTTGTCGCCATTTTTGTGACCACCGTGCTATATCATATTATGCAGGAGCTGGCAGTAAACCTTTGATGAAGCATCGTATAATAGAACGAACCGGTATAAATAGTAGGTATAAAGAGGTCAAAGTGAACCGAAACTGTTATCGTAAAACTCCTTTATTACGCTCCTTAGAACTTCGGGTCAGTTATGGACTGGAAAATGATACGACCACCACCTGCGGGGCCGAAAGCTTAGGCAAATAACGAACGTGCGCAATGAATATGAAATAGGAAACAAAATATTTTGCTTTATCTGTCATTTTGAACTTCTGGCGTCGAAACAAAAGCAAAATTGTTCAAAAATATTTTTTTAGCAAGAGTGGAGAATGATGATATAGTAAACTAATGCCTGTTTATCTTAGTCTCGTAAAAGACTAGAAAAAGAATGGGAAGGTAAATAACGAGGCTTCGTCATGAAGGAAACAACAGACCTTCAGCCACATAAGGGAAGAAAGTTTATGGGAGTCTGGAAAAACAGAAGTAGTACGAGACGGATTAGTTTAATTTCCTTTTCCAGGAGATTGAACTAATCCGTAATTTGTGGTAGTTAAAAGGGGAATGAATAAAACACAAGTTTTTGTGAGCAGTAGGGAAGATAGAGGCAGAATAGTAATACAAGAAAGAAGAGGCTCCTTATAAAACAGGTGGAAAAGTTTAAATACTTAGGATCTACTTTAAGCCAAGAGTTGAGGCTGTGAGACTGAAGTTGACAGTAAGATAAAAGCTGCGTGAGGGAAGTGGAGAGAGGTAGCTGGAGTAATATGTGATAATAAAATGTCAATCAAGATAAAAGTCAAGATCTACAGCACAGTGATAAGACCAGTTTTAATTCATGGATCAGAAACATGGGCTCTAAGAAGAAAAAAGCAAGTAAAGCTTGAGAGAACAGAGATGAGAATGCTGAGGTGGATTATATGAATATCGCTGCTTGAGAGATTGGATAATGACAAAATAAGAAGAGCAGGCTTACTGAAGATTACAGAGGTGATAAGAGAGGCTCAATTGAGATGGTACGGGCATGTGTTAACAATGGATGATGAGGAGGGATTGAAGAGGGCTTGGGAGGAACCTATTAGAGGAAGAAGATCGAGAGGGAGACAGAGAATTAGATGGCGAGATAAAGTGAAGGAAGGTATGGAGAGAGACATTTGGTGGAGGATGATGCCTTTGATAGAGGGCAGTAGAGAAGGTGCATCAGGCAACCGACCCCTTAATGTAGGGAGAACGGTGGGGAAGAAGAAGAAGAAGAAGACATACATTGTCTGTGGTTGCATTTATTCATGAATACTATTTCCAGATATCAAAGAACTTAACTACTATTTTTCCATTGTGTCTTCTTGCTGATCAGTTCTTTTAATGAGGCCCCGAGAGAAATAGGCAAGGCAACCTATATTCAGTATCTCACTGTAAGAGAACAGGGAGTACAAAACAGCATTATGTATGAATTACTGACTCTTCTGTTGTTCATTTTTTCTGTTTTCACTCTTTACTTTCTCCCTTCTCTTCTTATCCCTGTTGACAGGTTATGACCTACGTGAGTCCTCTTAGAAATCTCACTAGACTCCTGGTGTTTGGTCTGGAAGCTGCGATGTAATTCCCCTCTCCAATCATGCACCCTTGGGGTTTTGGGGGTGGGGGAGGGTACGTGGCCGGATATATATCCCCCACCCCCCTTCCATCTCGACTCGTCCGTTTTCCCATATATGGCTGACGTTTGCACAGTCCTCTCTCTCTCTCTCTCTCTCTCTCTCTCTCTCTCTCTCTCTCTCTCTCTCTCTCTCTGTTCCGTAACAGACTGGAGTTTAGAATTGAGGTAACTAGGAGAGATGTTATTTTGGATTAAAGGTAATTGAAGTTTGATCGTCATAAATTGATCTTATTCGCCTCCTTGGTGAGAGCAAGCGTGCTCTTGTTCGTGTGTGTATGTGTTTTATAATGTGTCCTGTTTTGTTTCTTATAGGCACGAGTCTCTTTGAGATCGCTATTTATATACATGTGTGTGAAGATTATTATTTTGTAATTGTACTGTTGTTGTTCAAGAATTGGGGTAGTTATTACCATTATCAGTATTTGGTTATGCTAGTTGCACATAAGAAGTTGAAGGTCACCTATAATTAGACATCAGAGCAAAATGTGCAATATTTTCATGATCATCATTCTATCGTCATCCTTGTCATAGCGAAATCAAATCAAAAAAACAAATCATAAGCAAAGCAAAAGGGCAAAGAGAGAAGGGCAGCTTGATGAAAAATCTAAGGAAAATCATCTTTCTGGTATAATCAACAATGAAGCAACTTCAAGGTTCAGATGAACGGCAGTGTAGTATTCATAACTAAATAACTAGGTAAGAGCTTATGTAACAGGATATAACTGCCGTTGTTGTTCATTATAAATGGAAAACTCATGAGCCCTGGAGTTCGCTTCTGGCCCAGCCATAGTGATCGAATTTTTCAAAGGAAAACCGGACTCGACTACTGCCCTTCTTTAGAAGTCAGGAGATGAGGATGGGAGTCTCAGGAAAAGAGATTTATTGAGTTTTTATGGTGTTTTTATAAGGCATTCGGCGACTTGTCTAGATGAGTGATTTACTTGTTTAAACTTGCATCAAAAAGCCTGGTCGAATTGTCATAGCGTGATAGAATAGTTTTTTGTGAGCATACCTCTTCCCAAGCTCTGGATTTTGTTTCTGCCCTCAGTGTTCATGCATCTTATAATTAGTCTTCTCACTTTCGAGAGATTGGCTTCACTCTTTATTTTCTCCCCCCCCCCTTTCTATTTTCTTAAACACCGGGCTAAATAAGTGTAGAATATAAAAGGAGACTTATAGGACTGGACATTCGTAGATACAGCCCAAACACAGTGGTGCCATATAGATTATGAAAATTTTGCGATAGGGTGCTGTGAGCTCAACAGATTTGCGCTGCAATCATAACCTTAACTGTACAGTTTGCTTTGCACCCAGCCCAAGAAAAAGCCCACACGCTTCAGAAGGTTAGGCTTAAAACTGGGCTGCTGTGAACGTTGATTTTCAATCCAAAGTAATTACCTCGTTGCTGAGGTGTGCGCGTTTGCTTCTCTCTTGGGGTATACGTCTTCATGCGTAGGTTTCGATATGTTTTCTTTGGTTATTATGACCACAAGTGATAAATAATTTGAGAAACAGTCACTGTCGTAAAATGCAAATATTGCCGTAACTGCCTTGAGAATTGTGAGGCTTAACTTTAAGGATGGTATTCGTTATCCAAGAGTTATGCCTTCGTATAAATCTTGATTGTTTGGTCGTTAATCATGTTCGTGTAACAATTATGAACTTTTGTTGTTACCCGTGCTGCTGCTGCTGCTGCAGCTGCTGGTGTCGTTGTTGTTGTTGTTGTTGACAGGCATTTCGATGCTAATTAACGGTAATTAATATTATTTGTTTTCACTTTTTATTTCCGTTTTTATCTGGCTTCGTTATTTATGGATTAACAATTAATATGAAATGACTATTTATAGATTTGTATTTTATCTCAAATACATGAATTTTGACCACTCTACTGTCAGCTTGTCAGAGAGAGAGAGAGAGAGAGAGAGAGAGAGAGAGAGAGAGAGAGAGAGAGAGAGAGAATTTGCTATGGGGGGGCCTGATACAAGATTCTTCAGACGTAGCCCCAAACTTTTCTCTACCTGTTATCTGTCGTTTGCACTCGCCCAGAAAATTCTTCGTGGGCTGTAGACAAGTCACCGAATCCGGGCTAACAGTGTACTCTAATCCCTTGAGGGGAATGTCGACCGTTGCTGGGGAAACCTTAAGGTATTTGAGGTGCCTTCACTCCCAAGCCCTGTATCTCTCAAAATAATATCTCCCCCATCGCATCGACCCCGGGATTTTTTTGGTAAGAGGCCTCTGCCACCTCCAAAGTGTCAGAGGCGCCACCCTACGGCACACTTGGATTGTTGTTGAATATTTAAGCTTTCTTTTGTTTTTCTGTCGTGATTAATTACTTTTTTTTTCGAGTGATCGTAAAAATGTATTTGGCATAGAGATACATTCCCCCCCCCCCCTTTTTTTTTCTTCATGGTAATTCTGCCATGGCCTCGTGGAATGTGTTGGGATTTATTTTTTATTAGAACGTCTCTTTTCTCAAACGATCTCATTTGATTCCGAGGGAGGACTTATTAATTTTCAGTCTTTTGCTACTTTATTGTGAAATATTTCTCTCTCTCTCTCTCTCTCTCTCTCTCTCTCTCTCTCTCTCTCTCTCTCTCTCTCTCTCTCTCTCTCGCTATTCAGCAACTTTGTCTTATCGTCTGACCAACTAGTTGGGAGCTTAGTCAAAACAACTGTAGTACTTATCCCAACTTAACAGAGATCTTGGCTCTCCTTGAACCATCGCTGATTACTGCTATTTCCGATCCCAGGGCCTCGTTGTGATCCATTCCAGTCCATCGGTTCTATAGCAGTCACGACAAAATAAAGGAGGGGTTGGTTCAAAGAAGTGCGTGGAAGAAAATATGGAGAGAGTGCAAGATAAAAGCAGCCATTCTCCTCCTCCTCCTCCTCCTCCTCCTGCGCAAGTGATAAACACTGGAAAGATTAATGAATTCTTTCCGCTAAAAAAAAAATAATGAGAACATGTCCAAAAGATTAATGAATATTCCTTTCGCCATTTCCTGTTTTCGAAAACCCTCGGTCATCGTATAGTTTTCTGAATAGAACACAAAATAAAAAGTCACGTGAACTGGTTTTGAAATGGGAAAACAAAAGTCTGACAAAAACATCTACAGTATATATATATATATATATATATATATATATTATATATATATATATAATACATGTGTGTGTGTGTGTGAGTAACTGAGAAACGAAAATTAAATCGTGAGATGGAGTCTTGGTGCAATTCCTGTGGAAGGGTTTCTCTTGTAAAATGAAATGGTCGAACTCCCTGGATTGCCCTGACTGTATTTACGGCGAAGGCTTTTTCACTTCACTGTGCTCTTACGTCACGCGGTAATGCAATAAGTGCTCCCAAAGGCATCTAATGGTTAACTAACACTGCCGCCGTTTTACCGCAGTCGCTGTTCAGACGTTTCCTGATTCTGCGGCCACGATTTTAGCACCGGCTGCTGAGGGGGAAAAAAAAGACGTGGGAAAGTTGAAAGAATTGCTCCGAATCTATATATATATATATATATATATATATATATATATATATATATATATATATATATATATATATATATATATATAAGTTTCTTGGTGGATTTTTGTGTTAAGTGTGTGGGGGTCGGAATTCGAATGATTGCAACGTGTGGCTTTTGTTTTGTTGTTGCTAAGAACTCATTCAGTGGCTTCTTTTCTGAAGCTACATTGATTCCCTTGTTTGGCTTGACGTTCCTTCGTTGCCAGTGTAGTTTTAAAAGTAAAGCTTAATTTATTAATCTGTTAGTAAATGCAATCCTATGTATGGTTTAGTTGAAAATACCCCAATTTCGTCAAAAACAGATGTTAGGGACATACTGATTGTACTCCTTTCCTCAATCTAATTACCACTGACAGGATTCAGTTCAACGATTGGTTATTCGTTTCTTTCATCTCTGTCCTCCGTATCTTAGTTTTTTCTAATAATATAGTTCTTTTTCTTGCTTGGAAATATTCCGCCCATATCCCTGTGATATGGAAGGAAGGATGGCCCGGAAGTATGCAGTTGAAGAATAATCCACCTGTCGTTTCTGTTGAAGTAGAAGAAGGTAGTTAGGCAATCTTACTGAATGTTTACCTTCCAGTAAAGAGGGAACGAGATACATTCTGGCTTAGACTCATTCCAGACTCATCTTATTATGAGACAAATTTAACGTCTCTCTCTCTCTCTCTCTCTCTCTCTCTCTCCTCTCTCTCTCTCTCTCTCTCTCTCTCATATCAGAATATTTGCAAAGCCACACTGATTTTTTTTGCTCCCCACCCCGGTTTTTATCGTTGTGTTGGCACATGTAAATGGCATGTATGGAAGCAATACTCATCCTTTTATTCATGTTTTATTCATCACGTATTTATTGCTCGTAGCACCATCGGTACGTCATTTAAACTGTTTCGTGTTTCTTGAGTTTTCTTCCAGGTGTCTCTTCGTTCATGACAGGAAGTTCCTCTCAGATCATTTAGTCGTTTGCGTGTTGTTTGTTTGTTTGTATGGTGTTTTTACGTTGCATGGAACCAGTGGTTATTCAGCAAAGGGACCAACGGCTTTACGTGACTTCCGAACCACGTCGAGGGTGAACATCTATCGCCAGAAATACACATCTCTCCACTCCTCAATGGAATGGCCGAGAATCGAACTTGCGACCACCGAGGTGGGAAGCAAACACCATACCAACCACGCCACTGAGGCGCGTTTGCGTGGTGTGAATCATCATTTCTCTGACCCGCAGTTTTGCTGATTCTTACATACACATATATTATAATCTTGAAGTGTTTTTCATCGGATACACACATACTCATTTGTATTAGTAACAGTTTAATTTTCCGATTTTCTTGAAGAAATCGTGAAGTTAGACGTCGTTGTGACTATTACAAATATGCGACAACATACACTGACACACACATACGCACACACACACACACACACACACACATATATATATATATTATATATATATAATATATATATATATATATATATATATTATACTATATTAAAATGGATTGATATTTTATAACTGTTGGGAAGAACTTTGTCGTAAATGGTTTGTGTTGTGGCTAACGTTTGCAAATGGTGCTGTTGATTGGGGCTACTGACTAGAAACTAGTGAAAGATTTTGGTAAGAGGAAAAAGTCGAGGGTCGATGTGAGAGCCATTTTGAGAGTGAATAGAGGCAAAGAATATGGCTCACTAAATGTTATAATGGATAGCGCAGGAACAGAAGCCGTTAGTTTGTATTAGAATTTGATGGTAAACATGACGAATGATAGTAGGGGGAGAGGAGAAAGTAACTTAGAATAATGCAGGTAGGAGGGTTTTTGGTCAAAAATTGGAAATGAAAAGGTGTCCATGGAAGCTAGAGTTGGAGTCCACGCAGGAGTTGTTCAGCTAAGTCTTCTTCCAGAAGTGAAGTTGGAATGTTAGACGTCAATAAAAGATAACTTGCCGATGCTGGTAGATGAAAGTTTAAGTGTTTCCTGCTGAGTAGGGATCACAAGCCTAAGGAATATGTAGATACATGGAAGCGTTAAACGGCTTACTGTAGGTGAAAGGAAGGATGACAAACTTTTATGTGATGGTCTTGTGAAGAGGAGGAAGATGAGGAGGAGGAGGAGGAGGAGGAGGAGGAGGAGCGATAGTAGGTAGGTAGGTAGGTAATGAGTGTTGTGATGAATATTGAGAGGAAGAACTTTTAAGAACATTGCAGTAATAGCTAATAGCTTTAGGACTCTGAAAAGGCACGTTTTGGAAAGTGGAGTCACTGAAATGAATATATCAGAAGAAATTCGATCATACATGAGTGATTCATAATATTGTAATGAGAACGGGGTTTACTGAAAGAATTGGTTGAAGGAGACTAATGAACTTAGAAAACAGACTTCAAGATCTATAGATTGAGGGCAGGATCTTTAAGAAAACGACGAGTGAGAACTTTTAGGCAAAAGAATATTGAAAAAGATTCGAAGATTGTTGAAACTCTCAAAGCAGCGTGAAGGAGATGGAAACCAATGATCCTCGTGACAGGATGCTGATGAAGGTCATGCTTGTAGATATCTTTCTGTAGTGATGATAGAAGCGTTCTCAGCTTCTCAGCATTATTCCTGGTTGTCTTTCACGGTGCGGACATATTCACTTGAGTGGCGGGCGAATCATATATTGATGGTTATTGACTCTGCTTCTCTTTTAAGTGTTACTTCTTTTATTAGTGTTAGTTTTGGCGGAATCCGTTCAGTTTGCTGTTTTCATTTTCCGGGTTCAGTTTTTATCTTACCCAACCTCTTGTTGTAGGATATCTCTGATCCAATATTTGAACTGTTCCTTGCGGAACTGTATTCAGCCTTTACTATATTTAAAACTTTAAATCTCGTGGAGATTCATTTGTTAGATGTGCTCAAAACCAGCAAGCCGTCACACGCTTCCCGGGCATCACCCACAAACTCAACACACTTTCTTCCCTAGTACTTTATTGACTCGAAATTTCTCCCTTTCTCGACGTCTCTGCTCCCTTCTGCCCTTTTCTTCCCGGCGCGCTCTCTCTCTTGTCAACTCTTACGTGTTTTCTGTCAAAGGATCTGGAATCTGGCCAGGGCTAATATCAGAAATCATCTCCCCTCACTCCCGTCTACCAAGGCTTCCATTCGCTTCATTCTCTCTCTCTCTCTCTCTCTCTCTCCTTAATATGCTAAGAGGTGCTCGTCTTTGATTTCTACCCGTGTGTCTCGCCTGGTTAATGTTTGTTGTTAAACCCTTTCTCTCCCCTCCTCTCTCTCTCTCTCTCTCTCTCTCTCTCTCTCTCTCTCTCACCTGATTCGTGTGTGATGTTGAAGTGGGAGGTGGTCTTAGGATTTCATTTGGAGAGGGCGACGAGGTGGAGGGTTGACATATCAAAACAAACATGGCGGATGGGAGACGTGGGGAGAATTAACTGAGTAAGCCAGTCCATTTAATGCTCTCATCTCTGTGGCTTAGCTTTCCTAATATTGTTTGACGGTTTGATCGCTCTGGTATTTTTGGGGTTGGGTCGTTTTGCTGCTTTGCCTTTTGGGCGTCACGGGAATTTTAGTCAAGATGTTGGAGTTTGTCCAACGTCTCGTCCCGTCTTTTTATTTGTGTGAATTAGTGTTAACAGTTTGATTAGCCATTTATTTTCGCGGTTGAACGGTTTTCTTTTCTATTTCTTTATGATTTTTTACAGTGTTTAGCCAGATCTTCTGTCTGATACGTTTTTTATATCGGCAAATTATAATGACTTACTTTGTATTAAATCACAATTTTCTTCATTTTTATTTTCACCACAGAAAATGTTTCCGGTTCCACGGAAGGGTTTGATTTTGTTTTTTTCTTGTCTTCTAAGGATTTGTATTAATTTCCTTTTTATTCACAAGTATTGATTAATCTCATTTCCCCTGAACTTTATTTCACTACTTAGCCTTCATTCACTTATTTCATATCATATGTGATGTGTACAAATTTCAGTTAATACTGATAACTATTCTGGTGAGTTTTCTTTCATAAGGAAGAAACCTCCATTCTTAAAGATGTTCTTCACAAGCCACGGAATAACTTCAAATTTTATGATTTAAATACGGATAACCGGTAAATATGATAGATAATTGTTTCTTGCACTTTTCACCTTCAAAGGCCTCTAAATAGACTGTTTGTTTTGTGGAATCTTGCACACCCAGGAAAAGGAGACTCCGTCTTTTGTCGTTCATCTTATTCCCTCTCCCCGATGTCTATAGCCAGATACACTTCCATTTGCTATGATGAGGCGAGACAGGCCGAAAGAAATTAAAACTGATTTTGCTGCCATATTGTTTTTAGTGATGGCGCAGAAAGCTCAAGAATCCAGGTCAAGTGAGGACATCTGGGCTCTAAATGTTTTTCAGGTGATGGGATATGCAAACTTTACTGAAATAGGTAAATCTTATGTTTGCTGCATTGTTGAGTTCTTTGTACTGATTGGATTCCACGCTGTCTATACTCATGTAAAGAATATTTTTTCTGTTTATAGTATTTACTGACTCTCTAGTTGTAGACGTTACTTATTTGAATGTCAGTTGGGGATGCAGCGCCTTGCATGTATGTATGTATGTATATATGTAGGTTTGTATGTATGTATGTATGTATGTATCTATTATATAATGGGTAGTAATATTATTATGATATATAGATATATATAATATATATATATATATATATATATATATATCCATATATATATGTGTGTGTGTGTGTGTGTGTGTAAGATTATTCACTCATACTTTAATTAACGCAACCCCTTCCAAGCACTGCTATCACCTACTCATAAACAATAACAAACACTTTCCTCTAGCGATAACAAACAAATTTAAGGGGAGCTAATCTCATCTGTTTGTCTTAAGGGAGTAAGTGGATGGAGAGAGAGAGAGAGAGAGAGAAGAGAGAGAGAGAGAGAGAATTTCCGGCATCATCGTCCATAGAAGCTATGATGGAGTTTGGTGTGGGGGTGGGGGGGGCGCAAATGTATTTTCTTCTCCGTCTGCGTCACTTGAAGTTTATGAAAGAAAGAAGGTGATAAATATTCAGTGGAGTGGACAACGTCGTCATCAAGCCTGGAAATAAACAAACAAATTGATTGGAAAGGAAAATATTTAGTGATTCACTAGATCTCTTGTGTGTGAGTGTATGTATATAATATATATATATAGATATATATATATATATATGGGATATATATATATATATATATATATATATATATATATATATAATATAATGTATATATATATATATATATTCTATATATATGGATGTATAATATATGCACATACATTCATATATAATTATGTCATTTAGAAACAGAATTTCGCCACTGAAGCAGAGTGGATACTGATATTGAATGTGCCGTGGTCATATACATATGTCTTTATCTGTAAAGTTTGGTGTGGTGGGGACGTCATGACAGATAAGGGTTGGACATGTAAATCGTGGAAGGGCTGGAAAGAGGGCGATGCAGCAACTCAGGAAATCGTGGAAATAGATCTTTTATGATGCTATTTTATTCAAAATTCAAAACGTGCCCAGTCACGCGCGTACGTACGTATGCATATATATATATATATATATATATATATATATATATATATATATATATATATATTATATATATATATATATATATATAATATATGTGTGTGTCTGTCTGCTTGTATATATATATATATATATATATATATATATATATATATATATATATATATATGGTTGGAGTAGAGTTAAATGTGTAATTATGCTAATTTCAATATTGGTAGGAGTGGTAAAGAGAGATAGGAGTGGTAAAGAGAGACAAACTGTTTTCATACCTAGACATAACACTTCTGTTCAAGAAGAGCCTAAAGAAAACAGATTTTGCTCATATATAACTCTTATGGTATTTACCTCAAATATGAACCTTTCGACTTATTATGTGGGCAACTTTTGCGACACCGTGCCCACTTTTTGCCCCGCAACTTCATGTTTAGTGGCGTTGATTTTGATGCGGGATTAATAAGATCATTTTTCACTTTTTTTTGGCGGGGGAAGGGGCGAGGCCGAAGTTGGGGGTGAGGTATATTGATTACCATCTTTTATTTCATAGTATTTGTAAAGAGAGCTTCGTTGTATATGTTTCTCTCTCTCTCTCTCTCTCTCTCTCTCTGGTCTGTTAGACCAGGTTATAATATTATATTGCTATATATTGTACCATGTGTAGGTGTTCCTGATTTGATGTTAGGAGTATTTCAAACCTGCGTGCTGCTTTTTATCAGTTTTATATTTTGGAATGGCTTGCCACAAAACAGAAAGTCCATCACCTTCATTAACTATTTTGTAGAGACAATTTCTTTAACGGTGCATGTACCTATGTATTTCTGTGCTGAATTCTCTGTATTTGTGCGACTCTTTTCATTCTCGCGTTCATCTGGCCGTGCCTGTATGTAGACTAAAGGATCTGAGAGAACACATCTCCGTAGTAAAGTGCAGACGTCATCCAGGTAGCGATCCAGATGATGAGCCGAGCTGGATTCTCGTTGCCTTTGCATCCAGGAGCGGCGTGGGCGGCCCAATTGGATACGCAAGTCGAAGGAAACATATCTCTTGAAGTTGATGTTTCTTTTACAAAGGCTGTTTGGCAACATCGGTCTTTGCATCTGCCATGCGAAACGGGAAAGCTGTGATGAATTCGTGCGGGATCTGGTACAAAGCATTTCATTCTCTCTTTTGGGCAAGTTGCGCATAGCACGTTCTTCATTATTTTTCTATAGTACTACGAAGAGCGCCGTGAGATGTGAGAGGAAATGAGACCGAAAGCACTATATAGATCATTTCTGGCACCTTATAGCGTTTTGCTGCAAAGTGCTTGAACAAATAGCCAGTAATGAAGGGAGATTTGAAATTGATCATGTTCACCTTCCGTAACTCCTCTCTACCGAACATTAACGACTTCAGTTTTGCTACCAGAGACGAATCTTCTTGAGAATCGGTCGAACCTGTGTGCACCAGTTTATATTATGTTTTCAGGTGTTGTCATCTCTTGAGAATCTCGATTGATGTCAGCTATCCTTGCGTCTAGTTAGTAGTTTCGTAATAACGAACACCTCTTCGGGCGCCTCTTAGCATCTTGAGGCTAAATTGCACATGGCACTGGTGGCTGACCTGAAGTCACTCATGTTTGGACTAGTATTCAAAGTACAAAAGAGAGAGAGAGAGAGAGAGAGAGAGAGAGAGAGAGAGAGAGAGAGAGAGAGAGAGATTGCTGTTTGGTGGAGAGATGCTACAGTAAGTACCAGAAATTTGACCTGCCCAGCATAGCTATTATTTTCCATTCCTGTGAATGCTCGGTTTGACTCGCCCCTGGTGTCATCATCTCCGTTTGTTCACCAAGCGTTTTTTTTTTTTTTTTTTTTTTTTTTTTTTGGTTTTTTTTTTTTTTTTTTGTCGTACAGCGGCTATTGTCAATGGACCCGCAGATGCCGCAGATTACGCTGTGTGGTAAGTTGCCACAAATGATGTGTGGCGTGCGTGTGTCCTCAGCCTGTATAACACAAGCCAGCGTTCGCACCTAAACTGTTATATTAGCTACGGTATTACATCGGGGGTTGATTTTCGTCCTGGATCAAGTTTCTGACAACTAATCACGCCCATAAAGACACGGCCACACCAACCATGCCGTTGAAATTGGAATTAATTTCTTGCTACGTCGTTCCTGAAACAATTGGCGATTGCTGAAGCGGACTGGACCGTGCATGTTTCATATATTTGAGTCTCAAGTTGTTATTTTCGTTTAATAGTTTTTTTTATCCCTCCGTTTCTCTGGACAAATGCTGATTTTTTTTTTTAGATATGGTTTACTGATATGAGTGTGTGTGTGTGTGTGTATGTGTGTATGGGTGTGAGACAGTTTTCCAGTTACCGCGCAAATTAAGATCCTGTTCGATATGCTCGGGAAAAAGTACAACATTGTTTCTTTTGGTGTTCCTCGAACGTCTGGCAGCGATCACTGTAAGGTTTTAATTTTGTGAATTCTTGAAACTTCTTGGGTCCCTCAGCGGCTTCAAATGAGACAGCGGCGTCAGTGTGCTGGCGCAATCTCTCCAACTAATACTGCTTTGAAGTTGGTAGAAGTATTGTCTTTTTGAATTAGGCGGAGGAACTCGTCGTTAAGTATGGTAAAACTGGGAAAATGAACTTCCGTTAGGGGTAGATTACCATACCCAGGAGAGTGACGCCATGTCGTCGATTTGTGTTCGTTATCTTATTTTTTTTATTTTTTTTCATTTGTTTCTCATCAGTATTTCACTTCGTTACCTTCTCTTTGACTTGTATCATGTAGGCATCCTGTTCTCCGGAAGTGTGTATGATTCGCTTTGTTTGTTTAATAATCGCAATATATGTTTCCAAAAGTGTTTAGTATATGTGCTGTTGGTACTAAACAATAAGAGTTAGGGTTTATTTCCCTTTGACTTTTTAGCCTGTCATTAGTTTTCCTTTACTCATCTCCGGAGTTTGGCCCGTCTGTAGGATTTGGGTTTTGTCCATTTTTCTTGAGTAATTCACCCAAGCTTTTACCATTCAAATTGCCCTTTATTAAATAAATCAGCAACAGCAACAGATGTAGAAGGTAAACGGCGTGATAATCTTGCTCCCTGTTTGGCTTGCTATCACTGCCCTCGCATGTCCGTAATTAGGTCTCCTTTTCTTTCAAATGACATCTGTAAATGTCCGAACAGGCTGTTATGTATGATTTTGATAATTAACTTTTAAGTAAGAAAAATGTTCATCTGACGTAAGGGAATAGCTACGGTATATATATATATATATATATATATATATATATATATATATATATATGTATATATATATATATATATATATATATACTGTATGGGTTATGTATATTATATATATGTGTGTATATATTATATATGTACTGTAATGTTATTATATATATATATATATATATATATATATATATATATATACTAGATATATTATATTGCTGTGTGTGGACAATAAAACATTGAAACATCCAATACATATTCTTTCAGTTTTTCTAGTATACCAAGAATATTCTGGTCAAATTAGAGTGCCGAAGATTCATTTCATTTGAGGGAGATCGAAACCAGTCACCAGGTGAAAGAGAAATGTCCTTTGTGTCTGCGGGAAAAGAGTAAAAGAGTAATTATGAAAGCACTGCAGACCAGATATTGTGATGATGGAGTCGCCATACCCAGACCCAGATCCTCGAAACGCTGCTGGCACGCATAACCGATAGACTCTGAAAATAAATATGCAAAACTCTTAGACTTCAAAATTCCTTATTGAGTCATCCGTCATTCGATCTGATTTGCTATCTAGTAGTCCAAGAGAAAAGTAAAGGATTGGTGGGGGGGGGGGGGGGTGGGGGGGGGGCTGGTTTGTGGGAGGAGGGGTGGGGCATAATGGAGGAGGATTATGAAACTCATCTTTCGCCAAAACCTTTTTTCTTCTTCTTTTTTTTTTTTTTTTTTTTTTGTGCCGTCCCGTCGAAGAATAGTGGGTGGCCATTTTTTCTCTTAAACGGAACAAAATCCAGGAACCAGAGAACTGGGAAATGACGTATTTGGGAAGATGCAGTATTTTCTCGATAACCATTCCCTGAAGAATATCGCATACGCTCCCTCCCGCTGTGTGTGTATGTGTGCCTCATGTGTTACGAAAAAAAAACACAAACACACACATATATATATGTATATAGATAGACAGATATATTATCTATCTGTCACTGGGAAGAATCAGTATTACAAACAACAGCTAAGAGTAAATGGTTACGTAATCATTTTAATACATACAAAGGTAATTTCATTTGAGGTTACTGATCTTCTAATTGAGGATCAAGTACTGGATAAACAAACCAAGAGGAGACAAAGGATATTTACAAGGAACATGAAGATCTTTTGGTTTCCCTTGTCAATCTTCGAACTTCTGCCTTAGATAATGTTATTCTTCTTTACTGCTGTGTTACTGCAGACAGTATAAGATTTCTGCAAACTATTTTTACTCTACTGCTATGTGACCAGTAACTTCTATTACACTCTTGGCCTTTTCTAACTGAATATTTATGTGATGTATTCTAGTATTCAGTTTTTTAATTGTATGGCCCAAATGAAACGAATCAATCAACGCCCATGAATTGGATTTTATAAACAATGTTGTATTTTTGTATAAAGACATTACATTTGAATTCAATATATTGTAGCAAGTATTCCAAATAAGAGTTGGGTAACACAGGTTCCTCATGTTCGTTAGTTGAGATTTCTTGATTGATATCATTACGCTTGTAGCAACACTGGAGAGAATACTGTACAGAGATTATTTATCAATACTAGCTAAACCTACCCGGCGCTGCTCAGGAAAACTGTGCATGACAGGCTAGGGTAGGGGGAGGGAAATGGAGGGAAGAGGGGTGAGGTAGGGTAGGGAGAAAGGAGAAGGGGAAAGGGTAGGGGATGGGGGTGAGGGAAGTGGGGAGGAATTGGGAGTAGGGAGGTAAAAGGGAACCATGGAACAGATATTTGAATAATCTTGTAAATAAAACTTTTCTCAAAGAAACTCCACATATAACATTAGAGGACTGATGATAGAGGGATTACCCACTGCCAAACCAAATATTCGCTTATAGAATTTTCATTATAAATAAACTTGCAATCACCAATTCAAAACTGAATTCCAAAATCTGACTGACTGTTAGTGATAAATCCAATCTGGTTTTCAAATAACCAAAATGAACTAATCGGGAGTCGAGATTGGACGTGGTGCATTTATTTAAGTGAGAAATTTTAAAACCATTCTCATCACTAAAGCCTATAAATTAAATATCATGGTAATTGTGGATAATGTCATATGTCTCGCAAACAGATTTATTAAGTGGTATACTTAGAGTGAACCGAATGATACCCCCATTGATGAAGTACTTCAGTCATTCAAACGAATCTCAATTGATCTTAAACAGTTGTTCCTTATTTGAAGACTTTCCTCAGACGTCATGACATTTACATACGCTGAAATGTTAAATACCCCTTTAATTAATATTCGTCGTTGTTTGTAAAACCCGAGTAGTCTTTGTCACATTTTGTTCCACTGTATGTAGTTAACTTGAAAATGCTTCAGAGTGAAGGCAGATCGTGCACTCAGTTGCAACAAATACCGTCATATTCGTGAGACCAGAACCATTTACGAAAGAAATATTTTAGTCCTTTTCTTGTCTTTTTACCCTGCCGAAATTTCTGATGAGAAGTTCACGGATTTTGCAGATTTTGTAGATATACATTGCGCTTATTGTCAACGTTATTGCCTGGTTCTGTTCTTCGTTATCTTTTAATGGTTCGTCTTCTTCTTCTTCTATATGACTATGTTTGATCATTATTCCTTTATTTTTCGGTTTTCTATGTCATTTATTTACGAATAGATAGAAGGCGGAATGGTTAAGTAGCTGTTTATCTTTTCGTACATATATTTACTTTGTGATACTGATCAGGTAAGAACAAAATCTGTTCTTATGGACGTAATCTAAATTTCTACTTGGTCATTCTCTTACCGTACGTTTGATTTTTACCAGATTTATGGTAGTCTTTTATAGAAATAAAAAGGCTGTCTACTAGTTCCAATTAACCAAGACCTGTTAACTTCGTTTCTCACCTGTCCTGACCCTGGTGATGAGACTAATGTGCAGGTATCATGAACTCAGTTTGGTATTCTGCGTGTTTCTTGCCCTGGTTTTGAACCTGGTAGGCGGCTACATTTAAGCCCAGGGTCCGTTTACCTTGTTAGTCACGTTTACAACATAGTATTTGCATAATTCCTGTTTGCCACTTTTTTTATATTGTTGCGAAATTCAGTGTGCCCTTAGCGCAAACAAGTAGTTGAATGCTGAACTTGCGTTGACCACTGATAGTATCGTTCGTCGTTCTTGTTTTGATCTCCCTGAACGAACTGACGTTGATTTCATGAGGTTAACCTAATTTGCGTTTGTCGAGATTCTAGTTCTACACAGGCATAAAAAACCGAGGATCTGGGTAGCAGTACGTGATTTTATAGTATTCTTCATCCTGTGACAGTTCAGATTATGTGCAGGTAGTGTCTTCGTCCATTATTATTATTATTATTATTATTATTATTATTATTATTATTATTATTATTATTATTATTATTATTAAGTGGATAACGATTTTGGAAAATATACTTTCGACTTAGGAAGAGTATATATATA
>NC_087218.1:58121657-58141657 GCF_015104395.2 Macrobrachium nipponense | reverse complement strand
AGATAGATAGGTGATTCCATTTCCGTATTCTTTTTTTTTCTGCAGCTATGATAATACCAACAGTCTCGTCCACCGTCATCATTATCCCCAACTCATCCCTTCTCCTCTAAATGCTTAATGAACGCAATGATGACGTTGATAGCAATTAGGCAGATGAGCCTGATCGACGACAATGGATAGCGGCTCTCTCCTCTCTCTCTCTCTCTCTCTCTCTCTCTCTCTCCCCTCAGAGGGGAGCCTATGATGATGGTTTGCTGTTGTGATGACTCTGGGGAATATGGTGATGAGAATTAGCACAGCTGAAGGTGATAGAGAAGTGCTGAAAGAATCGTGTAAATGAGAGAGAGAGAGAGAGAGAGAGAGAGAGAGAGAGAGAGAGAGAGAACTGGTGGAAGTGATGGGCCAGTGAGGTGCGATGACTATAAAACCTAATTCTCTCTCTCTCTCTCTCTCTCTCTCTCTCTCTCTCTCTCTCTCTCTCTCTCTCTCTCTCTCTCTCTTTCATGCACGTTCACTCACTCACTAGTGTGACCAAGTAATCAATTTAGTTCTCCATTTTTCCTTTTCCTTTTCCGCTGTTTCACCGGTTACTACTTTTTCTCTCCCAACGAAGAGGGGGAAGAGAATCTCCTCCCCCGTAAACGGCACCTTTCTTTTGTTTTGCGTAAAATCTCGACGTCAGAGAAACAAAGGAAGGCAGAAAGCGCATGCATCTGATTACTCCTTATTAGGATAATGTCTCTCTCTCTCTCCTCTCTCTCTCTCTCTCTCTCTCTCTCTTATTGGTAAAAAGATTCTTATGTAAAAATAGAGGACTTTCTTTGTTTCATTTCCACTTGGAGGCGCACTGTCATTTCACATACTTTTCCCGAACAGTCCAGTTTTGTACTGTATTTGTAATATATGTGTACGACGGGAAAGTAAAATTCTTTCATCAAAAAGAGAGTATTATAATCGCTGAATGAAAACCTTATGTATTTCATTTATATTGAGAGTATTTATATTCTTTGCATTGCAGTCTTGCAAGAGGATAATACAGGTCATACAATATTTGCTTATATATCAGAGCAATGACACTTTGTGTCGAGTCAGGCAGGAGGTCAATCAGTTTTTATTATTTACTTCCAGTTACGAATGAGCGCTTGTTCCTAAATATCCTGAATAAGAAGTCAGTATATACCATACCAGAGCTCTGTAAAGAAAGCTAGGCAGATTTTCATCCCATCAAATAGGTCATTATTATTATTATTATTATTATTATCATTTTACGAAAATTCAGCCTGTAAAGTTATTCTTTGAAGCGATCACTTAACATCTCCGTTTATAGTCCACGCCAGGGAACTTGGTTCGCAAACACTGCTTGCAAGCTACTTTCGATCTTTTTGAAGAAAGGTATTGTTTCTAGTGTGCTTGCAAACAAGGAGTACTGTCATTGTACGGGCTGCTCTAAGAGCAAGAAACCGTGTCAACTCGGTGGCCGGTAATTAAGTCACGGGAAAAAAAGTCACTACTTTGGCTAGAAGAAAAAATCACAGGTAATAAAAAAGACAAATTAATATATGGTGGACGGTAATCAAGTCACATGAAAAAAAATCACAATATTTTTGGGGCGTCGTTCTCTTTTGTGGTATTCACAGTCTTTTGTTTATGTTGATACGGAAATCCCCAACGAGCTTGTCCTAAACAACATCCCGGGTTAAAACATGGCCACCGAGAGAGTGGCCATGGTTAAAACCCTGTGGGCCACTATCGAGGAAAGATTATGGTGACTTTTTTCCCCTTTAACTTTTTTTTTTACTGTAACTTTTTTTCCCGTTACTTTTTTTTTTCTTGCCATTTTTACCTGGATTCGTTAGCAAATAGTTTGCTTAATCTAACAACAAGAGCAAAGCAGCGGTAGCCGTGTCGTGACCTCAGTTGGACACGTGGTGCCTACGATTTAACGATTTGTTGAGTTCTGATGATCAGTATGCCTGTCAGCATGTTCACACATTTTCTTTTTCAATTGTTTACAATCCTTATTGGGAAACTGAAAAAAAAGCCACTTAACAACTCGTTTCCAAACAGGTTATGAACTGTTCAGAAACAATTTGTCAACAATGTTTGCTAGTCAAAGACAGCTGTATGCAGTTTGTAAATAAAGTTGGCTGGTGTGAACTGGACTGCCGTTCCGCTCCCTTCCGGAAATATGTCCTCGCAGTCTTGTCCCGTGGATCCTCGTTTCACCTGAGGGAATTTCCTTGGATTAAATTAACTGTCGACCTCCTTCCAGGAGTAGCCACCGCCGAAATCCCCAGGGAATTACTCGATCTTGCAAGTCTTGACCGAGGAAGGACACCCGAATGGAAAGCTGCGGAACGAAGGGGATTGAAAGAATCGGCGAAAATTCTTCGTATTGCTGGAGTTCCGACAGTGTCCTCCCGGAAGAGCGAGAGGAGATTCCAGCTGTATTTTGACGGCTGTTGCCTTCTACTCAGTACATTTTAAATTCGGAAATGGAGGGACCTTATCCTTTACGTGTTTATGGGGTAGGGTTGAGTTGGGAAAGTTTTTTTTATCGTTATTGCTATCATAATCATTATTATTGTTATTACTATTATTATGAGGCATAAAGGAGACTGAGACTAAAGATGTCTGTCCCCATCTGAAGTTCGTCACAATCCAACATATTTCACGCCTATCTGAAAAATCCCAGGGACGAAATCCCCGAGGTTACCCCCATCTTTCCCAGTTGACCTCGTGGCCTTTCCTCGTGCCGGGAAATTCATTTTATTTATATTTATAAGGCTAAATGTATCTGTCCTGTGCCCGGCTTGAGGAGGAAGGGAGGACCATCGAAAGGCATTCCCGAGAACATAATAAATATGCACCAACGCTTGTCCCGAGGTGGCTCCTGGCTCTTCTTGTCACGTAGCGCTGCTCTGATTAAGATCAACGGAGCGTTTGTGATTGAACTCTTCTGCCCTCGTCTCTGTTGGTTTGCGGTGTTCACAGGTCCACACCAGGTGATTGGATCCATTGCACACCTTTGGTTAGGTTTGTGGTGGGGAAAACCCCCGAACCTAACAACACCAACCAACCGTTCGTGATACTTGAAGCAAGAAGTTTTTCATTTTTTTCCAAAGGTCGATATGGGGGTTTTGCAGGAAGGGAGCCGGTTTTTTTTATAGTTTAAACGTAAGAAGAATTCATGCTGCCATGATGGATGGATGGATGGAATTGCGTCCTTTTAAGCAAGGACATTCTATTGTCCTCTGAAATAAAGCTTCTTGTCGTCTTTGCGTTATTCTGAGAAACTTTATTTGCCTTTTTAGGGCAGAAATTGCCTTTTCTTTCCTACGAAGCAATAAAGACATACATTCCTTTAGAGGAAAAGAGTGACCCTTTTTACCTGGAAGATAACTGGCTCTCTCCACTCAAACCCACGTGACGAGGTTACTCGAGCTGATCGACCGACATCTCATTACCTAAATGTTCGGTTCCCTTTTGCGCCTCTCCCATTTTAGAATGGCTGCGCACTGTTCCAGTCGGAGAAAATGACACTGTTCCTGCACACTGTTCCAGCCGGAGAAAATGGCACTGTTCCTGCACACTGTTCCAGCCGGAGAAAATGAAAATGTTCCTGCGCACTTTTTCAGTCGGAGAAAATGACACTGTTCCTGTGCACTGTTCCAGCCGGAGAAAATGAAAATGTTCCTGCGCACTGTTCCAGCCGAAGAAAATGACACTGTTCCTGCACACTGTTCCAGCCGGAGAAAATGACACTGTTCCTGCGCACTGTTCCAGCCGGAGAAAATGACACTGTTCCATTCCAAGGGAACTATAGTTTTCCTGTTTGCATATCTAGTGACGAAAGCTTTCAGTAAACAGATCATGTGGTTCGGCCTCTCTTTCCTTCTACTTTGCTTCATTCTCTCCTCTCCTACCACTCCTTCCACTGTAGTGCCCACCTCTTAATCATTCATGAAAGTGATACTACAGCTCTGTCCCAATTGTATGAAAAGTATAGTGATCTATTGGGTGCCTGTAGAATATGTCCTTACTTTGTACTTACTCAAGATCAAACAGTTTTAGAAATTATATACCGTTTCCTGTTCTTTGCGAGCACTTTTATCGATTAGAATTGTGACTTTCCCCTTGTTACCTAACATGTCATCGATTGAGCCGTTATTTTTGTATCCATTGGATTTAGTTGAATGTTCTCGCAGAGCTCGTCATCTGAGGAGGTTGATGTATGTTTTCGAGCAGCTTGGGATATACAGTAATGGTGATATGGACCTTCCCTTTTATGTTTCTAAAATGTTTTTGATATATTATTCTCTAAATTAACATGAGATCATTTCACTGTCTGTTATGTAAAGTTATTGAGCTCCTGATTTCTACTTGTTACTTGTCATTCTTCCCGAATCCCTGATGTGCTCTCACTCTCACACTCTACCTTCCTTTCTCTCTCTCCGGTTTCTGCGTCCGTTATTTTTCCTCTTTGTACTCCTACTCTCGTACGTTCCCTCCCTTCCTCATCGCCCCCCCCCCCCCCGCCCCCGTCCTTTACTCTGTGCTCCTTCTTGATAGCTTCTTTGTTCCCCGCAGCTTCCGCTCTGGATTTCGGCCTACTGACCTAGTTCTGTTTCTTATGTTGCTCCTTCTGTTCCGTTTGTTTCTTTCGTCGATGTCCTACTCTGTGTCATTCACCTTTTTGCGCTTTTTCATCCTGTGCTGTTACCTGCATCATTCATGCTCTCATCTTTGCGTCTTTTCGTCCACTTTTATCTTTTACTTCTCAGACACTTTTTTTTTTTTTTTTTTTTACTTTCCACCCATTTTTCTATTTTATTACATTGCATTTTCCTTTATTAAATTCTTTCCTTTCTCTCATCATAGTCATTCTGCCAAGTTCCTCCGTTTTTCCTATTTCTTCCATCGTCTCGCGTGCTTTTCTTCCTCCCCTCTGATTTCTTTTCTACTAATTCTGCATCTTTTTCAAATGAATTTTGTTTCTGTGTCCTGTCTCCTTCACTTTGTAACCTTTCTCTACTCCTCTCCCATCAGTGTTTCGCCAATCTGTCTACTGCTTAACTGGCATTTCTCTTGATCCCTTTTGTCCCTCCGTTTCTTCTTCTCTTCTAAATCGCTCCACTTAACTTTCTCCCTCGTTGTCTCATCAGGGCCGTATTGTAACTTCATCCATGTGATCATCGTACATTATTCCTTCATTAAGGACAACTTTTCTCAGGCCTCTATCTCCGGCCACGTTCCCATGTCCAAGTCCTCTCCTCTCCTCGAATCACATATCTCGTTATGACGTCTTTGCAGTCTGCCTTTTCTCTCCTTCATATCATTATGGCTACTATATTTTGTCTCCCGTCTATTATTCAATAATAATCTCTCCTCTTTTGTCTTGTCATCCATACCATTTCCTTCCCTCGCTTTTCTTATTTTCTTTCATTTTATTTTATTTTATTTGTGCTCAGTCATGTCTTATCAATTCCCTCATTTTACCCTTGTTCTTCTCCTTTCATCTTCGTGAGGATAATTATCATCTGACAGCTGCCCTTTCTTACCTTTTCTCCTTCGTCACATCTTCCTTCCATCACACATTCTTGCCTTCTTGCCTTCTCTCCGTTTTGCCTTCGTTTACAATTGACTATTCCGTTTATCATAATATCTTCTCCGCCTGACTCCATCCTAGCGCGTTCTCAGCGTGGAAAGGTCTCTCTCTCTCTCTCTCTCTCTCTCTCTCTCTCTCTCTCTCTCTCTCTCGCACGAATTTCATTCCTGGCACTCTTATCATTTTTGCCTTTCCCCTTCCCCTTCCCCTTCCAGCAAGAGAGTGTAAATGAGGGCAAATGAGTAGCAATCCTAACGATGTCTTTCTTTCCCCTCTTCCTGTCCCCGAGGCATCACACGAATCCCGCCCCTTCCCCTCCCCTCCCCTCAATTTGCTAATGACGCCAGTTCAATTGGTTATATTTCTCCTTTTCTCTTTTTTCTCTTTCAGGGTTTTTTAGAGGTGGCTGTACTCTCGAAGGTTTGATCATTCTCCTTTGATTCTGTTGTCTCCTTTTCGTCGTCTCTTTATTTTATTTTCGGTTTGTTTGTGTTTGTCTCTCGCTCCCTGATCTGTTGTGTTTGTGTTGTTATGTCACTGAACATGATTGTAGTGTGATCGGATCATATTAGATGTGTTTTTCGTTTTGTTTTCTTTAAATTGCCATTCTGCGTTCATTCATTTGCTGAAGTCGAATTCGTTTTTAGTGAATTGTTTTGAAAGTATGGAAAAGGTTGTTTCTTTTGTTATTTTTGCGTGAGATTGCGTTAGTCATACCTTTCCCCTCTGAAAGAAACTGAGTTGTGTCATGCTTATCATTTATTCTACTCTATTTTATTTTGAGGTAGAGATTCCGCCAGAGAATGACTGTCTTGAAGATGACGTTCGTTATACCCAATGCTTCTTCGGCTCCTCCCTCTCGGCCTTTCGCTTTTTTATTATTGGTTTCTCTTGGCTGACTGTTGTTTTATTGTTATTTTCCCTTTGTTTATTATTATTATTATTATTATTATTATTATTATTATTATTATTATTATTATTATTATTATTATTATTACTGGAGAAACTGCAAGTGAAAATTGTTTATTTGCAACGAGATACAACGATCAGCATTGAAAAGTATATTGCGTTGTATATTCTAACTCTGACCTCTTTGTCTCATTGCAAGTAGATCATTTTTCTTTCAAGTGTCCAGGTTATTATTATGATTAGATACATAATGATTCTTTTATTTCAAGGTTCCAATTTGCTGTCATTCTGATTATTTGTAAACTCCTCTTCCAACTCCCTGTCAGTGTTTTTGTGCTTCATTGCCTTGAGCCTCCCTTAAGTCTTGTTTCCCGGCGTTAATCCCTGTTTAAATCCCCTTCTTATGCATACATGTGGCTAAAATCCGGTCTGTAAGTTATTTTTAATTATTAATCCCAGGATTTCCTCCCCTCACGCAACCAAATTTTGAGGGCTGGATGCGTTGGCCCCTGCCCCCCCTTCAGATTGCTTGTAAGGTATATATACCAGAGACATCAATTGCATGATAGAACGTACGTAGGATTAAACATGTTTCAAGCTGCATATTGTGGACTCAGTTAAGTATTCATAAGTATTCTCTTGTGCACGTTATGATAACACTGATAGTACTAGTATACACGACGTGACCTAAGGTAAGTTAGGGGTTGGATGGCGTTCTCTCACTGCCAAGCATCCTGAGACACGAGTGAAGTTAAGTTTTGCTTCTCTTGTAGTCGGTATTTGTGTATGGACTCATACTTGGCTGTCTGTCTGTTAAAGCTTAGAGATGCTTGGTGTATTTACGATATGAGATCGAGAAGTGTTGACTTTTAAAGAAAATGATAAACCTGCGGTATAGATATTAATTCCTGTTGACGCTACATGTTTATGTTTAGAGTGTATAGAACACTAAGTATAGGAGTATGTTTTGTTTTATTTGCTATTCAGTTTTGTATGTTAATTTTTATCATGATTAAGTATTCATTGCACTTTATATAGTATTTGAGGTGTAATATATATATATATATATATATATATATATATATATATATATATATATATATATATATATATATTGTGACGAAGCGCCAATTATATGGTTACTACACTTACCATTTGTACTTGTTAGAGCAAGAGACTTAATGCCGGGTCGGGGACACCATTTATACTTGGTGCACTGTTTGGTCAAGTACTTGGTTGCTATAGTCAAACTAAAATGTCGTGGTGGTTGACAGAAGGTTTTTCTCGAATTATATCATTCGCAGCTAAGAACATTTGGTCATTTTACCCGTAAAGAAACCGACCTACTTAAACCTAAAACCTCTTGGTAAAGGCGGATTAAGCTCACAGATGAAGTGTTCGCTCCGTATTTATTCCGGATTTTGTTTTCATTTCTTCTAAACGCGACCTGGAGTAACCTTTGCGTGTGTGCTAAAATGGAATATGGACAATAATCAGATGACTTGAAATTATGGCATTATTACAAGATCTATGATTATTATTTCCGAAAAACACACAAAGAAAGGAAAATCATTAAGAACAACCAAAATTACTCTTTCTTTCTTTAAAAAACGAAGTACAGTAAATGACAGATATCAGGTAAAGTCATAAACAAGGGATTAACTTCGAGGCTGAGATTTAAAATGATAAATAGATCTGGCAGATCTGTATTCTTTTCC
Source organism: Macrobrachium nipponense (assembly GCF_015104395.2). NCBI lineage: Eukaryota > Metazoa > Arthropoda > Malacostraca > Decapoda > Palaemonidae > Macrobrachium > Macrobrachium nipponense. The sequence goes on along the minus strand of NC_087218.1, from coordinate 58,133,422 downwards.
TGGCCCCGCCCTACCCATCTTAGAATCTCCAAAAGACTTTTCCCATACTTTAACATCTAAAACGATAGTCTATTAAAGCCAAGGTATGATTGACCCTTTGCACCATACAGATGTAGAGATTTGAAAAGAGATAACCTTTTATAATCTTTTAATTGCACTGCCTATCCCAGAGTAAGACTGCCTCCAAACTCCCTATAAGCCAAGTTGATCTTATGAAAGATTTTATCGGGTGTTGGGGTCACTTCTTTAAAGGATTAAAATTCCCGCTTGTATGATTAGGATTTAACACGTCATTATACAGCCATAAAATTCGTTTCGTCATTCATCTTCGTTTATATGTAAGTGCGTTTTGTATATGTACATCGTCACTTACTCGACTCACCATGTAAAGAAAGTACTTACAGACCTGTTCTTCTTCCTGCTTCTCAATGGAAAGAGCGGAAGAAACTGGGATGAGCCCTGGACCGATGTGACGAGAGTTTACGATTGGGCACCTGAAGCTGCCAGTATTCCAGATGTGTGTAAACTATTTATGATAATTTATGATAAGGGAAAATGAATAAAAAAGTAAGAAAGTGTGGGTGGAGGGTCTTGTCTCGCACCATCCGGCACTGAACTTAATGCAGCTTTACTAATAAAACGATGAGATTTTCCCTTTGTCTACAAGGGATAAAGACCTAAACTTTTAGATTCAAATACGAAGCATTCTGAAGACACCTCTCGTCATCCGCCACGACATTTTGGTTCGACTGTAGTTACTTCACAACAGCCAGACGCCTGAACCTCCAACACAAATAAAAAACGACTGAATACTCTATAGGTAACAATGATCCCCTTATAGAACTTATTAATCATGTAAGAAATCGGACTATGTTCATTAAAACAGGTGTGAGGTAATCTTAATGAAAGGGCATGACTCCTTCAACAATTTTGAAAGTCTAAGTATTTCCCTGGTTGTAACTCACTTAAGTAAAGTTGAAGGAAGACAGTACAGTTTCCACTGTATACTTCTACCTAAATAAAGATAAAAGATATACCAGTCGTAAATGAAACACTCATAAAAATTTTAAATAAAAAATTTTATTTCTAAATTCAAAAATTATAAGTGAAAGTCACAATCTCAGGAAAATTTGCTATTACTTAAAAAGAAAAGGTTTAATTAATTCTTGAATTAATCATTAAACAAAATCAAACCAAAATTATCAATTTTATCTAGAAAATTAAATAGTCAAAAAATTAAATTATTCAAGTAAAATTTGAAAGGAAATATAAGTAAATTCCTACTGATTCACAAGTGATAGAACAAAAGAATTATATAATAAAAAATATTCAAATTAATTAAACAATATGAGAGTATAAAAACATTGAATAATATAGAAAAGCATTAAAAGCAATGACATTACAAACATTAAACATATAACACATAAACACTTCAAAATAATCAAACACAAATAAAAAAATGTTCAATGTGTAAAAATGGAATACATAAATTCTTCTGGGTGCACTCATGCACTCAACATTTGTAAAACACCATACCTTTTACCACTGCAGTTTCACTCAAAAAGAGAGGCCTGTAACTATCTTCAACGCTTGTGGCGCCACACCAAAATAATAGTAACACTATGTTATTATTACGTTACTAAGAAATTAAACAGAGCCAGTAATATCAAGTGACAAACTATATATATATATATTATAATAACTATATATATACTATATATATAATATATAGATATATATATATATACATATACAAACTATATATATATATATATATATATATATAGAAGAGAGAGAGAGAGAAGAAGAGAGAGAGAGAGAGAGAGAGAGAGGAGACATAAGCCTCCTTTATGCACATAGCTAAATCTCAAAGTAGAATGAATCGTTCTATATGCGTATGTGGGCGTATGGGGCCATCCATAAACAAATGCATTTGCGACGAAAACATGTTCCATCATCTCAGCGTCGTCATGGAATTTTCCAATTCACAACTAACAACTATGAGTCAACAAGCCCTCTTTTGATAAATTGAAAGAGATAAGAATTAATTTATCAGTGATAATGACCAGTTTCACATCAAAGACTGCAATTATAAAAGTAAAACAAAATGATATTGGTGTATGAAAAATTCCAGAATAATCTGATGCAATATCGAGAGATTCTTATGTGATCATGTACGTGAATGAACACCCAACTGTGTTCGTTACAGGATCACTTAGCACGATAGAAAATTAGCTGGCTCATCCATTTTCAAGCAGGGAAAAACAACCACCTCCTCTCAGTGTTTACGCTACTACCTTCTATAGCTAACTCCACCCTCTCTCTTTCTCTCTCTCTTTGCGTGTTAGTTACGTTATGTTTCTTCTCAACACTGAATTATACATTATTTAAACATATTATCCTCAGGCCAACTTAAATATGGGGATCTAAACATAAAAATATTCATTTTACAACACTATACAAAGTTATGAGGGGAATTTATTGTATTATGAAACCCACAGCATAAGATTCCTCCCCAGAAGATTAGTTATCCCAGGGTTGAATCCAACAATTCAAAATGGGATAAACAATCGGCAACTACATTGTTCTTACCAGATGTGTGCTCAACTTTTAAATTATACAGTTGCAAGCACAAAGACCACCTTGTTAACCTCTGGTTATGATTCTTCATCTGCTGTATAAATGGCAGGAGATTGTGATCAGACAACACTAAAACTTCTTCGTTCCTAGGTCGGTTCACATACTCTTCAAACTTTTTCAATGTCATGACTAAGGCTAGAGTTTGCTTTTTAATTGTGGAGTAAATTTTCTTATGCTTTTTCAGTTTCAATGTTCTTATGTTTTTTCAGTTTTGAAGACAGGAAGACAGGAAACACACAGGATTAAAAGCATGAACTTGTATCACAAATTTCTTATTAGTGGGCATGAACTCGTATCACAAATTTCTTATTAAAATCTGGAGCTTGAAGCACTGGTCTTGAAGTTAAAATGGCTTTTACCCTCTCAAAGGATTTTTGACACTCTGGAGTCCAAACAAACTTAGCTTTGGGAATAGTTAAGTCTGTCAAGGGAGCTACTACAACTGAGAAATTTAGACAGAAACGATGACAGAATCCAACCATCCCCAAAAATCCTTGTAGCTGCTTCCTGTTAGTAGGAAGCAGACAAATAAGGAAACGGATTCAACATAATATGTTAACATTTTAAAAAGCAATGTTAACATGTCTGTAAAACATCAAATGAGGCTATAAACAGTTGTGTTGATGGCAGCTGGGTATTTCGAGTGGGAACTGTCCTTTTTGCTAAAAGGTATTTTAAAGTTTTTAGGTCAGTTTCAGTGTTTACTCGTCCAACAACTTTAAAACTTTTCTATTCTGTGTAGGTTTTATATGTTTTCGATTGATTTCTTATGTTGGAATGTTTAGGGTTGGACAGCCTACTACCAGTTCAAAAACTAAGTCTTCTATGTGCTGCTGTGCAAATCCTCAGTAGCCTACTCGTGCATCCAACAGAGGTGCCACGATCACATCGCGGCCCCTATACTTAGTATAATTACTTGCACACAACATTCGAAGACAAGAGGGACTGAGACGCTCCTTCAAGTGAAACATTGACTCCATCGTTAGTGGGTTTTTTTAAAACAAGTTTAAGGTCTGTAGGAGGGAGAACCTTTTGAAATATATGTAGACATTTCCCCCTAAAAATGCTATTATGTATGAAAGGAAAAGTAACATACATTTTCATTTTTGGTGCAGTAAGGATCATTGATGGTTTATTTATTTTTTCTTTCAGCATTTTCCTTAGAGCCCTTGAAAACAACCTTTACGGAAACCAGTTGTCTAAAATAATATTTCGTCAGGATAAGAAATTCTTGGTGGAAGACAAACCATTTGGACGATGAGTTAAAAGCCCTGTGGAATATAGTCGAGATAGCATTAATATTGACGTTAAAATAAAAGCAAAAAAAACAGAGCTGTAAAAATTTATACCACGTCCTGTAAAAACATGATACCTAACAACTCCAGTGTAAAAGCCGTGGTTATCCCTCGAAACAAGAAAGGGGTCCAAAAGAGATTGTTTATTAATAACTGTCTCCTTGTTCCTAGGTAAACTTGAGTTGGTGGGCTGTCTGCTAACAAATTCTAAAAATGCATCAGTATCATAAGGAGTGAAAGCTTCAAGGGCAATCATCCATCATGCTCTTCTCCAGGGAGACCAGAAATATGTTAGTAAAGGTGGGGCCAAACGGTGACCTCATAGCAACGTCTTCCACTCGTTTGCACAACATAGGTGGTGTCCAGCACGGCCAGGTCTAAATTTGTCTAAGGAGTGTCTTGTTAAAAAGAATAAAAAGAGAACCTGAATCGGGAGATAATTTACTTAAAATAATCTCTATGGTGTCCTCCATACGGACATTGGTGATGAGAGAGTCTACCTCAAGGCTCGCTATGAATAGATTTGAAGCTTAGCACACAACCTTTTTCTGAAATTTGGCAGATTTCATTAAGGTGAAGTTATTCTTACTCAGAGGCTGACACAGGAACGACAAACTTCTCCATCTTCTATTTCCGGGGCATTACATAATGATAAAATAGGTCTTAGGGAGACTCCGTCCTTGAGTATTTTAGGGAGTCCACATAAACTACCAAATGAGGACTCTGAAGAAAATAACTCCTGAATAAATATATATATAATATATATATATATATATATAAATATAATATATATTATATATGTAATATTATAATAAATATATATACATATATATATAATATATATATATATATATATATATGTGTGTGTGTGTGTGTGTGTGTGTGTGTGTGTGTGTGTGTGTGTGTATAAATAAATAAATAATTAGCCTTTTCCTGTTTGGCTTTGACATTTGAAGAAGTATTACACGTCCAATAAAAAAAGTTAAGTATATCTTAGTTTTACCAGACCACTGAGCTGACTAACACCTCTCCTAGGGCTGGCCCGAAGGATTGGATAATTTTACGTGGCTAGAAACCAATTGGTTACCTAGCAACGGGACCTACAGCTTATTGTGGGAACTGAACCACATTATATCGAGAAATGAATTTCTATCACCAGAAATAAATTCCTCTGGTTCCCCTTTGCCCCAGCCGAGAATCGAACTTCGGACCAACGGATTGGTAGCCGAGCGCGAGATCCACTCGTCCAACGAGGAACTACACGTCATATTCCTGAGGCTAGAGGGCGGCCACTTGGTATGTTGATCCACCTTCCAGTCATCAAACATACAACGAAATTGCAGCCCTCTAGCCTGAGTAGGTTTTAGTTCATTTAAGGTTAAAGTTAGCCATAAACGTGCCTCTGGCACCACTACAGGTACCGATAATACAGTCTACAACAGGGCCGTAGCTGAAATTTTCATGGACCATGGCTGAGAGTTTTATGGACCGTGGCTGAAAGTTTATACAGCATTATGGGTATTACAGAAAACTCGATTACGCCAAAGAAACTTGGGCACATTTTTTGCATGTTTTATTCTTTCATTTTACTTCTTCAAAATTCTGGGAATCTAAAAATGTCATCGGTAAAGGCTTTGCCGAAGTCAGTCTTTCTTGCATCTGCTATTCACTTTCACTCTCTGGGTCACTCTTTCTCTTGACAGAATAACCACATGTCACACCTCAGAAGATATGTTGTAATAGCTCTCTCTCTCTCTCTCTCTCTCTCTCTCTCTCTCTCGTGACAGCCGGTAGCAATTTGCCTGTTAGAGTTGATTAGAGACCATGAGCGGTTTTTTTCAGTTGGTAGCTCAAAAGTGGATGGAGTTCGTTGTACTCCGGGATATATTGCTTTTGCCGCTTTGTTTAATCTGTTTCATTTTTCTCAAATAATTATTATTGTCTTTGCTTTTGGTTGCATTTGAAGGGGATAATATTACTGTAACTGCATTAGTAATGGTCCTAGTGATAGTAGCAGTATCTCCATGAAGATCATTACTTACGATTAGCTCTGTATTGGTATTCTTTACCCTTCTTATAAATATTTTGATCAATACACAATCACGTGTGGAGCAGAAATAAATTTCTGACTCACATCAGGATCGAACCCAGGTCTTTCAATTGAAAGACGAGACCGCTGACAACCGGGCCAGTTAGCCTGCTTCATTTGTGACTTGTGTGGCTTAGTTGGCAGCGGTCTCGTCTTACAGTTGAAAGACCTGGGTTTGATCCTGATGTGAGTCAGAAATATATATATATATATATAATATATATATATATATATATATAGGATATATATATATATATATATATATATATATATATAGATATATATATAAAATAATATATATATATATATACTATATATATATATATACTATATATATATATATATATATATAGCGTGTAGCGTGTATGTGTGTGCGTGTGCGAGCGCGTGTGTATATTAGGAACGATACTCATTCAATAGTCATGTACAGTTCGTGATGAATATTTTGGAGGTGGAAAGGATATGCCAATTACTTGATGTTCCACTATTATTATTATTATTGTTATTATTATTATTATTATTATTATTATTATTATTATTATTATTATTATTATTATTATTATTATTCAGAAAATGACCCCTATTTATATGGAAAAAGCCCCCAGGTGCCCTGACTTGAAATTCAAGCTTCCAAACAATATGGTATTCACTGGAAAGAGGTAAGGGAGGTGAAGGGACATACAGAAAGAAGAGATCTCACTTATAAGACATTTATGATCATTATTCACGGTTGAATTTATTACTTTCATATTTCTTATTTTCGTAACGAGTTTATACTTTGCTCCTTTTTCATTATGTTTATCATTTTCTTGTCTCATTTTTCTGTCAACATTGTCTGTTATCTATATTTGCCTAACGTAATGATTATTACTTTGATCAGAGAATCACAGTCTTATTGATCAACATTTTTATTGCATATTCGACGCATAATTTTGCCATTTTTTTCCGCAAAAAGTAAGGGGGGAAATCCCGTTAATACGGCATCTATTTAACTTATGAGCAAGGACCAATCATTCAGTTCTCTTGTTATTCCATAGAAGACTTTTAGTTGAGCAGAGTTCAGAGAACTGTGAGAAAACCGATGTAGTTAGTCAAGGAGTGGGCGAGTCTATGGAATTGCCTGGAAAGATATAGCGAAACTTCCAGACAGGAAAAGTTTTTTGTTTGCGTTTTTCCGATATCTCTGTTATAGTGTTTTAAGATTTTTTTTTAGCCAAAAAATGTCTAAATGTATTCAAATATATTGCGGTGACATCATCCGACTTTTTTAATGTAATTTCTTTGTCTTTGTTTATTCAATCGCATTGTTATTGGAGTTCCATTATGTCATTTTCTTTTGAGCTCTTCCCTGGAAGGGCAACGAGGCAAATTCCTCGTTCTCGTCATCCATTCAGGAAAGAGAAACGACGCCTGGGGCAAAAGGTGGCGGTAGTAGACCGCCCTTGAAAAATGTGAAGGCTATGGTAATGGGAAAGCAAGACGGAAGTAGATGATCAGTATTGCCAGGACGCATATTTATGATCTGTGTTAAGACTCGTCTTATGGGAGAAAATAGGACCAATCAGCGTTCAGAATTCGCTTGAGGCAATGACGTCATTATCCTAGCATTCACTCTTAAGCTGGTATCACACTAGTCATTTCTTGCTCGTGGTTTTGGCCAGCATCCAGCCGATGCTCGCGAGCAAAAGTGTTGTATCGTCACACTAGGAACTCGTGGTTTCGAGGAGCCGTAGGAAAAAGTAAACAAAACTGATCAGCTGATATCATCATGGCGCCCAGAAATTGTCGGACTGTTGCAAGATGCGCTGCAGTGGTTTATTTCTCGGAAACTTACGTGAATGCAAGAGTAACAAAAAACGTTTGTGGGTTCAAGAGTGGCTCAGGAGAGTACGTCCTATCAGCAGCAGCCATCTTGTTTGTTTACACTATGCTGTGGCTCGCGGCTCGTGCTGGCTGCTTCCCGTCCTGTTCGGAAGCAAGAATCTCGAGCTAAAAGCTCCCGGTTTTTCATTCTTGGCAGCAACGGCTCGCTGCTCGAGAAAAAAATGCCTAGTGTGAGGCCAGCTTTACTGAGTGTACGATAATTATCCCTAGTACTTTATATTTTCATTATTCTTGAATGACAGTTTTATATGCATGCTACGAGATTTATCGATCAGTTTATTTATGAAATAGTTGTGTTGCCTAAAAGTACTCCTTTTATAAAAATCTAGTTTAATGAATAATGAAAACCGATGAAGTATAACACTTTTATATGCAATTTGTATGATTCATTGCACGGCTCTCGAATGTATTCGGTTTGTAAGAAAACAGACGATTATTAATATTGTACCATTTTATTTACGGCAACTTGTAAATTTTTAGGGGTTAACGACATTATAACAGTAAATCGCTAGGCAATATCAAAATCCTTTTGAATTATTTATATTCTACTTTAGGGATTCTCACTCGGGACCTTGCAACCTTCTTATGGCCATGCAGTAATTAAGGAATCGAAAGATGTGGCAATTTGCTGAAAAAACCAATAGTTATATACTTCCTTGATGAGTAGCAACAAGACTGCAAAAATCCACTCTCTCGCCCCCTTTTTTTTTTTAATTAAAAACTAACCTAACTACTACTAGACCATTCTAGCCTATCAAAACTGAGTCGATGAGGAGCGTGTCTTGAACCAAGGAACACGCCGAGGAAGGCTTTTCGTTATCCAAAACAGGTTAAAACCTACCTAACTAATTTATGGCAACTAGTCACTGGATTTCAAAATTCAGGGCACTAGCCTTGTGTAAACTAACCACACATTTATAACCAGATCTTCACAGGCTCAGGCTAACTTTAATTATAGTCACTAACCTATGGCTACTGGTCATTGGATTTTCAAAATTCAGGATACTAGTCTAACTTCACCACACTTTTCTAACCTAAACTCCAGGGGCTAACTGGTCACTAACCTAGCCTATAGCCACTGGTCATTGATTTTCAAAACTTAGGGCACTAGTCTAACCTGACCAAACCTTTATAACTGAATCCTCATGGGCTAACTGGTCACTAACCTATGGCCACTGGTCATTGTATTTCAAAGCTTGCTGCACCAGCCTAACCTAACCACACCTTTATGACCTAACCGTTATGGGCTAACTGGTCACTAACATATAGCTACAGGTACCCCACCTGAAAATTTGTCACCCAAGAAACACCCACCTGTAGAATCATCACCCTGAAGGACCTTGGGGTGATAATTCTACAGGTGATCTGGTATAAATATTTTTGTATGTCTAAGTTATGTACGACTACCTTGGGTAGTCTCTTCTCATAGTAATAAGCTTTTTTGTTCACTAGGCTTAGGTCAAGTCTATGTTGACTAATCAAGTAGGTTACACATTGTTTTTCCAGAACTCCAAGCTCCCTGGATAATTCGATGACAGTCCAGATTTCTTAACAAATTTTTCATATTAGCCCTAATATTCATGTGAATACAAGACTGCACAAATGAATTGTCGCCTCTTTTTAACTTTTATTCTTAGCGCAACCTAAACTAACCTATCCTAACTCAACATAACCTAGCCTAACCTAACTAGACCTAAGACTATTTATTGGCCTTATTCCAACCTATATAAACTTTACTTCTTTTCTTGTTCCATTTTTACCATCTTAAGGCCTGTCCACACGACCGGGCCTGATCGGCGTGCTCCGGGGTTGACGGGCAAATTCTGGCGGGCTTACCTGTGAATGTTGTCCACACGGGTGAGGCGATGGAGAGGTGGGCGTGCCCGACGATGCCAGTAGTGTGTTCAGTGCGGTACGATAAACATGGTGCCTACCGTAAAGAAGAATATATTGTGTAGCATGATAATTGCTTTGTGTGTGATGAAAAAGAAGAAAAAGAAGAGAATATGGTGCAAAGAATGGCTCAGCAAAAGAAATGTATATGGTTAACGTACATCTGCCAGGTTCGAAGCTCAAGCCATCGGGCACCACCATGGTGATTTTGCTACAAGACCCTTTGGGCAATTTGACGGTTTGCCCGTCAAGTGTGCCCGTTAGAGGGGAGGTCCGCCGATCAGGCCTTTAATGTCCACGATCTAACTTGTTTGTTTCAAATCACTGAATGACCTTGTGGTCCCAATTCTTGGCACAAGCCTAAATCCAATATTCAGTTAAATTCAATTTTTAATGCGTTCTTAATGAAATCATCGTAATTAATTTAATGTTTGAAAAAGGCTATCTGTTGTATGTGGATATCTTTTTTATTAGAGTACATGTTTACACATTTCAGTTCCATCGAGATGCAATTCACACTAGTTAATTGACATTGATTTAAATACAACAAAATATTTTTCCAATATATAGAGATATCAATACCTAGATTACTTAATTGGCTGGCAAATAGCAATAGGATTGAGGAGGAGAGACCTCTCTTATTTATTTCTTAAAACAGGAATCTCAAACATCCTACAGACTTGGACTCGCATTACCAAGCAAAGTTCAAGACTTTTAACATATTTTTCAAATATGAATTTTCCGTGTATTTAATGGTGATAGTTTGATTTCTTGTGATAATGGCCCCTTAAAAACAATATATATATATATATATAATATAGATATATATATATATATATATATATATATATGTGTGTACTGTGTAAAAGTGTATTTGGCTGCAATTACTTCATGCACTTATGAGGGAGCCTTTGTCATGAAATTTATTGACATATTTCTTGTTTCATAACACATGCATAATTCTTTATCCCTAGTAAATCTCTGTTCAATATATACAGTATATAATGCAGTTTTAACAACCTTTCTCAATTAGGCTATATGTGGACCCGAGAAAAGAAGGGGCGTGACTGGGACAGATTTTGTACCCTTGACGCCTTTTTTCGCCAAATGTGTGATGATTTTAAACAGAATTGTAGGTGCAATTAGTGTCTCAAGTACAGGTGCAGAAAGTTCTTTTAGTAGGCTTAAGTTGATGAAAAATTATCTTAAGTCTACAATGACCGATGACCGTTTGTCAGGCATTGCCCCCAATCAATACTGAAAGGGATAAAAGCTGAATCAATTGACTTTGAAGCAGTGATCATACGATTTAGTAAAAGAAAGTTTAATCTATAATGTGTATATGTATTATGCAGTATATATATATATATATATATATATATATATATATATATATATATATATATATATATATATATATATATATATATATATATATATATACATACACCTAATGTAGCACGAAGGAACACGTGCTTGAGAATATCCTTAAATCCACGGTAGAGCTCGAGAATGTAGAAATAAACTACGAAAACACTTGTTCAATTCAAAATCCCACTTTCACTCACCTATATATATATATATATATATATATATATATATATATATATATATATATATAATACATATATATATAATTTTTTTCTATTCACAGATATTAAGCTACAAAATGTCGTTTAATATCTAATTTACTCTCCCCCAGGAGTAATATACCCCCTAGGCGGAGTTATCATTGATAAGCGCTTCGTCACTAGTAGTATTCGAACTGCGGGCCGTTTGGGAAGAGATTACGCACTGTGACGGTCTTACCAGGGAAGATCCAAAGATTATTCTTTGGATATTGTTACCAGTGAGCTATCAAGGGAATCTTCCGAGTGGCGAGGCGCTTATCAGTTTTAATTCCCCTTGGCGGTATTTTATTCCTAAGATAGAGTGAGCTGTATTTTAAAGGGTATTCTCAACTT
>NC_087218.1:58084157-58119157 GCF_015104395.2 Macrobrachium nipponense | reverse complement strand
CATGTGAAGGCCACACAGACGTTTTTGCGGGTCAAAGGATTTCACTCACCAGAGAATGTTTCCGTCAGCGGAAGGACACCGTTTGCGGAAATTAATTAGGCAATGCCTGCTGCTGACGGCAAATGCGTATTGGCATGGGGACCGTCCTGTTTGCCTACAAAGGAGCGAGTTTGAATTCGTGGCATGAAATTTCGCCATCTTGGCTTGTTCACGATGCAGGTGGGGGGGCATCGCGGTTCCTTCGTTGTTTGTATCATGGCGGTCAAGTTCGTGGTGTTTTGAAAAGTGGAGATGGTGGGGCCTGATCAGGGTCACTGTTATGTAGATTCCTCAAGGATATGAGGGATAAACACTATCCAGGTATAACACTTCGGAGGGAGTGGGGTGCAACCTTTACGTAAGCCTCCCTTGATATGATGCAGCCCCACTGTCCTGTGGAAGACTCATGAGTCTAAGGCTAAGAGACCTCCCCTCTCACACGTTAGCGCATGTGTGGACGCGTGATTCTGGCAGATCATTCCAAATCTGTCTTGGCAGAAGCTACAGTGCCCCCCCCTTGAGCTGTCCTGCTTTATCTTGCTGCTGAAGATGACAGTTACACATGAAATGACACAATATCCTTTGGCAACTCCTCGGCTTGTCGTGGTGAGAGCGCCCACTGTATTTTGCCGCGATGGTTGCTTGGTTCAAAAGAGGCTCATCGACAACTGTTCAATCCTGCTCAGGCTACAAGTTCCATGCACACTATGAGTAGCTTTGCTTTACTTTGCTTGTGCTAAAAAAGCTGTTGCTCTCCTCTTCATTGGATTTATTGTTGTTGGAGGCTGTTTTAGATTTGTCTTTTAAACAGTGCTTTTGTTTATGTAGTCATTTCAGATCACGCCTTCTTCAGTAATAGCACTTTTATATAGGATTCAGTCAAACAATTCTGAAATCTGGAGTTGATTTCAGTTCTTAGGCAAACGCTTGTTCTCGCATTGTAAGGATCCTTTCACGCTACGGTAAGACATGTCATAAATACATGTCGGCAATATACTGTGTACTGTATATCAGAAAATTGTCTGAAAAACTTATCGATTTTCAGTGAAGCAGTGAAGTCGACCCTTTACGAGTGCTGGTTCATCGTGTGAAGCACTGATTAGGGCTACTCAAGTCGCATTCAGCCTTTTTGTAATATATGTGTAATTAAAGCACTCTGGTTTCAAGCTAAGGACTACATTTCGGTGGACTTATTTCCACCCTTACCAAGTAGAGAATAAAAGGAGATACATTGGTGAAAAATATATTTGGAGATATGCCCTTAGGCATACTTGATATATATATTATATATATATATATATATATATATATATATATATATATGTATATATATATATATATGATATATATATATGTGTGTGTGTGTATATATATATATATATATATATATATATATATATATATATATATATATATATATATACATACATATATATATGTATAAAATGGAAATTGTCTTTTTCATCATTTTTTTATGTAAACTGGGTTTATCCATTATTGATTACACAGAAATTCCATTTCTAAAGCCTTTGATTGATAGATAGAAAGGGGAGGAGGCCAGAGTTCTTTGCCTTTCATGTGCCTTTATGTATTCCCTCATTTGTGTAATGAATGAATTTTAAAATCTTTTTATAACCATAAAGAGCCCTATTTTCTTCCCTTCTTTGTATTTGGGCACAAAATATATGAATATGTATATTATATATATATAATATATATATATATATAATATTATATATATATTCATATATATATACATATATATGTGTGTGTAGTATGTATAGCATACATATGTGTAAATATACATATATCATGTATGAATGTATGTCTGCATGTATAAAGTAAAATTCATGTTTTTTATTTGCTCTATTTTTCATATAGCCCAGCTGAATTCATAATTGATAGGATAGGAATTCTCCTCGGTATCCTAAAACGAGAGAGAAGGGGGTGGGGGGCGCTGGTCTCTGTTTACATGTATTAATTTTTCTGCTTATTTGCGTGATGAATGTATTTTAAAATTAGTTTGTTATTGCACGGTAAAAGAAAATTAGATAATGTTAAGGTCGATTTCAGTCCACTTCTCTCATTTTTCACCAATACAAATGTTTCTCTCTCTCTCTCTCTCTCTCTCTCTCTCTCTCTCTCCTCTCTCTCTCTCTCTCTCTCTCTCCCCTGCAAAGATCCAAATTTTGTCCACCACAATACCTTTTGCATTTGCTTCATTATGCTGTGCCCTCTTTTATGCATTTTTCTTGTGGCCAAAGGAGGCCATGACCTGTCTATTGGGTCTCCCTCCCTCCCTCACTCCCTCCCTCCCTCCCTCCCGGTGGTTCATAATTGAGATTTCATTCTCGGCTCCCCTCGGCCACGTGTCGGGTCGGGACTGTCGCCTTCCTCTTTTGTTGTCGAGTGATTTGCGACGGAGTTATATTCACTCAGCTTCATTTTTCGGATAATATGCGAAGGGAATGACATTACATTACCATTTGCAGTGGAAAGCTCATTGATATCATACTACGTATATGGGTGGTTGTGTATGTCCTGCATGGTCAACTTTCCGTATTAGATTTATATATATATAACTTAAATCACGAAAATTTGGAGCGTGATGAATATATAAATAAAGGTAGAAGCGACGAAGGAAAGTGAAACAATGGAGCGCTGCAAGATCTTTTGAACGTCCTTTACTTAGCAGTCTGCTAAGTAAGGACTTAGAGTCGAAAGATCTTGTAGCTGCGCCATTGTTTCACTTTCCCTCGTCGCTTCTACCATTATATATATATATATATATATATATATATATATATATATATATATATATATATATTCGCAAGGTTGGCTTAATCTTGTACAATAATATATATATATATATATATATATATATATATATATATATATATATATATATATATATAATATATATATATATATATATATATATATATATATATATATATATGTATGTATGTATGTATGTATGTATGTATATATGTGTGTGTGTGTTTATGTTTGAAATGACCGGGCACAACACGTGCTGTTTATATACAGCTGTAGGTCAGGGAATAATGATAACAGTGAGTGTAAATCATCCTGAAGATGCTTAAATGAGTAGAGGCAAAACTGGTCAGGGTTTATGTCAGCATTTAATTTTTTCCCCGTGGTATATATTTGTAATGTTTGTAGCTACGTACGCCGCGCTTCGTGTAATTCTAAATTGATCGGCAAAATCATTCGAAGTATCCACAGATTTTAATTCATGTTTTTTCATTTATATATTTTGGCGATTTTTCATGTGCGAGAATTTACCCTCCCCATTTAGGTAGATCAATTTTCGCCCATTTAGGTAGATCAATTTTCGAACTGAATGTACCTTAAAGCTTTTGAACACAAACAAACAAAATTACAAAATACTGTCAGTTGAATGCGAGAGAAAGATATGAATTTATGCAAAAAAATTTCGGTTTGTATTTGAAAATAAATTAAAGTTAAATATCAAAGAAATAAGATTGAAAATAATCACGACATGCAAACATTTGGTTTTTAGTACCGCGAATGTGTCGATCTATATGAATGAAATATGTTATAAAATATCATCGGGGGTATGATGTGTCCACATCATATGTGGAAGTGGAAGAGAGAAATGAATTCCTTGTATAGAGTGACCTTTTCTTTTCTTCATGCAAGGAGAGAAGGGAGAATTCTGCCTCCAAGAGAAAATGAATAGACTCGTTTCAACAACTATTGTCTTGATCAGGTCTTCAGAGTGGCTGTTATTCTAAAGGCATATTTCTACGCTTGTTTGTCCTTGCATTGAATGGGTTGCATTGCGGTGACTGTTATTGTTAGCGACATTGAAAGTCTCCCCCCCCCTCCGCCTTACCCCCGTAATTCACTAATGAAAATAATTTACGGTTTCTTAAGGCATTGATACAGACAGACGGACAGAGACGTTCATTCATTCCATCTCGTCCTTGAATTTCTAAATGGGGCTGTTCGACAGACCCTTCCCCATACCTATCCCTTTTTTCCTCTCCCTCCATCATCCTTCGTGGACCCCCTCCTCCTCCCCCTCCACCACTCAGCTGGAAGAGGGGGGATGGGAAGGGGCTTAAGGGGAGGGAGTAAGTTTCCGTGTTCCGAGTCTACGCTGCCTCTTCCAAAATTCAGCTTTAAGAGCCGGGGCTTTTTCATGTGTAGGAAGCGCATTGTTCGGAAGGTTTTAGGACGTTTTCTCTCGCGCGTGCGCGTGTGCAACACTCACGCACAAACACATATTCCAGCGGAGAACAAAAAATATTAGGCGGTGTTTCATCCGCTGGGAAGGGAAAATGTAACGAAAATAAATGTGAAAAGGGAGACTTTCCATAATTTTAGAATCCGTTTAGCGACCTTTTCAGCTCTCTTGCTGGATGAGCCTAAGCTCCATATGGTGGATGTCGGGTCATTTTTAGATGTTTCACTTACTTCAATGTCCATAACATATTCGATTGTGAGTTTGGGATATATCTCTTAACTGTACATAAAACGTGTGATTCTTTGTTTTATTTATTACTCTCGTTAAATTATCATAAAACATCCGAATAATTTATGTTTATTTTTCTTCAGTGTTCGTCAGAGACTTTTCAAGAATATTTTTGGACAGAGTTCTCGAAATCTCTTAAAAGGCTCGATTAACTGTTTTCATTTTCATTTTCCGTATCCGTTAAATATTCGTAGTTTGCTATATCCAAAGTTTATTATATCGTAACATTTTCATGCTTCTGTTAAATCACCATTTGATTCTCTGTTTATTTTTCGTTTATCTGGCCCTCGTACTGACTCAAGAGTAATTGACGTTGATATTGGTCCATGACGCCTGAAGTTACTGTATTCCTTGAATGCCCTGTTTCAGAAATTTCTCCTTTTCTTATTAGGGACGATGCTGGCTTTCATGTGGATACAGTGTGGAATAGTTAGTCACGTAAAATATCGGACAAGCCTCTCTCTCTCTCTCTCTCTCAAACAAACACACACACACACACTTCTTGTAAAGTTGGGCACTTTTTCCCACATCATGTTAAACGATGAAGAAATGTGCGTGCAGTTCAAATCAAATCCCAAGTAACTCACTCGCTGCTATCTCATGCGGCCTCATTATGACCCGTAAACGTTTTTACCGAACACATACGATTTATTGCAAGCATCAGCATTCGTTTTTCATCAGTAGAAAACGGCTACCTTGTGCGGAACCCTCGTCTTATATCCGGGCTGGAGTCCAGAATAATCGTATAAACTCTGGAGAGCCATGAGAGTTGAAACAGTCATCCAGCTTGAAAAAGAAAAAGAAAAGGTTAGGTGGCGCCGCTGCTGCTGTTCCTGATCCTTGGCCAGAGGAGGGGAGCGGCCTTTCAGGATTTTTGCTTGCTGCGTCCAATCCGATCCTCCAAGCAGACGTGAGGAGCTTTGCCTAATGCATCACACTCACGCTATTTCAGGCGCTCTCAGGTCGTGGGGTGGAGTGACATTTGTGTTTACTGCTCTCTGTTTCATTCTCGAAGTCATAGATTTTCGGATATGCATACTTACATACATACATACATACATACATACATACATACATACATACATATATATATATATATATATATATATATATATATAATATATATATATATGTGTGTGTGTGTGTGTGTGTGTGCGAGTGTGTATTTGTGTATGTATGTATGTATTATATAATATTATATGTATATATGTATATATATACGTATATATATATACATATGTATATGTATATATATATAATATATATATATATATATATATATATATATATAGCGCTGCTTATGTATGGAAATTGTTTGTTTATTGTGTTATTATTTGTTTCATTTAAATCTTCCTTGTGAACATTTTTATCGCAAATTAAAATCTGTGTGAAAGGTAAACATATTTTGAATAACTCCTAAAATTTCTAAGCAACATAGAATAATGGCGTTATGTGGCTTTTTTTTATTCCACGTAAAAGGGAATTACCAGTTGAATGCCTGGTTTGTAGGAAGTTTCCTTTTTCAGATTTGACAGATAATCGTAGAAAGACATCCGTCATGTTTACTATACCTCGGATTGGCAGCAGGGTAAAGGTTACAACTTCTCGACTCTGCAAGTCACTAAAAAGTATAAACGTGCAAGGTCTCGAATATTATTATTTTTATTATAATGATATTAATGTTAATGCTGTAGTATTAGTAATAGTGGTAGAAGCGTTATTGAAAACTTCAGCACTTTCATGTGGAACAAAAATTATTTTTTATATCTGTAATAATAATAAAGATTACTTGAGGGGATTCCGCCTTGTAGGAACCTGAATCTCGTCGCAATTGCAGGAAGCTTAAAAGATCCTGCAGTCTGTCTCGTGGTCGAGACGCGTCAGTATACTGTAATATAAATAACAGATCTTTTTGTGACGAATATTCAGCTAAAGCAAATATCTATATGGAGTTTGCCTAATTAACCAAACAGACGAGTACGTGTGAGAATTCACGTCAAAATAAAACATCGAATATTGCTGGAAGTCATTCTGATAATCATTGTATGAATGAACTACATACAGAGACACGTATGCTTTGCTTTTTCACGGGAGATCCACCGATTCTTTACGTCGACGACATTTGATATTTTGACGACAGTCATTTTGGTTCAGTACGATATACTGAGACAGAGACGGCCAAAGAGGCCCAAATCTGAGTAAAAATTAAAGCAGGTAAAGAAATGTGACTGATAATGAACTTGTCTGTATTGGTGGATGAGAAACCTGTTCGGTCAGGTTATAATGTTAAATCGCATTTGTTTCTAACATGGTTATTTTTATTTTAATATTTCTTAAGCATGTCACAGAAAAAAAAAAAACTTGACAGTTGGGTCAGGATACGTTTGACTGTGAAATAGATATGTATTATTTTTTTAGATTGATGTAGTCGTCATGTTCAGCCACCTCATGAGTAAAGCAGAGAAGGAGAGATGAAACCAAAGAACTGGTCAATACGAGAGTGGAAAGGCAATCGTACGTCTCTCTTCGCTGTCAGTTACTTCGCCATCATTAATAACATTTCCTTCAATCTTTCCCTTCTCTCTCTCTCTCTCTCTCTCTCTCTCTCTCTCTCTCTCTCTCTCTCTCTCTCTCTCTTCCACCGTCCTCTTCCTGTTTTTCTCTTGGCCTCTTTTGCTTCTTTTTTTCACACCTTCTACTCCCCCTTCCCTAGCTGTCCTCCCCCAATCCTGAGAAGAAAGACGAAGATGCCTCCTCGTAAGGACAATGAAGGAGTCTTAACCCAGATGGAAGAAGAAAGAAAAAATAGAAAAAGAAAGAAAAAGGCTCTTTTTCCAGCTTCATACATTTATCCTCCAAAATGACTCTAGTTCTAAACTCGAGGATTCGTCCGGAATGTTGAATGGATGATGCGAGGTACTCAAGGCTATAGGTATGGGCCGCGGGAAATAATGGCCCAGAGGACTAGATTTAATAGACGGTCCCTTGGAAGTAAAGAGGAAAGGAGTTTTTATCACATCACCGTGATTCAGATACATGCATTAAGCTACAAATGTCCTTTAATATCCATTCGCCCTTAAATTCTCGAAGTCTTCAAACTTATTGGTCCGCGGACATCAGATTTATTGCATATTCTTGTATTTGGATCTAAGGCATTCATATATCTCATATATAATATATATATATATATATATATATATATATATATATATATATATATATATTTATATATATATAGGGTGTCCCTAAAGTAATTCACTAATTGATAAAATTAATAACTTTAAAGATATTGTGGATAAGACCGTACAACTTTAGCATTCTGTTGAGCAATGACTAAAGTTTATTTTGGTTGCCTACAGTTGCAACTGTGATCACTCTTATCCGCCAGCTGAGTAAAGAAGAGAAGAAATGGTGTCATTGCAGAGAAAGCCCAGTTTGTGTTGTTGTACCACAAAACAAAATCACCTGTTGCAGTTCAACGCAAGTTCAGAAATGAGTATCGACGAGATCCACCAGATGTTAAAAGCATTCAAGACTGGTTTAAGAAGTTCATAGAGACTGGAAGTGTTGAAAACCGTAAGAGTTTGACGTCTGATGGAAACTCATAATTATTATGATCCATTTCTAATATTTAAGCGGAAGACTTTTATATGGTCCTTTTCAGCTTTGGCCGTTAACAGAATAATATCATCACACACTGTTAAGGCAGACGGGCATTTCTCGGTTGAAATAGAGAAGTCAATAGAGATGAGGGTGGTCTGTAATTTGAGTCGGAGGGAGAGAATGGCTTTGGTGAAAAGGTATCGATGGACACCCGATATCCTCGGACGAGCGTACACATGTGGCGAGAGAGAGAGAGAGAGAGAGAGAGAGAGGGCTCGCCTTGCTTCATGAGTTGACGCTGTCGAGTTAAAGAGACTCCTCGAACCGAAACACCTGAATGAACTTACCCAAGTATGTGACGGAAATAATGAAAGATCTGTCATTAAATTAAAATAATTTGAAGGAAATCTTAGCCTTTTAAGAGGAGAAGGAATCTGGTGTAGTTTGGACAGGATTCGGAGAGTTCTAGTTTTCTTGACACTCCGCCAGCTCGTCCTCCTCCTCCTCCCCAGCAAGTCATTTTTCTTAATTCTTCTGTTTGTTTCGGTTTTCAGTCAGTTGTCGGAACTTGTTTTGATTCCGCGGTCATTTTAACAGTAGGTGCTGGATTTCAACTTGCCTTACAGCATTTTGTGAGTGCATCGCATTAACGCTTTCTTTCTGATGATAATATTAATGATTAAATTCTGTACTGACATTTCAATGCAATGCGATATTCGAGGTTTCCTGTTACTGACGCAGTGGTTATACTCGTTTGTTTGTGTGCTTTTGTTAATGTTTACATGTAAATGTAAAACCATCTTGGTATCAGATGTGAAGATAAAGGTAACATGATATTTTGGTCACAGGTAAATTATATTCTAAACAGTTAGCTTGTCCCCTGCCTCTGTTTTCATGTAGTCTCATAAATAGCACACATTTTAAATTATATATATATATATATATATATATATATATATATATATATATATATATATTTATATAATATGCATACATATATATATATAATATATTGCATATATTTTGTGTATATATATATATATATATATATATATATATATATATAATATATAATATATGTATATATTCTTAAAACCTCCCAGGTTGCAGTACAGGTTTTTAGGACTTTATATTTATAAAGATTGCAGTCAGTAGATGTACCTCAGTGACAAGGAAGGACGGAAACAGAAACTCAAGAAAACTAACAATATTTTTTATTAACTAGGAAATTACTTAAATCAACCTTGTGAGATTAAATACACTTAATTACACAGATAAATAATCCAGAGAACAAATACCTGGTTCTCTGGATCTCACAAGAAAACCTGAAGCTAGTACACTAAGCCCTAAACAAGAGAAAATTCCAAGAGAAAAAACATACTTAAATAACGAGTTTGATCCAAAATAAGGCAAGCCATAATCACTAATAACCTAATAATAATAAGGTAGAAAGAAGTAGGAGATGAAAACAAGGAAAACCTTAATATTTCTACCTATCACACAAGCTAAGCAATGTGGAACTCAGTCCACTAAGTATCAACACAGAATTAAATCTGACAACATATACATGTAAACATAAACATATATACGTATATATTTATAAATAATCCAGATTGAAAAAAAGTACACAATTTCACCTCAACTGAAGTACCAGAATAGGGGTTGAATCCTGGGCCGTGATCAATCCAAACTGCTACCAAAAGGTCCAGTACTGTACGCCAGGTACTAAAGGGCAACACCTTGTCCCGAAGGAAAAGGAACGATAATTCGTCTTACCTGGCGGCAGCCTTCCTACTAGTCACCTAACGAGCCAAATTGCTCTCACTCCCGTATACAGCAGCTGGACGAAGATGGATAACACGGCAAGCAAATCCAAATCCAATGCCGGGATATAGCGACGACACTGGTCCCGTAAAAATCCCCCGACGGGAACAAGAGGCAGAAACAGCGGTCGCAGATGACACCGCCTCTGCGAAGCTCCCCACAGCAGCGTGAAAGTCGCAGGTGACAACAACACCTGCGTAGAAAAGCCGTGATCCGAAGACACGCACAAGGGACGTATATTTGCGTCTGCCAAAATCCGTGAGGGAAATATCCAAGTGCGTGGTCCGAAAGGTACAGGTTCTAAGTCGTCCTCCAATTAAACCAAAATGTAAATGCTGCGACGGGAAACATTCCTGTCCTGGTGAGAGTTTGTCAAGACCCGAACTGCCGTTGAGGCGTTGACCGGTCAACTGCGTCCACTCTTCACCTTCCAGGTGTTTATAAACACTCAAAGCAAAAGAATAAAACAATCGTTAAAACGATAGTTCACTAATACACAAAAACTCTGACAAACGCTCTTAATGCCACTTAACTTACGGTAACGCAAGAGTAAACATACTCAGCAAAAAGTTAACCTAACAATAAACAAGGCTGATTTAAACCAACAACAACAAATAATAATAATTTTACGTTAACCTAATAAATATATAATTGAAGTTAAATGTATGAGGGTAGTGTTAAGTGCCAACTTTCCCTTATGAAAACAAAGTGTAGATGTTTTTGAATGCTTAGGAGGAAAAGAAGATAGTAGCTGTAGAAATTAATTGCAAGGGCGAGAAATGTGTAGATCGACCTTCGTAGGCGAAAAGGAGATAGAGGCAAGACTAGGGATATTATGCGGTTACTGTTTTTCGAGAATTATGTTTGCCTCTAGGTTAAACTCCTCTCAGTTTATAAGCTGGAGACCCTGATGGTATCTCTCTCTCTCTCTCTCTCTCTCTCTCTCTCTCTCTCTCTCTCTCTCTCTCTCTCTCCTTTAATAAATATAACTAACAAAGGTTTTTAAGCACCAGATTGTGAGAACGTGACCTCTTTCGCCAGTAAGACTTCCTACGCACACTCCCAAGTTGGCAAAACTATTGGAATCTCACTTTAAATCTTTCCTAGGAAAACAACCTTTTTGAAGTAACAGATTATTTTAAATCATAATCTAAAGTAATGTTGCTAAGTACTTTCCCGTGACAACTCGCTGTCTTGGTTTCATGACAACGTTTGGCACGCGATTAAGTGAAGTTAGAGGTATAGATAAATACGTATAAAAATATACACACACACATCTATATATAATACACACGCACACACGAGTATACTACAAACATCCAACGATAATAGCTTTTCTCAACACTTGTCCACATACTCACAACCAAATTCATGTTTACGCTTTATATTTTAATATATATACGCCTCTCTCTCTCTCTCTCTCTCTCTCTCTCTCTCTCTCTCTCTCTCTCTTTCTGTATATATATATTATATATATATATATATATATATATATATATATATATATATATATATATATATATGATATATATATGGATATATATATATGTGTGTGTGTGTGTGTGTGTATGTATATATATATTATATATATAATATATATATATATATATATATATATATATACACTATAGATAGATAGATATAAACATATATGTATAAATAAATATAAAGGGTAAACGTGAGTCTGTATGTATGTGGCTGGGTTCTGAGTAACTGTAAATTTCGTTACGCTATTACTGAATATCATTCGATGTAGTAACGCCTTGTTAAGAAAGCATTGTTGCAGTCCGTCACAAACGGCTGAGCAATGTTGAAATATGTCCGCCTCATTGCGCAGCCATGAAAGCCATCCCACATTGTTGCGCGATGTCAAGATGCCTCCGTCCCACTGTGGCTAATGAGGTGGAGAGAGAGAGAGAAGTCTGAAACTGGCGATGGGTCCTTTTGCGCTCTGGCTCCTCCTCACTCATTAGCTCTCCAGGAATGGTTTATGTTTTCCCAAACCATCGAATAATCGCTTTAATGAGAATTTTCTGGTAATTGAAGAGGCCGGTTCAGTTGCTCGCTCCTTCGTCTTGACGTCATTAGCAGAAGTTACGTCTTTGCTACTGAAGAACGCCAGCAACCCCTTGCTAAAGTAGTTTTATATTGAATTTTTTTATTTGTTTATTCGGTAGTTTAACCCAGGGAAAGGGAAATTAAACGCATCCCAAGAAAAATAACATGTTACAGCCATCTACTTGTTTACGAACACCTAAGGCGTTCATTTGTACTGTATCTCCCGTTATTTGGCATAGTTGGTAAGGATGTGGATATTTTTAATTTTTTTTATTTAGGATATTTTTCATATTTATCTGGTCTTGTTTAACGACATTATAATGAGTATCGTTCTCTTAGAATGTTAAGATTTCTTCGAGGTTTTGAAGTGTGCTCTCTCTCTCTCTCTCTCTCTCTCTCTCTCTCTCTCTCTCTCTCTCTCTCTCTCTATATATATATATATATATATAAATTATATATATATATGAATAACTTGATCACGAAGTATATAAAACATGATGCTATGTATAAATAAAGGTTTTTGCCACGAAGGAAAAAAAATAAAAAGCGAGATAGCCAAGCACTTTCGGTCTAGTTCGACCCTGAGTAAAGGGTGGTCGAACTAGACCGAAAGTGCTTGGTTATCTCGCTTTTCATTTTTTTTCCTTCGTGGCAAAAACCATTATATACTATATATATATATATATATATATATATATATATATATATATATATATGTATAGTATATATTTATATTATATATGTATATATAGTATGTATATACACTGTATATAAAATAGAGTAACATATTACAGTATGCCAGTCTTTAAGCGGATGCATAAAAGCGGTGCATAAAAATACACGCATATACATATAGTATATGTATATACGTGCGAGCGCTTGAATCTCCCAAAATCTGTATGTGCATCCGCTTAAAGATTTGTATCTTGGATTTTCTTGCTCCAACTCTAATTTCTGTGACTGGATTCATGGGCGTAATTCCCGAAGTAGCTAACTATGGAGTATCAGTTGCTGATTCGTAAGTGAATCTCAGAGTAATCCAATCTCATAACTTTTATCGGGCAATTCACATTCTTCCTGTAATCAAGAGTCAGTCTCGTTTTTTTTTTTTTTAGATAGATTAATTTCTCTCTCTTCCAAAACGGAGTGTTTCTCTTCTCTCTTTACAACTGACATTTTCTGCTAATATAGATACTATCTCTTCTCTCTCAGAATCTGACTGACGAGTTTTTTTTACAGAAGTGATATCTGCTTTTTTTTATAGATAGCATCAGTTCCCTTTCAGCTCGTGTAAACTCAATTCTCCGCACTTCATGCACATCTTTTTTACGTATTTTAATCCCGAAGTGTTGCTTTTGACTGCCGTCCCTTATGAGAGAGGAGAGAGAGAGAGAGAGAGAGAGAGAGAGAGAGAGCATCCACTGTTATCTTCATCGACCCAATTAGGCGAAACCTCTGTTCTCGTATGAAGGTATTAGTGTGCACCTGTTGTAATGTAGACGAAAGCTGCCGTTCAGGTCCCCACGATGACACACAGGCGCTGCTAATGCCATTGTTTAGGAGCGCGCTCTCCTGGCCCAGTTAAGGCCCTGGAAATGTGTTCCCGTGGGAGGCGAGATAAACCGCCCACGCCACGCTTGCGTTTCAGCATCGGGTCACCTTTGCCATGGGGAGTTATTCTTACATTCCATCGGAAGGATTTTATAAACTAAGCATTTTTGTTATAGTTTCATATTGACCGCACATTTATTTTTTTCTTTTTATCTGTGTCGTGCGTGTCACGTGCGGTGGAAAATATTCCGTGAACACTTTCCAGTACTAAATTGTTTTTGATCATTTATCTACTTGTACCTCTTTTGTCTCAGCCTCAGTAAATGTCATATGGCCGGTGAAATATGTAAATTTGGTATTTCCATTGTACGGAGTCATATTAGTGTTCCTTATACTGAATTATGATATCGTGCTTCCGAACACATATAGTAAACGCCACTGCTAAAGTATTCTGATATATAGCCGGCGGTATCTTTTCTTATGAAAATAACGGCCATTGTCCTTTAACTCACATTAAGTGCCCCATATTTTCATTGTTTTATCGTTGATGTATAGTGGTGTAGATGCATTGTCTCATTTTGGATAGATGCACACTCTCTCTCTCTCTCTCTCTCTCTCTCTCTCTCTCTCTCTCTCTCTCTCTCTCCTCTCAGTTTGGGTGCGAGTGTTTTTTTCTATTATAGCTGTTAGTACCTCTTCATTATTATTATTATTATTATTATTATTATTATTATTATTATTATTATTATTATTTAGAAGATGACACCTATGCATATGGAACAAGCCCACTGGGGCCATTGACATGAAATTCAAGCTTCCAAAGAAGAAATCGAAGCTTCTAAAGAATATGGTGTTCATTAGGAAGTAGTAAGAGGAGGTAAAAGCAAATAAAAAAGAAGAAACACCACTTATTAAAAAAGAAAAAATAGAATAATAAAAAAAAAGATAAAAATGTATTAAAATGTAAGGAAAATAATATGAGGGTAGTAATGCATTGCCCCTTTATAATTTCTCTGTGGACAAAATTTTCGGAATTTAAGAAAGATGTTATCAATATGAAGAATGGAAGAGACAAGATTTAATTATTTTGATCCCCGACCAAACAACACTGAACTGAATGAATCCAGCCGCGCCTGAGGAGGAGAATGTAAAACGAATGTTGTGGTTTGATTTTTATCATTTTCTGGCGGCACTACATCAATAGACCTTGGGAGGGAAATGCCGGATAGTCGAAATTTTAATGGAAAGAGTTCAGAATCAGATGATTAGAAGTTGTCGCGGTGTCCCGCTTATCAGTTTTTCCGTGAAATGTAGAAGATATCTTCTTTATTGTAGTCGGGTGGTAGTGAGTGTCGTTCACAGCTAGACGACCCGTATTCGCACCTTAAACAGGATAAGAAGGGTTTTTAGGGTGGGGGACGTGTTTCGTTAAAAATCTAGTGAGCCTTTGCTGGCAGAAGCAGGTACGAGAGAGAGAGAGAGAGAGAGAGAGAGAGAGAGAGAGAGATGCGTCAAGTTTCATTGCTCTATCAAAGTGTGTCTCTGGATCCTGGTGTGTACCACCAAAAGCGGGAGGTCCTCGAAGAGGTCATTCTCACCCACGGGTGCGAAACCATTCACGAGTGTCTCGTAGCCCTTGCCGAGTATCTCTGATGTGTTTGTGAGCATGATTTGATCTTGAGACTGAAATGGATCGTTATGCAAGACTCCTTTTTGAAAGACGGACTGAAAGAGAGTATTGATTAGAACCTGTCGATTCCAGGTCAGTGTTAGGGAGCTTTGATGATGAGCTTATGATGAGGAGAGGTGGCGTTGATGGTGATGATAGGGACTTCGTTCTCTGGCACTGTGTGATTATGAACAGATCGCTCCCTGTGATTCAAGAGAGAAAGACGGCCTTGTCATTAAATCCCCACCCCCGCCTCTCTCTCTCTCTCTCTCTCTCTCTCTCTCTAGTTGATATTTTGGTTGAAACATGCTGACGTTAAATTTAGGCGACCATAATTCATAATTAGTGAATATTATTTTATTATTATTCGCCTTTTTCATCTTAATTTGGTTAGCGCCAGATATGTCATCTCAAGGATTTCAATACGTAATTATTGGATGAGGCTGGTAACCTCAAGTCGCACTCCTTGGATTTTCAAGGGAGGCATGTGCCTCTTTAAGGTCACCCATCCAAGCACTGAACAAATCCAGTGACCGGCAGAAAAACGAATACCTAAAAAGAAAGAGCCCACGTTGCTTCTCGTTGAGATAACTGCTACTGCTGCTGCTTCCTGATCCCCTGAATGAGTTCGATATCACCTTAGGCGTCGTTATTAAGATTTCCCAGTATTCACTTCGCTCGTATCGTCTTTTTCTTCCTGTTGGGGGAGGAGCCTGTTTCCCTTACCTTCTCTTCGTCTTTTGATCGTTCGCTAATTCACCTACAGTGTCGGAGCTGTATCGTGCACTTTGTTTTCTACGTTTCCATCCTTCTTCTTTCGTCCCTCAGTTCCTCCCTTTTAGTTGATGCGAACTTTTGATTCTTGGTTCGTGGGGCTTCTCTGTCAAATTTTCTCCGTCCGCCTAAATCTGTTTTACCTTTTATCGTCATATCTATGAACTGTGCAAGTTAAAACTCGACACGCTTAACGTTATATGTTATTTACAAAAATATATAATGAGTCTCTCTCTCTCTCTCTCCTCTCTCTCCTCTCTTCTCTCTCTCTCTCTCTCTCTCTCTCTCTCTCAAGTAAATCCCTTCAAACATCCTTTCTCCTCTTCAGTCTTTTACCTTTTATTGATCTTCATCCATCAGGCATCGAGAACATTATATATATATATATATATATATATATATATATATATATATATATATATATATATATATATATAGTTTATAGTATGTGAATTTTATCACATCACCGTGATTCATATGCAAGCATTAAGCTACAAATGTCCTTTAATATCTAATTCGCTCTACTTTGGAATTAATATATTTTCATATATGTTAACCGAAGGGAAATTTTTTTAGTTAATAAGGACTTCGTCGGCTCATGGGCTCGAACCACGGAACTATGTATTAAGGACGTACAATGACGCTCTTACCCACCGGGCGGGCTAACACGAGAGGTATAAGTTGATACCGCCTCTCACCTACAAATCTCTGTCGCGCTCAAGTATCCGTTGTTAGAATATATATTATATGTTTAATTTTAAATCACGAAAAAGTAAAAACTTGATGATTATAGGACAAAGTTACAGCTACGAGAGAAAAAGTGAAACGATGAGATACGAAGTACTTTCGTCTTATTGCCATGGTCATAGTTGATGTAACCACGTCTTGTAATAGATGAAAGTACTTAGCAGCTCATTGCTTCACTCTTTCTTTCGTGGCTGTAACTTTGTTCATATATATATATATATATATATATATATATATATATATATATATATATATATATATATATAATTTACAGATACATAGTTATTACATACTTACATACATGCCTACATACATACCCGTTACGTTTAAACATTAGAGAACAAGCAATGATCTCTGCGGTGTTCTTTCTCTCCAATTGTACTTCATTACTCCCTGACAATGTCTGAGTAAAGACAAAAAGCGCTTGGATTTCTGACTATTATTTTTCCTGTGGAATTCACTTATATATATATATATATATATATATATATATATATATATATATATATATATTATATATATATATATACTAATTTACAGATACATACTTACATGCATACATACATACCCGTTCCTTTAAACATTAGAGAACAAGCAATGATCTCTGCGGTACTTCCACAGTACTGGTCTCTCCATACACTACGTAGAGGCTCACCAGATTCGCGTTGAACACCCAACAATCTCTGTGCCAGTCATGTCTGTCACGCGAGCGTACACACTTTCGCCTTCTG
The DNA here is from genome assembly GCF_015104395.2 of Macrobrachium nipponense. Classification (NCBI taxonomy): domain Eukaryota; kingdom Metazoa; phylum Arthropoda; class Malacostraca; order Decapoda; family Palaemonidae; genus Macrobrachium; species Macrobrachium nipponense. The sequence goes on along the minus strand of NC_087218.1, from coordinate 58,101,639 downwards.
AACGCGGAAACTCCTCCTGTCCAATACTTTCGCTTTATTAGTCCATCCCTTTTCAGATCTTCATTGCTTCCACATTGCATTCGATCTTGCTTCACTTACTCAGTGAGTGACTCCTAAATAGTTCTCTCGCTGTCAGTATTAACATTCACTGTTCCATTTCCGTGATTCGTGATTCATAACCTTATTTTTGTTCACGTTTAATGTCAATTATATTTTCTTGAAAATTTTGACTGAATTTTGCAAGCTCTCTTCACTAACTTCAATCAGTACTGTATCGTCTGCGAAATTCAGCTGTTTCACACACACGCACATTAATATATATATATATATATATATATATATATATATATATATATATATATATATATATATATATATATATATATATATATATATATATATATATATATATATATATATAATATATATATATATATATATATAATATATATATATATATATATATATATATATATATATATATATATATACATGCGTATGTGTGTTTAGAGAGAAAGAGAAAGAGGAATACTAAACACACACACAACACACCACACACACACACATATATATATTAGATAATATATATATATATATATATTATATAATATATATATAGGTATATAGTAATAATATGTAATATATTATATATATATATATATATAATATATATATATGACGTTTTAGTCTTCCTTTTTCACGACGATATATATAAAAGGTTGTAGTCCACAGGGGAAAAAGAAAAGCTGAAATTCTTTTTAGCTAGACAGTTTCGGCCTCCACTGGCCAGTATGAGTGCTGTTTATTAAACAGCTCTCGATAGGGCCAATGGAGGCCGAAACTGTCTAGCTAAAAAGAATTTCTGCTTTTCTTTTCCCTTGTGGACTAGAACCTTATATATATATATATATATATATATATATATATATATATATATATATATATATATATATATATATATATATATATATATATAAAGTGTATATGAGCTTAGTGATGAATATATGAAAGGTGTTCAAAGATCTTGCACGGCTCCATCCATAGGAAGACAGAGGATAGAATTGTGAACTGTTAGATTCTGGCCTGGCGTTTGATACAAAAGGGACTTCGAAGAGCAACAGTTATTTTATCAAGAAACGGAAGTCTGGATTTTGAGAATGAGGATTACGCGTAATGGCCGTGCTTGCAACGAAGTTCTGGACTAGGTACGGTGAGTGGTATAGGGTGGCAGTGTTCTTGCATGGCCGTGCCTCTCCCCTTAGGAAGTATATCATTTAGTGCAGAATTTAGGATTCGAACTAGAATAATGATAACCTGTGAAATTGGATCGCATGTCAACTCGATCCTTCATACGTTACGCCAAGCTCCACGGGACCGTCAACTTGGTTACGTTAGAGTAACGTCTCTTTCACCAACGACCACTGCTGGCAGTCCCGTCACGGGAGCTTTCTCTCTCTCTCTCTCTCTCTCTCTCTCTCTCTCTCTCTCTCTCTCTCTCAGATTTGCTGTAATTTTGTAGTCGTTTTTAACGTGAATTTTACCATGTCGAGTGGTTTATATTATATCATATATTATACACACACACACGCACACACACACACACACACACACACACACACACACACATATATATATATATATATATGTATGTATGTATGTATGTATGTATGTATATATGTATGTATATATATATTGTAATGAGAGAAAGAAAAGGGAATAAACGCACAGTATGTGATCTTTATAGCAATGTGTCACGTAAGAAACGAATATCTCTGAGTGAGTAAACAAATTGTGATTTGATAGATAAAACCAGCTGTTACAGAAACGGTATAACCTAGAATAGTCGTTGATAAATTGTTTTTATAATTATAAGCAGTTTGACCATTGCCGTGTGAAGTAGATTCCGCTGGAACAGAGGTGATTTTCTTCATGGTTTGTTGTAGATGATTCCAGAGAGAGAATAGGGTCAGGAAATCACTAGTTCTTGTACATTAGTTAAAGTCACTCAAGATAAGATTTGGAAATATTGGCAAGATACTAGGAATAGATCAACTAGAACAATGGTTCTCAACCTTTTTGTATCACTCCCCCTCCGAAGTGGTCCTTCCCTCGACCGCCCCCCTTCATCTAAAAGTCAGATTCCTCCCAGATTTAAAGGAAAATAAAAAGAGAGAGAGAGAGAGGAGGGGATTGTTTTTATTCTTTTTGGAATGAATTAGTGAGATACTTGACACTGCTTCTTAGCTACTGGATCTTGTATGAATGTTTGAATGCCAGAGAGTGCACGGCCTACGTCCCCTTCAGCATTCAGCCTGTCTCTGTATTTGGTCTTGAGAGGAACGAGCGAGGAAAATGAAGCTGCACATACTTAAGATCCGAACGAGTCCAACTAGAGTAGTATAGCCTATAGGAAAGTAACGCTAAAAGGCGATACTTTGGTTGCATCTTTTCTTAAATTTCTAAATATGATTTCCTCACTTTTGTTAAGAGAATAGCGAATATAATTAGCGATTTTATTTTTCTCCCAGGGCTCATGCCCCCCCCCCCCCCTAGAAATTGCTGACCCAAGGGTGGGCGATCCCCAGGTTGAGAGCCGCTGAACTAGAATGACTCAACGAAAGAAGGAACTTAAAATGTCTGAAAATAGTTGAAAGGCGGCGTCCAAACAAGGAACCCGCTTATTGGGTGAGGGTGTTTGTAAGAAGTTTCGATAAATCGGATATCAGTAAGAGAATTGTTTCTCACGCCTTCAATAGCCCCTGTCACTCACTATATTCTGTTTTTTTTCATCTGTCCATCAGCCTGTGGTGTTTGCGTATGGTAACACTGCGACCCGGGGTTTTAGATAGTTACATTCAGCTTAATAACAATATCCTATTTCGAATATTAACGGTGTAATTCGCATACAGTAAATTATTAAAACACTTTTCAGTTGCAAATGTACACCCAGATATCCTTTTATTTACCTAAAACTTACACATAGCGTAACTATCTCAAGCCCAGGACACAGTGGTACCATACGCAAACACCACGGGTGGGTGGACAGATGAAAAAAAAAACAGAGTATAGGTAGTTGCTGGGTAGGTATGCAAAAATGGAGGATTCTTTTCAATCTTAACCGAATTGTAAATATATATATATATATATATAATATATATATATATATATATATATATATCTATATACATATATATACATATATATATATATATATATATATAATATATATATATATATATATATATATATACACGCACTCATTTATATACACATATTCATAATTTTGGGACGAAGTTATTTCTAAATTGATTTTAATCATTGGCCACAGCATTTGGTAAATATTAATTTTAGAGTTAGGTTGGACGTGTTGAAAGAAAGGATGAAGCAATTCATGAGGAAGTGAGGGAAAACGAAGATTAAAGGAAAAGAGAGAGTATAGAAGAGTGAACAGGAACCAGTCCAAAATAGATATTTTCTTACCGAGAAGAAAATTCTCAAACGGCTTTGCTTCAAGAAAGGGATTGAATGAAAATATTGCCTTGCCATAAATAAACACACGGTGACCTTTTGATCTGCGTTGTCTTTTTGTTTTATGGAATCGTTTTCTTTCATTATGAAGAGGATGCTTGGCAGCGAAAATAGGTCGTCCCGGCCGTACCACTTAGTTATCTTTCGTCGTCCAAAGAGAATACTGGTGAACACGATACTTGAACCTGTAAATATTGTTATTATTATTTTTTGTCTATAACAATCCTCCAATTCGACTGGGTGGTATTTATAGTGTGGGGTTCCGGGTTGCATCCTGCCTTAGGAGTCCATCACTTTTCTTACTATGTGCGCCGTTTCTAGGATCACTCTCTCCTGCATGAGTCCTGGAGCTACTGCAGCCTCTAGTTTTTTTTCTAGATTCCTTTTCAGGGATCTTAGGATCGTACCTAGTGTTCCAATGATTATGGGTACAATTATATATATATATATTTTTTTTTTGCTCTATCACAGTCCTCCAATTCGACCGGGTGGTATTTATAGTGTGGGGCTCCGGGTTGCATTCCTGGCCCTCGTTAGGAGTCCAATCACTTTTCTTACTATGTTGCGCCGTTTCTTTTAGGATCACACTCTTCTGCATGAGTCCTGGAGAGCTACTTCAGCCTCTAGTTTTTTTCTCATTCCTTTTCAGGGATCTTGGGATCGTGTCTAGTGTTCCAATGATTATGGGTACAATTATATTATTATTATTATTATTATTATTATTATTATTATTATTATTATTATTATTATTATTATTATTATTATTATTATTATTATACTAGCCACATTAGAAGCTATTTGCAATGTTAAGAATTTCAAAGACTACAAATGAGAAGACACTGGAGTCTACAGATGGGACGAAGTGATGAGAAAAAATGGGCCTGAAAAGCCTATAAATCGGTTGCTGACAAGTGACCCATTTGACCAATTTCGGTTCCTTTGACAAACAGATGATATTTCTCTTTAAACGTTTGGGTGGTCGTTAAAAAGATCGTTAGCAATTATCGAACGTAAAAATTTGTACAGTGACCTGTAACCGGAGTGAAACGAAAAATATACACTACCTTAAAACATTGTTTTGAAAAGAAATACCAGCTTTATTATGAAATAGTTTATGACTGTTGGTATACATGGTATATTGTAAATCAAAGGCAGTCATGACATTATCCGGACAAATAGCCCAAAGGAGGGGCTGCGTCCTTTGATTGAGCGGCCAGACAACATGACAACATTCCGCAGAATAGCGGTGATGGTTCTGGAACGGAATATGGACACGGCGGGTAAAAGGTTTTTCCTGGAGGTGAAAGAAAAGATTGCTGGGATGGTCACAGAAGATGGGCGGTAGGCGACCCCACACATACCTGCTTATCATAGGGGCTTAGGGTGTCATCAGATGGATCACACGCCCGTGACAGGTATGTATGTGCTCTGGCGTGTGTGTCTGTTTGTGTGTTGGTGAACGTATTTCCTCCTGATGTATTCAAGGACCGTCGGCTTTGCGGTGATTTTGCAACGGTTTATCATCTCTTGAGATTGGACGGCAAACTTTCGTTCGAAGATTTCAGTTTGCTGTCAAAGACAGTGGCTGCTGTATATTTAGTGCGGAAATCTATGAATTCCTTAACCGATAAGAGAAGAAAGTCCCACGTGAAGCATATGCTAATGTAGACAGGTGCAGATTAACTAGATATTGTTACTTATTCATGAGTAAAAGATTGTCGACAGAAAGGAAGAACAAAAACTGATAGGCCTCCATTAGCTCAGAGTATTCCATTACTTGTAAAGTGACCGAAGATAAGCATAATACGACGACCGCTGCTAGTTCTAGTTTTTTATTGCAGGAAAGCTGTTTCTTCTTGCAAATGCACCGCCGCTTTCTTTTGAACTCATGTGTTCTGCTTGCCATTTCCTAGGCTCGACGGACACAAAGAGGGCGATGACGAAGTGTCGTATTCATCTCGCTGGTGATTGATGGAAACTTTTGGATGGAAAAAGAAATATGTAGATTTGTGTAGAGTGGTGATAAAGCAGAATACAAGGGGTTACAAAATGCTCTTTAATCAGGATTATCACTATTTTTGTAATTGATTGTCTGTGTTAATTCATTGTAAGCTTGTTTTCATCTCATTGCCTTTTTTTTAATAATTTGACATTCAATAAGATGTATTTGGTGTTATGTTTTGAATCCTGATTTGACAGTAGGTATATTTTGCTGATGGAGACCATGCACACCGCACTCAAGCATTTAATCATGAAAAAAATGACTTCTTAAGTTAGTAGGCACGATTTTTCTGGTTTGAGTTGGAGTCATTTTTTGTTGATGAATGTTCTTACTTTACCGCGTTTTGTATTTCTTGCGGTTTTAGTAACCGCTGTTTTTATATACCCCTAGACTTCGTAGGCCTTGTCCAGGGAATAGAATTACACTCTACATAAACCACGAGTTGTCAAGGTGATTTGGATTACTTTAGTTTAGCCCACGGTAACATCCCACCAGATCTAAAGAGAAAATGCACTGTAGTTCGTTAACATAAAATAGGATTTTAGTAGCCACTGCAATGTTCCCAAGGGTTGCACTGGATAAGCCATGCATAGTGCCTAGAGAGAGAGAGAGAGAGAGAGAGAGAGAGAGAGAGAGAGAGAGAGAGAGAGAGAGAGAGATGCAGCTTGATTTCAAAATTATTTTGAAAATGGAAAATGACTTCAGGAAAAAGTTGAGCAGAAAACGGGTGTCTAACTCCGCAGGGTCTAGAAAGTGCCTCATATTTCTAAACTGCGCAAGGTTACTTTTTATCGTTGTCATCTTGTCGACGACAAATTTTGTACCAGTTAGCCAGGATATTGTCCAGAATCATGAAAAATTTCAGTTACAAACGGTATTTAAGGTCACATCTCTCAAACGGTAACATATGAAGCTGTCACGTTGTACGATACTTTTATATAGAGTATATTTGGTTAGCCATGAATTTATTACATAACCACCAGTTCCAAAACAACCTACGTGATGTCACTGTCCTCGGGTGATCTCCGAATGTAAAAGGTTTATGTCCTTCTGAATATTCTTGACGCGTCGTGTAAGTAAACCTTCTTGTACACCCTCTGTTGAATTATGTCCTTAGCATATTCACTTGGAAGTGACAAGACAAGGCACTAATCCGTCAATATATGAGAGAGAGAGAGAGAAAAAATAATAGATATTTCTAATGCGTTTAGGTTGCCTTCGATAAGGGTGTGACAAAGCCACTATGGAGTTTGTGAAAAAGAATTGTTTTATGTCTTCTTCCTTTCTCTTTCCCCTCTCCCTCTCTAGTAGTTATGTATGTGCTAGCACCATTGTGGTACTTGGACTCACTCTCTCTCTCTCTCTCTCTCTCTCTCTCTCTCTCTCTCTCTCTCTCTCTCTCTCTATCTCTCGCATATGCTTCTTGATTGACGGTTTGTGACAAAGGCTCTCTCTCTCTCTCTCTCTCTCTCTCTCTCTCTCTCTCTCTCTCTCTCTAAGGACCTAGACTACTGGGACAGACTACAATCCTTAAAATTATATAGTCTAGAAAGGAGAAGAGAACGCTACATGATAATTCAGGCATGGAAACAGATAGAAGGAATAACAGAAAATATCATGGAACTAAAAATATCAGAAAGAGCAAGCAGAGGTAGATTAATAGTGCCCAAAACTATACCAGGAAAAATAAGGAAAGCACACAGAACATTAATCCACTACGCACCAGCATCGATAATGCAGCGTCTATTCAATGCGTTGCCAGCTCATCTGAGGAATATATCAGGAGTGAGCGTAGATGTGTTTAAGAATAAGCTCGACAAATATCTAAACTGCATCCCAGACCATCCAAGATTGGAAGATGCAAAATATACCGGAAGATGTACTAGCAACTCTCTGGTAGACATTAGAGGCGCCTCACACTGAGGGACCTGGGGCAACCCGAACGAACTGTAAGGTCTGTAAGGTGTAAGGTAAGGTCTCTCTCTCTCTCTCTCTCTCTCTCTCATACGCATATGCTTCTTGCTTGACGGTTTGTGACAAAGGCTCTCTCTCTCTCTCTCTCTCTCTCTCTCTCTCTCTCTCTCTCATATATACTTCTTGCTTGGCTGTTTATGACAAAGACCCCCCCTTCTCTCTCTCTCTCTCTCTCTCTCTCTCTCTCTCTCTCTCTCTGAGTACGATTTGCAAGTGTCAGGTTGACACACACAAGCTCGCCTCTAATTATGGTCATGACCAATCCCATGTATTAGCATCTGATTGCATTGTTCTGTCGAGACTTACATTAGATTGGAGCGTTGTCAGGCGAGGTGTTAGCCCTGATGCAATGATATTCTCGAAGCTTAGGTAACGCCTATTGTGGTGTGGAGAGAGAGAGAGAGAGAGAGAGAGAGAGAGAGAGAGAGAGAGAGAGAGTGTCAGTTTATACGCGAAATTACTGGTATGTATACGTACGCTTGCAAGCGTAGCATTTCATCGGTTGGGTTGGCGCCAGAAGGAGCTCCATTTTCATTTTTCTGAAGGTATTTTTGAGGTGGGGTTGCTAGTCCAGCACCCGCCATGGGTTGTGGCAGGCATTGGTAGTTTGTCATCCAAGTACTTATGTAATGATCAGATCCAGCTTTGCTTTTTTGACACAGTGTGCCAACACTTCTGCAATCTATACTGCCTCTTCAAATCGAAAGTCTTGAAAGAGTGGCATTAAGAATGCTTCTTTGTCGCTCCGGTCATTATTCCCAAGCTACGCAAGAGCCGCAATTGAACTACACACTAGTGGTTGGGTCAGTAGAGCCAAAACCCCATTGAAAAACATATATATATATATATATATATATATCATATATATATATATATATATATATATATATTATATGTATGTATATCACTGGTACAGTATGGTTTATTGATGTAGCGGTACCATAGAGTAAAGTAAAACAGTCGTTAAATCCTGACTGATCTTTTCTTAACCCATTGGTCTTCAACCTCTGGGCCATGGGGCTGATTACCAGGTGGGCCACGGAAAAAAATAATGTAGAATTGAAAGTAAAATAAACAATATATATAAAAAAATACAAATAACAATAAATGTATATTATGTTTTCTTTTATCCGGACCTATAATTATAAATAAACAGTATATAAAAAAAATATGGAAATAGATATATTTTTCTTATTCTATCCCAGTAATTGCCCATGGCTAACACGTACAATTATATGTGACTTATAATGAATGAGAGTTAAGTTGGGAATTTTATTTCCTTGGCGTGCAGGAGGCAAGGTTGGTGGATCATGACACGAGACGTTCCCTGTCATCAATTGCCCACAGACTTGATAGGCTTGTAGGAGCGAAGTATCCTCAGCCATCTCATTAGTTGCCTATCCTACTTAGTGTTTATATTTTTCTCTTTTCTTTTTTTATATCTGAAGACAGTACACAAATTTTATTTACATTATTATCAGTTAATTAGTTAATTTTTGCAGCATGAAAATGATGTCAAAAATTCTCTAAGCATATTCGTATTTTGAATTCATAAAAATTCAATTTAATTTCAATCCACTGGTTAATTTTTAGATTATGAAAATTATCACGAAAAGATTCTGAGCATATTTGTACTATAATGAATTTGTGAAAATATGTACTGAATTTATGGTAATAACATGTAATAAAACTCCAGTTCCAGGAACTATACATTTTGTTTTGAAGTTATCAATTCCTATTCTAAATCTGAAGTAGTAGTTGGCCATGGGTATTTGGAGATATCTAAAGCAAGCCATGACCTCCAAAATGTCGAAGACCACACTGTTTAACCCAAACCAGTTGGTGGTGCTATTGATGGTGACAGTATAAAGAACGCAGTAGATTTATTAAATAATGTTCAGTTTACTAGTGATTTTCAGCTTTGATGCAGTATCACTGAATACCAAAGTACGTCTTTATGATTTAAATGGAATTATTAGAAATATTTGTAAAACATTGTAAATTTGGATGCCACGGGGATTAGTACTTTCAAATATTTGGGATAACTTTGGTAATATTTTATTTCCGGTTTTAATCAATTTACACGTGGAATTTTTTGACAGCTGAATATTAATCAATATGATTCCACGAAATGTAATACGCATTAGGTACGTTGACGACATTTGTATATGTCCAGGGAACGGACGAATAAATACTCTGGGAAAAATGAACTGTTGTCATCGATTGTAGTCTACCTTAGTTTCATTACTTAATACTTGGAAGTAATAAGCCGTATTACTTTATACAGGGAGTATAACAGTATGTTTGCCCCTGTATATAACCTTGAAGGGTTTAACGAAGAAATAGGCTTATTAATTAGTCATACAAGCAAGAATTTACGGTATCATATAATGTTAAGCATTTCATGAAGAGAGGCATAGACGACCTTATGAAAATAACAGCAGAGAAAGTTGTAACAGGAAAAACCTGCTCTTACTTCTTATATTGATTATAGTAAAGATACTTCCCATCTTCTTAAGAGAAGAGTTAATGTGGCATTAAAGAACAACGAAGCAGTGAAAAAACGCTTACAAAGAACATTCCCGATAATACTAAAATGTGTGTGTTTCATATCTCACAAAAGTCATATGATAATTTTTCTATAAAGATTGAACTGGAAAATCACTGTAAAAGAAAAATGAACTGCATCAAAATATACGAGATGCACAGGAGATCAGTGCTTATTGTAATATGTATGAAAAGGATGTAATTCAATCCAGAATCATTAAAGAAATGTAAAAACTTAATGTTTACTTCAGAGTTGTAAATTGTATAGATGATAAGGAATGTAGTTCGCTGCTCTTATTAGCAAGGCTTCGAGTACGCCCACTTGCATGGGAAAACTACATTTGTTCATTGAACACTTGACTGACTGACCTCAGTCACAAAGGAGTTCCCGACTCCTCCTCTTCTTACTCCTTTCAGGCGCTAATCTATAGTCAACCATCTATCTGTTCGTGTTGAGTGTCGCTGTAGCATACATAATGTCAATTTCTGTGCATCAGCCCTTTTGAAGATGCTCTAAACTAAAGATGAAACCCACTAGGAGTTTCTATGAAATACAAGCCATGCTGTAACCCTGGTTGGAACTGTTGAATGCTACAAACCGAAGGACCTCAGTAGGAAATGTAGCTCAGTTCAGAAAAGGAAATGGAGAAGTTAAAGGTAAACTGTGAAAGAGAAATGACAAAGGAAAGCAGATGAGGTAAGACACAGAGTAAATTAAAGAAAAAAAGGCAGATAATAAATAAACTATGAAGTGAGATGCCTATCAGCCCGCAAAACAAAAACGCATCGGTTTCAGCTACAGGTTTAGGAACTTTATTCCGTAAATTGGTCAGCAAGAATAAAACTTGTGGGAAACTCCGTGGAACTGAACTTCTCAGAAAAGGCAAAATTATCTAGCACAGCTTGCACGGCAGTGCTAGAGATTAATATGAAGATTAGGGATAGGAAATTTAGTAGAACCCAAGTTTTCTTCAACAATTAAAGATGCTAGTCTCCTGAAAGCCAAACGGGACTAATATTCATAATACATATAAAAACAATTTAAATAACTCCTCCATACAAATCTCCAGAAACCTTGAAAGACTCAGTATACCGATTTTTTTTGTGCAGTTGAGTAAAGATACACCGGACATGATTCTCAAAATGGAATTTGCACTCAAGTATGACAACATAGAATTTTAAATGAGTTCTTGTAGTCAAAGAAATAATGTCAATGAAAACATTTGAGGGAGGAATATCCACTGTCTTAAGCTTGCTTTCGTACTTTGAGTTTTGTTCGAGTTCAACTTAATCCACGTAATTTGCACTACGCACTGATTTTAGCTAAATCTCTTCAAAGAGATTCATCAACCACAGGGACCGGTGCCAAGAGAGTTGCTTATCGGCATATTCTAAAAATGAGCTTTGTTTTCAAGGGCAAACGCCATCATCATTCATATCAGTTCATGTATAATACAAAAAGTCGTAGGCAAAGAACACCACCCTAGGGAACACCAGTGATTACTTTCCTTCTTTTAGGCACAGTAGTGCCAGTCAGTAACTAGTCCACAATCTGTTAGTTTAAAATTCAATAATGATACTAAAAACAATGTTATACCAACTCCCATTTGGCTAAGTTTGAAAACGACGGCCTCGTGATTAACATTCAAGAGCGACAATTATGTCAAGACCAGTCAGTCATTCGAGCTCCTCGGCCAGAATCCCAAGCTTTCCGCACGATCCGGGAAATTGAAGGAAGAACCAAGGCCTCGTAAAAACCAAACTAGAAACTAGGGAACAGGTAATTATTTTCACTATATGCATTCAGAAGTATTGCAAACTGCTGTTCAAAAATTGTAGATAATAATGGTTATAGAAATTTGGCAGGAATCAGCAGCACTAGAGCTACTCCGACATCATTTACCTAATGGAGTAACATTGCCAGTTCTTCATCGGTTGCGAAATGAATCTCCCCTTCTGGCCAACTTCCGGAACATATCAGAAAACCTTGGAACTAAGTAATCAGCAGTTTTCTCGAAAAAAAAAAACAAAAGGCAAATACCACTTGGGTCTTCACTTCCATAAGCATCAAAGTTGAGTACAGAAAAATCTTTATTTCACTGGACCGAAAATTCTCTCTCTCTCTCTCTCTCTCTCTCTCTCTCTCTCTCTCTCTCTCTCTCTCTCTCTCTCTCTCTCTCTCTCTCTCTCTCTCTCTCTCTCTCTCTCTCTCATTTTTGGAGGGAATTAATTTAGAAACTTCAACATGGAAGGAATTTCATTTTGCTCAACAGACGAAATTGCCTTCGCATGCTTCGGGGAAAAATTATAAGCAACGCTTATTAAAAAATTAATAGCTCGGTGACACTGACGGTGGGTGTAAGATCTCTCGCGCTTTTTCAAACCTTGTAGAAGATTTTTCATAGGACCCGGCTGCTATTGATAATTCACAGCGGCTTTTTACCTCCACAGCTATCTTTTGTTGCTACAACTTTGTTCTACTTTTTCTCTATCTTTCGTACTTACATTCTTCATCCCTCGTTTGTTTTCTTTATAGTTCCGGCAAAATATTTCTTTAATCCAAAACAACAACTGATGCCAATTCTAAAGGGATACGAGAGCTGTTATCGCTTCTTCGTCGTCATATACAGTGTATGAAAGACGAGCCTTTCAGTGTTACTTCTACAATACTACATGTTTATTTTCACTTACGTGTATTCGTGTTTATTTCGCAGCAAGTCTTAAAAAGAAAGAAGAGCTGGTTTAGCTGTCTAAATACCTGCGAGTTTTCCATTTATGTAAGATGCTTTTTCTAACGCGCTCATGTACAGTCAATGTAGTATAGTATATAAGACCTTTTACGGAAGGTTCTGTGTTTGTCATTGGGCCCGAGGCTGTTTGGCTGGAATATTATGCCTGATTTGTCTTTCGTCGCTCTCTGATGGAATGGCAGATGGCATGCGGGAAAAGGACAAGAAGGGTTACCTCTAGGCCGCCCGCGCTCATACCCGTGTCCAGTACCCCATTACCAAAAGCTTCGTGATGACGAGTCGTGTGTTAATATTCCAGAAAGACTTTGTAGAGAAGAAAAGCACTAGCAAAACCTACTGTGTATCAATATTCTCTTGTGGGGAGTAAAAGTCATTCTTGTCTCTGTCCGGATGTTTTCAGTTTCTGAATGGAATCTCGTTAATCTGTCTGGTTAGGTGCCTTTTACGATTCACATTCAGTGTGACATTTCGTCATTACAGCGGCGTGGTTGGTTTGGTATTAGCGTCCCACCTCGGTGGTCTTGGGTTCGATTCTCGGCCATTCCATTAAGGAGTGAGAGATGTGTATTTCTGGTGATAGAAGTTCACTCTCGACGTGGTTCGGAAGTCACGTAAAGCCGTTGGTCCCGTTGCTGAATAACCACTGGTTCCATGCAACGTAAAAGCACCATACAAAAAAAAAAACACAGGGCACTCACTCTCGATACCCTGGTCTTTTATATCTTTTTAATCTATTCAGCTGAATGACGCCTCTCTTCATACAGCCATTTCCTTGTCGTGTTTATTGTTTTATCCGCCTTTAACTCAGTTTTGTCTGGACTCGATTTTTTTATTCATGTTAGGTGGTAAAAAGTGAAAGTTGAAGGTTTTCTTCGCGTATTCGATATGAATTTGTTCGCATTATGGTACACTGTATATGTTGTTTTAAACCCAGATACACTATTACCTTTATGTGTATGGTGTACAATTATTTCTGTGCAAAGGATGTCAAATAAAAAATATATAACACCTATCCAAGCATTGAATATTATGTGTGTGTGTGTGTGCCAAAATAACCCCTCTACTCATCAATGTCTGCTCACTTTTAATATACGTTTGTCACTGCGGCTACCTGCATTTGGTAAAAAAAAGTGACCAATATTTTACATATACGTACTCCTAAACCGAAGGCTCGCCGGCAGTTCGAAGAACTGCAGATTAAATACGGACTGCATAAGCAGTTGTATCAGATGGTGTCGGTGTGTGTGTGTGTGTGTGTGTAACGTCTAGGCACATGAACCGACGCATTTCGGTAGGCTGTGTTAAATAATTCATAGAATTTGAGGCTCTCTCTCTCTCTCTCTCTCTCTCTCTCTCCCCGGCATGCGGATCAGTAAATCAATCCAATTTCTGCCCAATAGAAATGCGGAGGAGGAGAGAGGCCAAATTGTTCTCTCGTTGAAACAAGTTTCACGGGGATTTTCCATCGGTGATTTCATTATGCGAATGAAAATAAATTTTTTCTTCTCTCTTTTTCTCTCTCTTTCCCGTGCCATGTTATTGTGTTGATGAGGCTATTTGAATTCTGAATGAAATCAAAGTCCGATTCCATTCAGGTCTTTGGCGCGGCGGCTTCTGTTTATTTTATCCAGCTTAGTTATGATAATCAAAATTGTGAGGCTGAATTTAGTCTAGTCCCAAATTACAAGTTAATTGGTCAGATGCCTCTCTTCTCTCTCATGCATTTGTTAACATACTCTATTCAATTGTCAGGGCGAAGATGGGCAAGCAGTATTTAGAAGTAGTATGTTTATGCATGATCTCTCTCTCTCTCTCTCTCTCTCTCTCTCTCTCTCTCTCTCATTGTGTGGCGTAGTCTTCGTTTGTGTCCAACCTTAGTGTTATGTTACAGAGCTTCACGTGTTTGTTTCTCATTGTAAAGCAAATATAATGTCGTTGTGCTTTAGTGCGCTTGTCTTTAGTGCGATGTCATTTCCTATTGGTTGCTTGAATGGAGATAAAGAGAGAGATTATGCTAAAACAACATTTTTACATATTTGTAAATATGACAACTTTTATGTGCTACGATTAATTCCCTTCTTTTTTCTTCCAGGTGAGTGTCAGAGTACGAAGTTCCACCCGCGACTCTGTTGGAATTGTAAGTATTTTGATATCGTCGATTGTTCTATGTCTTTTTATGCACGTGGGTATATATAAACACATATCTAATATATATAATTATATATATATATATATATATATATATATATATATGTGTGTGTGTGTGTGTGTGTGTGTGTGTGTGTGTGTGAGCAAGCAATTTGATACCGTCCATTGTTCTGTGTCACAATATTTTGTTTGATTTCAAAAACATCGTATGTTAATCGAAACAGATGAGCAGCAACTACTGGTGTTGGACGTTTATTCTAATTGCTCTCACTATAAAAATAGAGGAGTAAGATATATGGAGAGAGAACTTGCAAAACACCATTTACTTACATCGCTCGCTTTCCTTTTTACGAGATCCAGGTCAAATTTACGACCTTCAAAAACGGCCCGAATGTTAATGCCATTTGCAGTTGCATAAGATTTTATGTGCCTTAGTTATTCTCTTTCCCCCCCCCCCCCCCTCGAGTGGGTTGCATTTGCACTATGAACCTGTGTTAACAGATGGTTAGCTATCAGATATGTCCCGCCGGAGAGAGGGAGAGAGAGATGGAGAGAGGAGAGAGAGAGAGAGAGAGAGAGAGAGAGAGAGAGAGAGAGAGAGAGAGGAAAACTAACAGATGTTCACTAATCATTCTCCTTCAAAATAGTTATAGTAATATAAACAGAAAAATGATGAGACCGCAAATCTCCACCAAGGCTGAGGATTCCATGCCTTAACACTAACCGCCCCCCCCCCCCTCCCTTAGTTCCTACCCAGATCCGATCTTTACTAGAACTTAGGCACTTATCACGAGGCCATATTCGGGGAAACTGTCTTAAAAATACATTCGTAACCATCTGCATAATCACCTAACAAACGCTTAACTTTTTGTTTGTTGTAAAAAAGAACAGATCCATATAATTTTCTCTTTCTGTGATCTTCTTTCCCACCCTCTCCTAACAATTTACCATAGCGGAACTGCGAGGTTTTCCTCTTGTTACACCTTTCAAACCTCTTTATTTCAGTTTCCATTTCAGCGCTGAAAAGGAATAAACTAGCCCCACCTTGAAGTGTACAAATTGTGAAAAGAAAGGGCATAGTGAGACTGAACATAAAACTTTTGATGGGAATGAGCGCATAGTATATAAAGAACAAGTACCAAGGGCGAAATATAACACGGATCATGCATTTGACTAATAATAATTTTCTATGCACTTTAATAATAAACATACATTCAGCAGGAAATAGAACCAACATTATTAGAAATCTTATAAATGATCAGATTCTAGATATATGTATGCTAACGGAGACTTGGCTAAGTAATAATTTAAGTTATTATTCTAAAATAAACGAAATGACGCCAGGGACTCGCAACTTTTATCATGTACCGAGAGAAAGCAAAAAAGGTGGTGCAGTGGGAATCTTTGTTGAAAAAATATACAAAGTATCCATAATGAATCAAAATGGGTTCAATACATTTGAATATATCAACACAAAAATTACATATAAATAAACACACACAAATTATAACAGTTTACAAACCGCCAAGCGCAAGTAAGATATCATTCGTAAACGAATTTAGTAACTGCTTGAATTTATTATCTGATAACAAAAATACACTGATTTGTGATGACTTCAACCTGCATTTAGAAAATAATGATGACAATTATGTCAAAGAATTTATAGTTACTTGAAAGCCACGATCTTGTAAATGTGAAGAAACCGACATCATTATTGAGCCATACCATCGATCTAGTGTTATCCTAACTACCTATTACCTACTAAAAAATTGCAAGGAGTACAAAGCAAGAATAGATTACAAAATACTTCTTACAGCCTTTAAAGCACTGAAATATGGTGAACCAACATATCTAAGAAACTGCTTAAGTTTCTTTGGACCTGAAGTGAATGTTGTGTGTTGTGATCAGACTTGTAAGTGAAGCATTTAGGCTATTTGAACCTAGAACAAATTGTAAGTCAGCCGAGAGAGCATTTGATCATATTAGGATAATAGATGGGGCAGTTTCAATGAATTCCTTTCAAAATTAAACGCATTAGTGCCCAACATCAAATTTAAAGTTCATTGGGAAACACACAACAAAATTCCTTTTCTTGAAGTTTTAATAATTAGAGACACGACAGAATACAAATTTACCTATAGTACAGAAGACCAACGTTCTCACTTTCATACAATCGCTACTTTAGCTATCATGACATTCCTAGCAAGATAGATTTCCTGGAAAAGGTATCCTGACCATATAATTAAGAAAGCGATTCATAAAGCAATTGTAATTTTCTTCCGACCCATTCAAGACAACACCAGAGAGACACTCAACAATAAAATAAAGATTCCACACCTGGACATGATTAGGAGGGTGACCCAGACTCTCGGAAAATCTAACCCTTTTGCCTTTACCTACCCAAATACCTTAGCCAAATCCCTGATGAACGTCCAACAAAAGACAATCCACAAAGACTCAGGCATATACGAAATCCCATGCCTCGTCTGTGACCAATCTTACATCGGTTTTACAGGAAAATCACTTCCCCAGA